>NC_041382.1:104359321-104360327 GCF_002162155.2 Triticum dicoccoides | reverse complement strand
CGGATGGGCTCGGCAGCATATGGGGTGCTCGGGGGCGGTGGACGGCCGGCCGGCGATGACAGCGAGGCAGGGCGCGCTCGGGGGCGGGGCAGGGGCAACGGCGGCGACGGCGAGGCGAGCAGAGGGGCAGCCTGGCGGCAACGTCGGGGCGGGATCGAAGAAACTGAACCAAAATTTTCACAAGTGTGGCTTATATAAACGGAGCATTGGTCCCGGTTGGTGGCACAAACCGGGACTAATGCCCCCTTTAGTCCCGGTTGGTGCCACGAACCGGGACCAAAGGCCAATTTTCAGCAGCCCAAAGGGCGGGAAGCGGCAGCCTTTGGTCCCGGTTGGTGGAACCAACCGGGACTAAAGGGGGGCATTGGTCACGGTTGGTGCCACGAACCGGGACCAATGCCCCCTTTAGTCCCGATTGGTGCCACCAACCGGGACCAATGGCCTTTGCTGCCCCAAGCCCAAAAGTTTAGTCCCACATCGCTAGCTGAAGGGCGCCGGCACTGGTTTATAAGCGCTGGTGTGCCTACCCCTTCGAGCTCCTCTCTAATGCAGGCTTTCGGGCCTAAACTTGCTACTGCCTGTGGGCCTATTGGGCCTTCTGTGGGCCTGAATCCTGGCCCATGTAGGGTTTCTAGTCGTATTCAGGCCGTGGAGGCCCAGTAGGAGGCATTTTTTTTGGTTTTTTCTTTTTTATTTCTATATTTTTTTGGTTTTTTATTTTTTTATTTCTACTTAAAACTAAATACATACAGTTTTTTGGTGATTTCTTTTTGCTTTTAGGTCACAAAAATTATAAACTTTCTGTTAGTGCCATTAGTTTTAAATTTTAAATAGTTTAAATTTTAATTTTTAAAAATTTGTGTGAATCACTAGTTTATGAATAACTTTACTATAAAAATAGATTTTTTTTCTATTTATTTTTTATTTCTACTTACAACTAAATACTTACAGTTTTTTAGTGATTTCTTTTTGCTTTTAGGTCACAAAAATTATAAACTTTCTGTTA
>NC_041382.1:104289453-104359130 GCF_002162155.2 Triticum dicoccoides | reverse complement strand
TTAGTGCCATTAGTTTTAAATTTTAAATAGTTTAAATTTGAATTTTTAAAAATTTGTGTGAATCACTAGTTTATGAATAACTTTACTATAAAATTAGAATTTTTTTCTTCTTTGCTATTTATTTTTTATTTATACTTACAATTAAATACTTATAGTTTGATTTTAGGTCACAAAAATTATATTCTTTTTGCTATTGAAGAATATTATAGTTTTATTTTAGTTGATCATAACATAATATTTTAATTGATTGTTTTTATTTTCATAAAAGTTTTGTAGTTTATTCTGTTTGCTATTAATTCAATCTTTGAGCTAAATGACTCTGAAATTGGAAAGCATTTCAAAATGAACTCTGAAACGGTTGAAAGTTGGCATGGTATCATCATTTCACCCACATAGCATGTTCCAAAAAGTAGAGAGGGTTACGACAAAAACTTGATGCACTTCGTGTACAAATTGGACAATCACTTTCGAAGTATCAAAGTTTCAAACCATAAGACATGAAAGCATTTCAAATGAACTCTGAAAAAGTTGAAAGTTGGGATGGTATCATAATTTCACCCACATAGCATGTGCATGTACAAAACGGACAATGGTAGCATGTTCGTCTGTTACAAATTTGGCATGGTATCATCATAATAGTTGCGGGAGAAAGTCTTCACTTTTTCTTCGCTTGTGTCATTTGCTTATTGCGCCGTAACCATGGATAATCTTCATTGTTTATCAGGATGCTTGGGTCAGCCTTGACATTGAAGGGAGGAATTTCATGAAACTTTTCATAATGTTCAGACATGTCTGTCTTGCCGTCCACTCCCAGGATGTCCCTTTTTCCTGAAAGAACTATGTGGCGCTTTGGCTCATCGTATGATGTATTCGCTTTCTTATCTTTTCTTTTTCTCGGTTTGGTAGACATGTCCTTCACATAGATAACCTGTGCCACATCATTGGCTAGGACGAACGGTTCGTCAGTGTACCCAAGATTTTTCAGATCCACCGTTGTCATTCCGTACTGTGGATCTACCTGTACCCCGCCGCCTAACAGATTGACCCATTTGCACTTAAACAAAGGGACCTTAAAATCAGGTCCGTAGTCATGTTCCCATATGTCCACTATGTAACCATAATATGTGTCCTTTCCGCTCTCGGTTGCTGCATCAAAGCGGACACCGCTGTTTTGGTTGGTGCTCTTTTGATCTTGGGCGATCATGTAAAATGTATTCCCATTTATCTCGTATCCTTTGTAAGTCAATACAGTCAAAGATGGTCCCCTGGACAACAAGTACAACTCATCACAAACAGTGTTGTCACCTCTGAGACGTGTTTCCAACCAACTGCTGAAAGTCCTGATGTGTTCACATGTAATCCAGTCGTCGCACTGCTCTGGGTGTTTGGAGCGCAGATTGTTCTTGTGTTCATCGACATACGGGGTCACCAAGGTAGAGTTCTGTAGAATTGCGTAGTGTGCTTGAGACCAAGAATATCCGTCCCTGCATATTATTGAGTCTCTTCCAAGAGTGCCTTTTCCAGTCAGTCTCCCCTCATACCGCGATTTAGGGAGACCTATCTTGTTAAGGCCAGGAATGAAGTCAACACAAAACCCGATAACATCCTCTTTTTGATGGCCCATGGAGATGCTTCCTTCTGGCCTAGCGCGGTTACGGACATATTTCTTTAGGACTCCCATGAACCTCTCAAAGGGGAACATATTGTGTAGAAATACGGGCCCCAGGATGACAATCTCGTCGACTAGATGAACTAGGACGTGCGTCATGATATTGAAGAAGGATGGTGGGAACACCAGCTCGAAACTGACAAGACAATGCGCCACATCACTCCCTAGCCTTGGTAAGATTTCTGGATCGATCACCTTCTGAGAGATTGCATTGAGGAATGCACATAGCTTCACAATGGCTAATCGGACGTTTTCCGGTAGAAGCCCCCTTAATGCAACTGGAAGCAGTTGCGTCATAATCACGTGGCAGTCATGAGACTTTAGGTTCTGAAACTTTTTCTCTGGCATATTTATTATTCCCTTTATATTCGACGAGAAGCCAGTCGTGACCTTCATATTGAGCAGGCATTCAAAGAAGATTTCTTTCTCTTCTTTCGTAAGAGCGTAGCTGGCAGGACCTTTATACTGCTTCGGAGGCATGTCGTCTTTTTCGTGCAAATGTTGCAGGTCCTCTCGTGCCTCAAGTGTATCTTTTGTCTTCCCATACACGCCCAAGAAGCCTAGCAGGTACACGCAAAGGTTCTTCGTCAC
Organism: Triticum dicoccoides; assembly: GCF_002162155.2. Lineage (NCBI taxonomy): Eukaryota > Viridiplantae > Streptophyta > Magnoliopsida > Poales > Poaceae > Triticum > Triticum dicoccoides. Next base: position 104,356,870 of record NC_041382.1, on the reverse strand, counting down.
GTGCATCACGTCGATTGAGGAGCGGACCTCTAGGTCTTTCTAGTAGGGTAGGTCCCAAAATATAGATTTCTTCTTCCACATGGGTGCGTGTCCCTCAGTGTCATTCGGAACAGCTAGTCCACTGGGACCCTTTCCAAAGATTATGTAGTGTAAATCATTGACCATAGCAAGCACGTGATCACCGGTGCACATGGCGGGCTTCTTCCGGTGATCTGCCTCGCCATTGAAATGCTTGCCTTTCTTTCGACATTGATGGTTGGTCAGAAGAAATCGACGATGGCCCAGGTACACATTCTTCCTGCATTTGTCCAGGTATATACTTTCTGTATCATCTAAATAGTGCGTGCATGCGTGGTATCCTTTGTTTGTCTGTCCTGAAAGGTTACTGAGAGCGGGCCAATCATTGATGGTCACGAACAACAACGCCTTAAGGTTAAATTCCTCCTGTCTATGCTCATCCCACGTACGTACACCGTTTCCATTCCACAGCTGTAAAAGTTCTTCAACTAATGGCCTTAGGTACACATCAATTTCGTTGCCGGGTTGCTTAGGGCCTTGGATGAGAACTAGCATCATAATGAACTTCCGCTTCATGCACATCCAAGGAGGAAGGTTATACATACATAGAGTCACGGGCCAGGTGCTGTGATTGCTGCTCTGCTCCCCGAAAGGATTAATGCCATCCGCGCTTAAAGCAAACCATACATTCCTTGGGTCCTTTGCAAACTCATCCCAGTACTTTCTCTCGATTTTTCTCCACTGCGACCCGTCAGCGGGTGCTCTCAACTTCCCATCTTTATTTTGGTTCTCACTGTGCCATCGCATCAACTTGGCATGCTCTTCGTTTCTGAACAGACGTTTCAACCGTGGTATTATAGGAGCATACCACATCACCTTCGCAGGAACCCTCTTCCTGAGGGGCTCGCCGTCAACATCACCAGGGTCATCTCGTCTGATCTTATACCACAACGCACCGCATACCGGGCATGCGTTCAGATCCTTGTATGCACCGCGGTAGAGGATGCAGTCATTAGGGCATGCATGTATCTTCTCCATCTCCAATCCTAGAGGGCATATGACCTTCTTTGCTGCGTATGTACTGTCAGGCAATTCGTTATCCTTTGGAAGCTTCTTCTTCAATATTTTCAGTAGCTTCTCAAATCCTTTGTCAGCCGCAGCATTCTCTGCCTTCCACTGCAGCAATTCCAGTACGGTACCGAGCTTTGTGTTGCCATCTTCGCAATTGGGGTATAACCCTTTTTTGTGATCCTCTAACATGCGATCGAACTTCAGCTTCTCCTTTTGACTAATGCATTGCGTCCTTGCATCGACAATGACCCGGCGGAGATCATCATCATCGGGCACATCGTCTGGTTCCTCTTGATCTTCAGCAGCTTCACACGTGGCAGCATCATTGGGCACATCGTCTGGTTCCTCTTGATCTTCACCAGCTCCCCCATTGCAGCATCACCGTATTCAGGGGGCACATAGTTGTCATCGTACTCTTCTTCTTCGCCGTCTTCCATCATAACCCCTATTCCTCCTTGCCTCGTCCAAACATTATAGTGTGGCATGAAACCCTTGTAAAGCAGGTGGGAGTGAAGGATTTTCCGGTTAGAGTAAGACCTCGTATTCCCACATTCAGTGCATGGACAACACATAAAACCATTCTGCTTGTTTGCCTCAGCCGCATCGAGAAACTCATGCACGCCCTTAATGTACTCGCGGGTGTGTCTGTCACCGTACATCCATTGCCGGTTCATCTGTGTGCATTATATATAATTAAGTGTCCAAATTAATAGAAGTTCATCATCACATTAAAACCAAAGTGCATACATAGTTCTCATCTAACAACATATAGCTCTCCAGAGCATCTAATTAATTAAACCATACATTGAAACTATGTAAAACATTTCAATGCGAAAACAAATGCGATCATAATCGCAACCAAGGTAACAATTGATCCAACGGCATAATGATACCAAGCCTCGGTATGAATGGCATATTTTCTAATCTTTCTATCTTCAAGCGCATTGCATCCATCTTGATCTTGTGATCATCGACGACATCCGCAACATGCAACTCCAATATCATCTTCTCCTCCTCAATTTTTTTATTTTTTCCTTCAACAAATTGTTTTCTTCTTCAACTGAATTTAACCTCTCGACAATAGGGTCGGTTGGCATTTCTGATTCACATACATCCTAGATAAATAAAATCTATGTCACGTTGGTCGGCATAATTTTCATAAACAATAAATGAACCAATAGTTATAAAGATAATATACATATCAAATCCGAATCATAGAGAGGACGAGGGCTGACGGGGGCGGATACCAAAACCATTGCACTATATAAGATGCAATAATAAATGTAAAAAAATGATACAAGTATCTATCTAAACATACAAGTAAGAATATTTTTCCTTTCAGAAAGAAGATAAGAACAAGAGGCTCACCACGGTTGTGTCGGTGATGAGATCGGCACAGGTGATCGACGGCGGTGAAGACGGGGACGGGGCGTGACGGACCGCTAAATCTACACAAATCTCGAGGAAAATGGAGCTTGGAGGTCGAGCTTCGAGAGGAGAGAGCTTAAGTAGTGTGGCTCGGGCATTCCATCGAACACCTCATGTGCATAGGAGGTGAGCTAGAGCACCACAAAGGCCTCTCCCCCTCGGCCAGAAAAAACAGAGCACTGTGCTCTGCTCTTGCGCGAGGGGGTATATATAGGCACCTCATTGGTCCCGGTTGATGACATGAACCGGGACTAAAGGGAAGCCTTTGGTCCCGGTTCAAGCCACCAACCGGGACCAATGGTGGTGGGCCAGGAGCGAGGCCCATTGGTCCCGGTTCGTCCCACCAACCGGGACCAAAAGGTCCAGACGAACCGGGACCAATGGCCCACGTGGCCCGGCCGGCCCCCTGGGCTCACGAACCGGGACCAATGCCCACATTGGTCCCGGTTCTACACTGAACCGGGACTAATGGGCTGAGCCGGCCTGGACCATAGCCCTGTTTTCTACTAGCGAAACACTAGGGATACTTTCTTGGATGTTTCCCCACTTCAACGGTATCACCTCTTACTGCGTTAGGGCATAGCTGGTACCATTACTTGTCATGTCATGCATTGATATGCATCTGTTTGCATTGTATTCATTGTTTCTCCCCCCTCTTCTCTCCAATAGACTACGAGACTGACGTCACTGCTAGTTCCCCGGTCGACTACGTTGTTGACGACCCCTACTTGCCAGAGCAACCAGACAAGCCCCCCTTGATCACCAGATATCGCCTATTCCTCTCTCTATTGCTTGCATTAGAGTAGTGTAGCATGTTACTGCTTTCCGTTAATCCTATCCTGATGCATAGCCTATCTTTGATACTATTGTTCTTACCTTTACCTGCAATCCTAAATGCTTAGTATAGGATGCTAGCATTCCATCAGTGGCCCTACATTCTTGTCCGTCTGCCATGCTATACTATCGGGCCGTGATCACTCGGGAGGTGATCACGAGTATATACTTATACATAATATATGATACTTGTGCTGACTAAAGTCGGGTCGGCTCGTAGAGTACCCGCGAGTGATTCACAGAATAGGACCGAAAGGACGTTTGTCCTGACGGCCCTCTGAGTGAACCTTTGTGGCGAAGCAACAGGGTAGGTTGAGACCACCTAGGAGAGAGGTGTGCCTGGCCCTGGTCAGCGTCCGCGGTTAATTCAATTAACACGCTTAACGAGATTTGGGTATTTGATCTGAGTCTAGTCATTGGCCTATACGCACTAACCAACTACGCGGGATCAGTTATGGGCACTCGACGTCGTGGTATCAGCTGGAGCCTTCTTGACGTCAGCGACTGAGCGGCGCGTGTTGGATTGGAATGGAACGCCTCCTCTTGTATTAGGGAGGCTAGGTCCGTTTCCGGCCGCGTTCGCAACGTGCAAGTGTGCAATGGAGATGGGCCCAGACCCCTGCGCTATAGGATTTAGACCGGCGTGCTGACCTCTCTATTGTGCCTAGGAAAGTCTGTCCAGCCAAAGGGGATCGAGCGTGTTAGGAAATGTGGTGCACCCCTACAGGGAAGTTTATCTATTCAAATAGCCGTGTCCCTTGGTAAAAGGACGACCCAGAGTTGTACCTTGACCTTATGACAACTAGAACTAGATACTTAATATAATACACCCTTCTAGGTGCCAGATACAACCCGGTGATCGCTCTCTCACAGGGCGACGAGGGGAGGATCGCCGGGTAGGATTATGCTATGCGATGATACTTTGTTAACTTACCATCTACTCTCTTCTTCTGCTTCAAGATGGAGGCTGCCAGAACCATAGTCTTCGATAGGACTAGCTATCCTCCTCTTATTCTGGCATTCTGGGTTCAGTCCACATATACTACCCCTTTCATTGATACCAATGCATATGTAGTGTAGCTCCTTTCTTGCGAGTATTTTGGATGAGTACTCACGGTTGCTTTGCTCCCCCTTTTCCCCTTTCTATACCTGGTTGTTGCGACCAAACATTGGAGCCCAGGAGCCATACGCCACCGTTGACGATGACTCCTACTACACTGGAGGTGCCTACTACTACGTACAGGCCGCTGACGACGACCAGGAATAGTTTAGGAGGATCCCAGGTAGGAGGCCTGCACCTCTTTCGATTTGTATCCCAGTTTGTGCTAGCCATCTTATGGCAACTTGTTTAACTTATGTCTATACTCAGATATTGTTGCTTCCACTGACTCGTTCATGATCGAGCTCTTGTATTCGAGCCCCCTGGCTTGTAATATGATGCTTGTATGACTTATTTTATTTGTAGAGTTGTGTTGTGATATCTTCTCGTGAGTCCCTGATCTTGATCGTACACATTTGCGTGTATGATTGGTGTACGATTGAATTGGGGGCATCACATAACAGCTTGGTAATTGGCTTAGGTCATGAATTTAGTCCTAGTATGATAGGCAGCCGAGAGGGATATAATAAAAACTTTCATATAAAGTGCATTGAATACTATGAGAAGTTTTATTCTTTATAATTGTTTTGAGATATGAAGATGGTGATATTAGAGTCATGCTAGTGAGTAGTTGTGAATTTGATAAATACTTGTGTAAGGTTTTTGAGTCCCGTAGCATGCACGTATGGTGAACCGTTATGTAACGAAGTTGGAGCATGAGATATTTTTTGATTGTCCTCTTTATGAGTGGCGGTCGGGGACGAGCGATGGTCTTTTCCTACCAATCTACCCCTGTCGGAGTAATTGGCCATGGATACCCCGAAGACGGCGAGACAATAAATCAAGACATCAAGGCTAGCAAGGCCCCTCAGTCCGACTGCCCGGCCGCTCCTGCCGGCTCCCTGTCCGACTGCTCTGCCCGGACGGCTGCCGGCTGCCGACAGCGCCGACCAGCCGGCTGCCGACTGCAGCCTGACCCGACACCAACAAGACACCGACACGATGGCCATACCGCAGACAAAACGGCTATACCCAAACACCGCTGAGCAATAGTGATACACTGTAGCAGGTGCAAGATGTCACATCGTTGTCTCCCAAATAGTGAAGTTGGTCACGTGAGCCATCCCTTGTCCCCTGGGCTCCCCTTCATAAGGAGCACCAGGGGAGGCTCACACACACATATGGCCAGAAGGCCTCACACAGGCTAGCAAGCTAACTAGCTATCCATCCATCCATCCATCTAGGATGAACACACTCCACGGATACATGCTAACTCGCAAGCTAGCTAGCACACACACCCATTCATCCATCCACCCACGGCCAAGCACACACTTGTGCTCATATGCATATGCATATACGAGGCCAGATGTCTATGGCACTGACCTCAGATACAACTCCAGGAGCAACTCTGTACCAGATATACATACCACATATACTCAGACATGCATGAGTAGGGGTATTATCTCTCCGGAGAGCCCCGAACCTGGGTAAACTAGCGCGTGCTACTTGCATACCCGTCCTTGGATATTCCGGCAGCAGTCTTGCCCTCACACAAAACCACCTTGTGGCATCTGTCGTCTTGCACCCCCCGTGAGAATACCACGACAGTTGGCGCCCACCATGGGGCAGGTACTATGGTACCGCGCTGCTGCTAGTTTCACAGTCCGGGTGGGACCATCTTCGCCATCACCACCCCGGTGTCGCGTCGTCTCTTCGGTAGCGCCCAGGGGCTCGACTTAGACCTGCCCCCGGAGCGGCCACGCGGGACGGCACATCCTATTCTCGACCTTGCCGCCTTCTTCATATGCAACGTTGTGACGCTGGCCGTCCGTCCACGCACGCGCCTAATGACCCACAAGTATAGGGGATCTATCATAGACCTTTCGATAAGTAAGATTGTCGAACTCAACAAGGAGCAGAAGGAAATGATAAGCAGTTTCCAGCAAGGTATTCTCTGCAAGTACTGAAATAAGTGGTAACAGATAGTTTTGTGATAGGATAAATTGTAACGAGCAACAAGTAACAAAAGTAAATAAAGTGCAGCAAGGTGGCCCAATCCTTTTTGTAGCAAAGGAAAAGCCTGGACAAACTCTTATATAGAGAAAGCGCTCCCGAGGACACATGGGAATATCGTCAAGCTAGTTTTCATCACGCTCATATGATTCGCGTTCGGTACTTTGATAATTTGGTATGTGGGTGGACCAGTGCTTGGGTACTGCCCTTACTTGGACAAGCATCGCACTTATGATTAACCTCTATTGCAAGCATCCACAACTACAACAAAAGTATTAAGGTAAACCTAACCATAGCATGAAACATATGGATCCAAATCAGCCCCTTACGAAGCAACACATAAACTAGGGTTTAAGCTTCTGTCACTCTAGCAACCCATCATCTACTTATTACTCCCCAATGCCTTCCTCTAGGCCCAAACAATTGTGAAGTGTCATGTAGTCAACATTCACATAACACCACTAGAGGAGAGACAACATGCATCTCATCAAAATATCAAATGAATGCCAAATTCACATGACTACTAACAGCAAGACTTCTCCCATGTCCTCAGGAACAAAAGAAACTACTCACAAAGCATAAACATGTTCATAATTAGAGGGGTATTAATATGCATATAGGATCTGAACATATGATCTTCCACCAATTAAACCAACTAGCATCAACTACAAGGAGAAATTAACACTACTAGCAACCTACTAGCACCAATCCCGAACTTGGAGACAAGAATTGGATACAAGAGATGAACTAGGGTTTTGAGAGGAGATGGTGCTGATGAAGATGTTGATGGAGATTGCCCTCTCCCGATGAGAAGAGCATTGGTGATGACGATGGCAATGATTTCCCCCTCCGGGAGGGAAGTTTCCCCAGCACAAGAGCTCCGCTAGAGCCCTAGATTGGTTCCGCCAAGGTTCCGCCTCGTGGCGGCGGAGTTTCGTCTGAGAAGATGGCTTATCATTTTTTTTATCGAAAGACTTCATATAGCAGAAGATGGCCACTGGAGGGCCACCAGGGGGCCCACGAGGTAGGGGGCGCGCCCAGGGGGGTAGGGCGCGCCCCCACCCTCATGGGCAGGGTTTTGCCCCCTGGTGAAGTTCTTGCTCCCAGTATTTTTTATATATTTGGAAAACATCTTCCGTGGAGTTTCAGGACTTTTGGAGTTGTGCGGAATAGGTCTCTAATATTTGCTCCTTTTCTAGCCCACAATCCCAGCTGCCGGTATTCTCCCTCTTTATGTAAACCTTGTAAAATAAGAGAGAATAGGCATAAGTATTGTGACATAATGTGTAATAACAGCCCATAATGCAATAAATATCGATATAAAAGCATGATGCAAAATGGACGTATCAACTCCCCCAAGCTTAGACCTCGCTTGTCCTCAAGCGAAAAGCCGGAATCAAAAAATACGTCCACATGTTTAGAGATAGAGGTGTCAATAAAAATAAAATACGGACATGAGGGCATCATGATCATTCTTAGAACAGCAACTTATATAATTCTTGTCATATGATTTCTTATGCTATAGTAATAATTCAATCACAATATCAAGTATGAATCGCAAACTTCATTGAAAACTAACAAACTATAATCTCAGTCATTGGAGCAATTGCAGTTTATCATAACATAGGAAAGCGTAAATATATAAGAGCTATTCAGCAAGTCCACATGCTCAACTATCATATAGTCTTTCACAATTGCTGACACTCACGCAATACTTATGGGTATGGAGTTTTAATCAAACACAGAGAAAGATAGGGGCTTATAGTTTTGCCTCCCAACGTCTTACCTCGAGGGTAATGTCAACAGTAATAGTTCATGAAAACCCACATTCAATTAGCCATATATACCAAGATCTTTCCAACATAATGTGCTTTCCAAAGGAATAAAATGTAAAAAGGAAAGGTGAAGATCACCATGACTCTTATGCAGGGTAGGAGATAAAAGTAAAAGATAGGCCTTTCGCAGAGGGAAGCAGAGGTTGTCATGCGCTTTTATGGTTGGATGCATAAAATCTTAATGCGAAAGAACGTCACTTTATATTGCCACTTGTTATATGGACCTTTATTATGCAGTTTGTCGCTTTTATTTCTTCCATATCACACGATAGTATAAAGCTTATTTTCTCCCAAACTAATAAGTCATACATATTTAGATAGCAATTTTTATTGCTTGCACCGATGACAACTTACTTGGAGGGTCTTACTCAATCCATAGGTAGGTATGGTGGACTCTCATGGCAAGACTGGTTTAAGGGTATTTGGAAGCACAAGTAGTATCTCTACTTGGTGCGATGAATTTGGCTAGCATGAGGGGGAAAGGCAAGCTCAACCATGTTGGATGATCCATGACAATATAATTTATCTCAGAATTAAGAAAACATAACCCATTACGTTGTCTTCCTTGTCCAACGTCAACTCTTTAGCATGTCATATTTTAATGAGTGGTCACAATCATAAAAGATGTCCAAGATAGTATATCTATATATGAAGACCTCTCTTTCTTTATTACTTCCTATTAATTGCAACGATGACCAAAACTATGTTTGTCAACTCTCAACAACTTTTATTCATCATACTTTTTTTCTATGTGAGCTCATTACTCTCCATAAGATCCATATGATCTCTTTGTTTCTTTTTATTTCTTTCTCTTTTCTTTTATTCACTTAGGATCATGGCAAAATAATCAAGCCCTTGACTCAACACTAATCTTTATTACATATAGCTCACGGACTCGATTACATAGAAGGATAATAAAGCAAAACTCACAACTAGATCATACTAAGAACCATTATTCTACTAGATAAAGATATTACCAAAAGGATCGAACTAAGAAAAACGGTAAAGATAAAAGTGATGGTGATACGATACCGGGGCACTCCCCCAAGCTTGGCAGTTGCCAAGGGGAGTGCCCATACCCGATGCTCAGTTCTTCTTTGTTGGTGAAGAAGGTGGAGTTGTTGATGATGGATAGTCACACATCGAGCGTAGGAGGTCTTCTAACTTGCGGATAATGCCTTTGAGTGCAATGTTATGCTTGTCGGTGTCAAAACCGGCGGATCTCGGATAGGGGGTCCCGAACTGTGCGTCTAGGCCAGATGGTAACAGGAGGCAGGGGACACAATGTTTTACCCAGGTTCGGGCCCTCTTGATGGAGGTAAAACCCTACGTCCTACTTGATTAATATTCATGATATGGGTAGTACAAGAGTAGATCTACCACGAGATCAGAGAGGCTAAACCCTAGAAGCTAGCCTATGGTATGATTGTTCTTCGTCATATGGACTAAAACCCTCTGGTTTATATAGACACCGGAGAGGGCTAGGGTTACACAGAGTCGGGTACAATGGTAGGAGATCTACATATCCGTATCGCCAAGCTTGCCTTCCACGCCAAGGAAAGTCCCTTTCGGACACGGGACGAAGTCTTCAATCTTGTATCTTCATAGTCCAGGAGTCCGGCCGAAGGTATAGTCTGGCTATCCGGACACCCCCCAATCCAGGACTCCCTCACTAGCCCCTGAACCAGGCTTCAATGACGACGAGTCTGGCGCGCAGATTGTCTTCGACATTGCAAGGCGGGTTCCTCCTCCAAGTACTTCATAGAAGATTTTGAACACAAAGGTAGTGTCCGGCTCTACAAAATAAGTTTCCACATATTGCCATAGAGAGAATAATATTTACACAAATATAATCTGCTGACGCATTCCGTAGCGTGACATCACACCACGGCCAAGTCTTTATTCGAATCATTTTACTGTCCCACCTCAGCGCATTTAGCGAGGCGGTTTCCTTGGCACGCCTTGTCAAAGCAGAGGTCGTGTCCCCTTATTCTGGGATTCTCATCAATACGGGCGTGGGTAACCCAACAACGCCATTGATTACGGTGCTCGGGAGATAAGCGAGTTTTACCAGGCTGGTGGTTATGCATAGTCGCGTCCACCCATATAAGGGGATAAGGATCCACCTTTTCATCCATGCCTTCTTCCTCCTTTGCCTATCCATTTCCGCGCGCTCGAGCTCCAGCGCCCAAGTTCGCACACCCCACCTCAACCTTCTCCAGCCATGTCCAGAGCGGGAGGCAAGTGGATGGTCTCCTCCATCATGGAGGGACACATCAAAAAACTGAGGAAGGCCGGATACTTGTCTAACGACATTGCGCACCGGCTTCCCGAAGAGGGGCAGCTCATCCCCACCCCTAGGCCCCATGAGAGGGTGGTGTTCCTCCCCCATTTCCTCCATGGACTGGGCTTCCCTCTCCACCCATTTGTCCGAGGGCTCATGTTCTACTATGGCCTGGATTTCCACGATCTGGCCCCGAACTTTGTCCTCAATATCTCGGCGTTTATCATCGTGTGTGAGGCTTTCTTCTGCATCCGCCCCCATTTCGGCCTATGGCTCAAGACATTCAATGTCAAGCCGAAGGTGGTGCGTGGCACCCAGGCGGAGTGCGGATGCGCCATGGTGGGCAAGATGCCCAATGTCCTATGGCTCCAGGGCTCCTTCGTGGAGTCCCTAAAGGGGTGGCAATCAGGGTGGTTTTACATCACCGAGCCGCGCGACCCTGAATGGGTCCCAGCCCCCGAGTTCCGATATGGCCCCCCTATGCGGCTCACCTCCTGGAAAGAGACGGGCCTGTCATGGGGTAAACAAGGAGAGCTGACGGACTCCAAACATGCATCCAAAGCCTGGTAGAAAAGAAGCTCAAACTTGTCAACGTAGTCCAGGTTATGCTCATCTGCCGGATCCTCCCGTGTCAGCAACAGGCTTTCAACCTGTGGGAGTTCAACCCGGTGCAGCACTGAACTCTGAGTAGGCTCTTCGACACAACGTACGAAGATGCCTGGAAGGTGCTTTTCAAGGGCGCCGAGGCCCCCGCATCCGCTACCGAGGATCACGGATTCAGCATGCAACGTCACACTCGTGCAGTGAGCTGTTTTTACCTTTTACAAGGTATTAGTTTTTCATACTTTGACTCCATGCGGGATCTAAGCTCCCTTACCTTTGACAGGATTGGCAGGAGACGTCCCGACAGATCAACTATCTGGCTCCTTTGCCCGAAGGCCCAGCGGACGCTTGCTTGGCGAAGCTGCTGGTTCCGGCACCCTATGTGGTGCCGGAGAAGAAGGCCAAGAAGAAGGCCACGAGGACTCGAAAGAGTGCCCGGCGCCTGGAGGTGTCGGTTTCATCATCCGACGACTCCAAGACTCACTCCTCCCGTGGAGACGAGGAGGAGGAAGAAGAGACCTACCCCCCCTCCAGCGGGGGAAGGGAAGAAAAGAAAGGCTGCCCCAACTGGGGAGGCCGAAGGGTCCAAGAAGGGGAAAACCCTTCCTCCGGACTACTCCACCAATGCCGATGACGGCGAAGAGGAGTGGCCACTCAGGGCCAAGCCCCTGGCGAAATCGTAAGTATCCGGATACCAGAGTGATTCATAGTATTCCTCCATTGCACAGCTTTTCCTTACGACGAACATGTTTATGTAGTCCACCCAAAGACCGGCTCGACGTGTCGTCGAGCGGCTCCCTGGATTCGTCGGATGTGAATTCGCTTCCGACGGCTACCTCCCCCCACCCTATGGACGACGCCGAGGTGGCGTCCCAACAGGTTCCAAGCCAGGAGGAGGTGGTCCTGGAGGCGCCGCAAGGCGACCTCTCGGACTCCAGGCGTAAAGGGGATAGAACCCCCAAGGGCTCCAAGTCCGGCCTTAAGCCGGACACCGCGCCAGAACCTTTAACGGTTCCGGACTCCGGTAGGCAGCCTCCTTCCAAGAGGAGCAAGCCTACCGAGCCGGCGACCTCCGTCCAACCGGAGGCACCGGACAATTTGCTGGAGGTGCTTAACAGCGCCTCCATCGACGAGGAGCACCGCACTATTATGAGTGCGGTGATCCAGAAGGTTCAGTTCGCCAAGAGCGGACTGACTGAAGCCTATGCCAGCCTTCTAACAGGCTTTGAGGTAAGTAAAGAATGTGTAAAAATATTACCGCATAGACAGTAGCCCCTGATGCTCTGTTTGGCGTTTGGAAAGAAAAGCCGAATAGAGGATCTAATAACATTCGCATAAGTCTAACATAATCAAGTCAATATGCGTATGCAGGCTTCGCTGCTGGCCTTTGCCACACTGACTGCGGAGGTGGATACGCTGAAGCAAAACCTCGCGCGGTCCGAGAACAAGCTCGGCCATGCCAAGAGGCAACTCGAGGAGAAGCAAGGTAAGTAATACCTCACGCAAGTATATAGAGAAGATGTGGTTGCAAAAAATGACAGGATCAACATGCTATTATAGGGGCCACGACCGAGGTGGCAACCCTTAAGCAAGCGCTGTCTGAGGCCGAAGACAAAGCAGCCGTGGAGCGCACAGAGAGAGGGAAGCAGGAGGCACGGGTGGAGGAGGTGCAGAAAGAGCTCCAGGCTCTCGTGAACAAACACGAGAGTTTGGAGCTTGACTCAAAGACGCAAGCGTCTGAGCTTGCGGCAGCCCTCAAAAGCGCGAAGTCTACCAAGGCCGAAGCCCAGAAAGCCCTCCAAGAAATTGAAGCGATGAAGAAGATAGCGGTGGGTAAGGCATTCATTATGCAAAGCAAGCACGTGAAAGTGAATTACTTGTTACTTACCCGAGTCCGGAGCTCTCCAGGAGCATTCGCAGATTTGCCCCGCAGTGCATCTGATGCCGCCGCCTACTACCGAGCCGACGAGGGGAGCTCGACGGAGAAGGTGTTCTGGTCTCAGTATGCTGAGGCCGGACACCTGGTGCCTTTGAGCGACCGGCTGAAGCAAATGGTCGAGCTCCACAAGGTGGCCGAACAGGCCATAAAGGGCTTCATAGTTCGGCTTTGGCCTGGAGAGGCTCTGCCTGGGAGCTACTTCGGGCTGGTGAGGCGGCTGGTGGATGCCTGTCCACAGCTTGAACTAATCAAGCGCTCCGTTTGCATCGAAGGTGCCCGTAGGGCGCTTGCCCGTGCTAAAGTGCACTGGAGCAAGATGGATGCGGAGAAGCTGGTGAAGGACGGGCCGCTGCCGGGCAAGGAGCATCGCATCCCGGAAGCGTATTATGAGGGCGTCCTGAAGGGTGCCCGCCTTATAGCGGATGAATGCTCCAAAGATGTAATTTTTGAGTAAACTCGCATTTGTGATCCTGTACGCTGAAAACTTTTTCATATGCGCTAAGCAACGCTTTTGAATTTAAAATATTACCTTCTGTGCGGCCGTTTATCAAATTTGAGAGATGGCAAGTCGTCGGCTTCTGCCCCCATGCCACGAGTGCTGGGGTGTTCGGGATAAACATGAGCGCTCTTTTTCCCATTCTTGGGTCCTTCGAGGGAGGCGCTCAACACAACGAACAAGGCAATCGGACTATAATGCTTGAACACTCTCACTTAGCCATAGAATTCTATAATTTTAAATTTCGGTGAAGCCCCTAGTGTTCGGAAGACCGTGTTCGGGGCGCTATACACGCCTAGGCCAGACAAAGCTGACTCCTCGCTCTAAGCGGCATAAGTCTTTAGGGACTCGAAAACCTCTCGAACAGCGACCAGCTCTCTCCTCATCATGACGGTCAGTTTTAGCTTTCTCTACTGAGGTGCTTAGCCCAGCTCAATTGGGGCACAATCGCAGTAGTTCTCCTAGTGCTACCTTAGCCGATATAACGGAACGTAAGGTACCAAAACATAGGAGCCGTGCAAACCCAACTATTGACCCAAGACATGATTCGGAGCTGATGCATATAATGCCATAAGTTCGGGGTGCCGCACTTGTGAAAGTGTTCGGACTTCTCACACCGTATTGTGGGGTACTTAAGCCCCTGGCGTATTGGCTGTACCAAAGTATACGGGTGCAACATGTCATTAATGAACATATATTCATAAAAAAGAGTAATGCAATAATAGACGGAAGCTATGCATTGTTTATTTAAAAAAGCTGCGATCAAAGAAGAACGATACAAATAGTGCGATAAACAAAAATGGGACTATTTAACGTGTCCTTTCCAGGGGCGAGCTGCGGAATGGTATGTGAAACAGGTATACTGCTTGTTATAGAGACCACCTTAGAGTTCCATAGTGCGGCATAGCTTTCTACTTCCCTGGTTGTATCGTTTGTGCGGCAATTGTACTGCCAGACAAGCCTTCCGAAGAATGGAGTCCTGAAAATAAGAGAAAATTAAGAAATCAGCAGCCCCTAGTGCGGTTTAAGCCGCGATTTGGGCGTGCCGTGATGGTGCCCCTCCCCCTGTGCCCATGGTATTTCCAGAGCGTAGTTATGTACGCGCAACACTGGTTTCGCAAGTTCGCGAGGGCTGGGGTTGGGGCCGCATTGCTACGCTTGCTCGGAACGTGCCAGGCGGTCTTGTTGTAGGTTAATCCAGGCGCGCTTGACGGTGTCCAGACGTTTAATGGCCGGACCGGAGAATTGCCTTGAGAGCTGCTTTGTACTTCCGCTGCGATAGCCGTCGTATGCTCCTTCGTTCGGAGAGAGCGTTCGGTGTTTCCATTGACCGTGATGACTCCTCGAGGGCCAGGCATCTTGAGCTTGAGGTATGTGTAGTGCGGCACCGCATTGAACTTAGCAAATGCGGTTCGCCCGAGCAGTGCGTGATAGCCACTGCGGAATGGGACTATGTCGAAGATTAACTCCTCGCTTCGGAAATTATCTGGAGATCCGAAGACCACTTCAAGTGTAACTGAGCCTGTACAGTTGGCCTCTACACCTGGTATGACGCCTTCAAAGGTCGTTTTAGTGGGTTTAATCCTCGAGGGATCGATGCCCATTTTCCGCACTGTATCCTGGTAAAGCAGGTTCAGGCTGCTGCCGCCGTCCATAAGGACTCTAGTGAGGTGAAATCCGTCAATAATTGGGTCTAGAACCAATGCGGCGAATCCTCCATGACGGATGCTAGTGGGGTGGTCCCTTCGATCAAAAGTGATCGGGCAGGAAGACCATGGGTTGAACTTTGGAGCGACTGGCTCCATTGCGTATACATCCCTTAGTGCACGCTTCCGCTCCCTCTTGGGGATGTGGGTTGCGTATATCATGTTCACCGTCCGCACTTGTGGGGGAAAACCTTTCTGTCCACTGTTGTTCGGCGGCCGGGGCTCCTCCTCGTCATCGCTATGCAGCCCCTTGTCTCTACTTTCGGCATTTAACTTGCCTGCCTGCTTGAACACCCAACAATCCCTGTTGGTGTGATTGGCTAGTTTTTCGGGGGTGCCATGTATCTGGCATGAGCGGTCGAATATTCGGTTCAAACTGGACGGGCCCAGAGTATTTCTTTTGAATGGCTTTTTCCGCTGGCCGGGTTTAGAGCCTCTGAATCCGTCATTAACTGCCGTATCCTCAGCATTGTTGCCGTTAATGCGACGCTTTTGCTTGTTGCGACGCGACCTGCCACTGCTGTCCTTGGTATCCGAATTACCAGGGCTCTTGGTCATGTTATTGCTGCGAGCTAGCCAGCTATCTTATCCCGCGCAAAAGCAGGTCATAAGTGTCGTGAGGGCTGCCATAGATTTCGGCTTTTCCTGTCCTAGGTGCCGTGCAAGCCACTCATCGCTGATGTTATGCTTGAAGGCTACTAGGGCCTCTGTGTCCAGACAGTCGACGATTTGAATTTTCTTGGTTAGGAACCGTGTCCAAAATTGTCTGGCCGATTCCTCTGGCAGCTGAATTATGTGGCTTAGGTCATCGGGGTCTGGTGGTCGCACATAAGTGCCCTGGAAATTGTCGAGGAATGCGGCTTCCAGGTCCTCCCAACAACCAGTTGATTCTGCTGGCAAGCTGTTAAGCCAATGCCGAGCTGGTCCTTTAAGCTTGAGTGGGAGGTATTTGATGGCGTGTAGGTAATCACCGCGGGCCATGTGGATATGAAGGAGATAGTCCTCGATCCATACCGTAGGATCTGTTGTGCCATCGTATGATTCGATGTTCATGAGTTTGAAACCCTCGGGAATTTGATGATCCATTACTTCATCTGTGAAGCATAGTGGGTGTGCGGCGCCTCTGTATTGGGCTATATCACGACGCAGCTCAAACGAGCTTTGTCTACTGTGTTCGGGCCGGCCGGATTTACTGTATTCAGCGTGACGCGTACCGTCTCGTGCCGTGGGCCACCCACGTGATCCGTAGATCGATCTTGTTTGCCTTGCCTTGTCCTCCAATATATCTCGCGGGTCTGCCGCATTTTCCCATGCCTTGGTATTTTTTGAGCGGCGCCGAGGTGCGGCTTGAGTGGAGGGTCGAGCGGCTTCTCTGTTGCGGCCACGGGGTGGCCGGTCGGCCGCATCATGCGCTGGTGATATAGGTTTAGGTGCTTCCTCCTCTAATTGGGGTAGAAACCTGCGCTTTGGGTAGCTCTTGGAGGGGCGTTCGAGTTCATACTCTTCGGCCGCAAGGACTTCAGTCCATCTGTTGGCTATCAAATCTTGATCAGCTCTAAGCTATTGCTGTTTTTTCTTGAGGCTGCTCATTAGTAAACATGCTTCTATGGTTATTTTGGTAGACAATTGAAACAAAATGCTTATATGATTGAACACTTGGGTGATTATATGTCTAGAGTTAAAGGTGAACTTAAACTCATTAGTAAACATGCTTCTATGGTTACCACTCAAGTAGAACAAGTACTTAAACCTCAAAATGATTTGCTCAATGAATTAAATAGTAAGAAAAATGATAATGTTGTTAGAGTTACGACTAGCAGTGGTAAAATGACCCAGGAAGCTTTGTATCCTGAGGGCCATCCTAAGAGAATTGAGCAAGATTCTGAGAGAAATGATATAGATGCACCTTGTCCTTCTAAAAGGAAGAAAAATAAAAATGATAGGACTTTGCATGCTTCTAGTGAATCTATTGCTGAACCACCTGAGAATCCCAATGATATTTCTATTTCTGATGCTGAAACACAATCTAGTAATGAACATGAACCTAATTGAAATATTAATGATGATGTTCATGTTGATGCTCAACCCAGTAATGATAATGATATAGAAATTGAACCTGTTATTGATCTTGATAACCCACAATAAAAGAATCAATGTTATGATAAGAAAGACTTTGTTGCTAGGAAACATGGTAAAGAAAGAGAACCATGGGTTCAGAAACCCATGCCTTTTCTTCCCAAACCATCCAAGAAAAAGGATGATGAGGATTTTGAGCGCTTTGCTGAAATGATTAGACCTATCTTTTTGCGTATGCGATTGACTGATATGCTTAAAATGAATCCTTATGCTAAGTACATGAAAGAAATTGTTACTAATAAAATAAACATACTGGAAGCTGAAATTTCCACCATGCTTGCTAATTATACTTTTAAAGGTGGAATACCTAAGAAACTAGGAGATTCCAGAGTACCAACTATACCATGCTCCATTAAAAGAAACTATGTTAGAACTGCTTTATGTGATTTTGGAGCCAGTGTTAGTGTTATGACTCTCTCGTTATATCATACACTTGATTTGAATAAGTTGACACCTACTGAAATATCTTTGCAAATGGCTGATAAATCAACTGCTATACCTGTCGGTATTTGTGAGGATGTGTCTATTGTGGTTGCAAACGTTACTATTTTAATGGACTTTGTTATTCTTGATATTCCCGAGGACGATAGTATGTCTATTATTCTTGGAAGACCCTTTTTGAATACTGCAGGGGCTGTAATTGATTACAACAAAGGCAATGTCACTTTTCATGTTAATGGTAATGAGCATACGGTACACTTTCCGAGGAAACAACCTCAAGTCCACAGTATCAATTCTATTGGAATAATTCCATCGATTATTTTTGGAGGTTTTGAATTTCCTCTTCCTACTGTCAAGAAGAAATATGATATTCTTATTGTTGGGGATGCGCATATCCCCGTTGAGGTAACATAGTGTCATTTGAAATTTCTCCGGTTTCATGTTACTCGAAATGAGTTTGTTAACAAGACTTGATCAACCTTGTTAGTGGATTCTTTTGGATGAAATTAGAAAGCACAACCTTCTGTACCCTCTTTTTACTTTATGTTATTTACATTAAACAAAACAAAAATAGTAATTTCTATCTATTTTCTGATTATCCGTGCAATATAAAAATACCCCGAAAATAAAAATTCTCCAAATGCCCTGAAATTTAAATATGATTTTTTCTGGAATATTTGGGAATATCTGTCGGGGGCGATGCTGATTCCCACCAACACCTATGGGGACAGGGCCCCTTTCAGTTCGGTGGGGGGCGGAGAGCGCACAAAGAGCGGATCGAGGCAGTGCACGCGTGCGATTTTACCCAGCTTCGGGCCGCACGGATGCGTAAAACCCTACTTCTGCTTGTTTGTGTATATTGGATTCTTGCTCAGGAGCGATGGACGCTGCCAGACTGAGCGTGAAAGTGTTCCTGGTGTTGAATGAGCCGAACTGGCCGAACCTCCGAACTTCCCAACCTTCGAACCCCTTCTACGTTGCGCTTGGGCCTCCTTTTATACTCTCAAGGGGTCACCGACAGGGGGCAATGTAGACAAGAAGGGTAAAAACGGAAAAGGATGCGGTAGGTGCAGCTACCGCTTACTGTGGATACAGTGCTCCCTACCCAACTCTGACGGCAGGGGACAAGGGCATTAAATGCCTGTCTGAGTCTCCTAAACAGTGCAAAAAGGTGACCGTTAGGAGCGCCACCATTTGCCATGATGGGCTTCTCTTCATCTCCGCTTGCCACCACGCACCCCTAGCTGCACGGCCTCCCGCCACGTGCGCTCTGGGAGAGTCCCAGAGCGACACGTTAGCAGGTGAGCTGGAGCGCGGGCACGAAGTGGGGGTTTCCCGAGGCAAGCTCCTTGTCGCGGCCGTCGTCTTGCCGCGTCCGGAAGCTTGTCGCTCGCCGGATCTTGCCGGGACGCGGGGCGCGTCGCGGCAAGCTTTCTTGATACGCCTTGAATGGCCTTCCCGGCAAGCTCCTCTTGTAGGGGTCTCGTCTCTTCCCGGCAAGCTCCTCTTGCCGGGGCCTTGGTTGGCCTTCCCGGCAAGCTCCTCTTGCCGGGGTCTTAGTTGGCCTTCCCGGCAAGCTCCTCTTGCCGGGGCCTTGATTTGAGTACTTTGTTCTTGAATGGTCTTCAAGGGGACCACGGAGGGTCCTGGCGGTCACCCGGCAAGCCTGGCCGCGGGACGCTGCAACTGCCCGTGCACGAGTTCGGGGTAATAGGGTACCCCTACTCTAGTACACCGACAGGAGCCCCCGGGCCTGGGCCCTACACGGTGCCGAGCGCTATTGGGCCAGGCCCAAAACAGTGCACGGGCATGCGCGGCCTAGGTCACGCCGAATCTAACTCCGCTCCCACCGCACACGCCCAGAACGGCACGCGTCAAACGCGGCGTCGTGGGAGAGATCATGGGTGGCGTGCGTGGGGCTAAGCTCCCCGAGCATGCGTCAGGCCACGATGATGAGGACGGTTCACGCCCTCCTCCTTAAACGGAGGTAGGTGTGAGGGCGTGGTGCATTTACTGGACGGGGCCGGTGCGCGGTTTTCGGGACGTCCACTCCCCGCGATACCGGCTTGCCGGGAAGGCTCTTATCTTCAGCAGAGAACTTTGACGTTCTCGATGCCGGCTTCCGGCAAGCTTGTTGCCAGGAAGACTTTTATCTTCAGCAGAGAACTCTGACGTTCTCGATGCCGGCTTCCGGCAAGCTGGTTGCCAGGAAGGCTTTTATCTTCAGCAGAGAACTTTGACGTTCTCGATGCCGGCTTCCGGCAAGCTGGTTGCCAGGAAGGCTTTTATCTTCAGCAGAGAACTTTGACGTTCTCGATGCCGGCTTCCGGCAAGCTTGTTGCCAGGAAGGCTTTTATCTTCAGCAAAGAACTTTGACGTTCTCGATGCCGGCTTCCGGCAAGCTCGTTGCCAGGAAGACTTTTATCTTCTGCAGAGAACTCTGATGTTCTCGATGCCGGCTTCCGGCAAGCTGGTTGCCAGGAAGGCTTTTATCTTCAGCAGAGAGCTTTGACGTTCTCGATGCGGGCTTTCGGCAAGCTTGTTGCCAGGAAGGCTTTTATCTTCAGCAGAGAACTTTGACGTTCTCGATGCCGGCTTCCGGCAAGCTTGTTGCCAGGAAGGCTTTTGGCGAAGAACTTCGTTGTTCTTGACACCGGCTCCCGGCAAGATCGTTGCCGGAAAGGCTTATGGCGAAGAACTTCGTTGTTCTTGACGCCGGCTCCCGGCAAGGTCGTTGCCGGGAAGGCTTATGGCGAAGAACTCTGTCGTTCTTGACGCCGGCTCCCGGCAAGATCGTTGCTGGAAAGGCTTATGGCGAAGAACTTCGTCGTTCTTGACACCGGCTCCCGGCAAGATCGTTGCCGGAAAGGCTTATGGCGAAGAACTTCGTCGTTCTTGACGCCGGCTTCCGGCAAGATCGTTGCCGGAAAGGCTTATGGCAAAGAACTTCGTCGTTCTTGACACCGAAGATATTGGCCCTAAGGGCGTTGCCAGCCCCCGGGCCATAACTGCGTTCAAACATAGCAAGTGATTAGCATCCGAAGTGCACTCGACTTGCTTGTGCATTTCGACTTTTGCTGCATATTCCCTATGCCTGCTGGAATGCTTTCCGGTGCGTAAGATCCAGCCAGTAGCGCTTGAGGGAACGGGCCCTTAGCGGCTATTCGGGAACAACGCCTCCCGGAAAGGTTTACCTTCTTGGTTCTAGCGCAACCGCACAAGTTGCCGAGCGGACTCGAGGCAACATGGAGCGCAACTAGCCCCGAGAAGGCTCCTCGGCATACAGGTCTATGCAGAAATCTCAAATAAATAGCGCATGCTATCTTCCTGTTCAACCTCTCTTTGTACGTCCACCCTACGCTTTCTAGGGAAACTTGCCGGTGCAGGCACCCTTGCCGCGAGCGCCGAGTGCGGAACTTTAGCAGCCTGCTGGCGGGGTCGCTACCGACAAGCAATCTTGTCGCAACTAGTTGCAGCTCGCTTAAGTTGTTGAGCGGACTCGAAACAAAGTAAGGGCGCTAGCGGCTCACTTAAGTTGCTGAGCGGACTCGAAGCAAAGTAAGAGCGCTACCAGCTCACTTAAGTTGTTGAGCGGACTCGAAACAAAGTAAGGGCGCGACTAGCTACGAGTTGATTCCTCCGCGCACAGGTTTTCCGTACAAAGAACAAGATCTCCGAGGCGGATAACCTTATATAGTAAGGAAATATCTAAAGTTTTGCATGACTTAGCTTTTTCTGTTGCCGCACTGGCGTCGTTCTTTTGCTAGCCCGCTCCTTTGGAGCCATGACGATGAAGATTTAGCTTGCGTGCACGCCGGATCGGGTTCGCACGATCTCGACGCCCCCTACCTAGCGCGCCGGAGATGTCGGGGGCGATGCTGATTCCCACCAACACCTATGGGGACAGGGCCCCTTTCGGTTCGATGGGGGGCGGAGAGCGCACAAAGAGCGGATCGAGGCAGTGCACGCGGGCGATTTTACCCAGCTTCGGGCCGCACGGATGCGTAAAACCCTACTGCTGCTTGTTTGTGTATATTGGATTCTTGCTCAGGAGCGATGGACGCTGCCAGACTGAGCGTGAGAGTGTTCCTGGTGTTGAACGAGCCGAACTGGCCGAACCTCCGAACTTCCCAACCTTCGAACCCCTTCTACGTTGCGCTTGGGCCTCCTTTTATACTCTCAAGGGGTCACCGACAGGGGGCAACGTAGACAAGAAGGGTAAAAATGGAAAAGGATGCGGTAGGTGCAGCTACCACTTACTATGGATACAATGCTCCCTAACTAACTCTGACGGCAGGGGACAAGGGCATTAAATGCCTGTCTGAGTCTCCTAAACAGTGCAAAAAGGTGACCGTTAGGAGCGCCACCGTTTGCCACAATGGGCTTCTCTTCATCTCCGCTTGCCACCACGTACCCCTAGCTGCACGGCCTCCCGCCACGTGCGCTCTGGGAGAGTCCCAGAGCGACACGTTAGCAGGTGAGCTGGAGCGCGGGCACGAAGTGGGGGTTTCCCGCGGCAAGCTCCTTGCCGCGGCCGTCGTCTTGCCGCGTCCGGAAGCTTATCGCTCGCTGGATCTTGCCAGGACGCGGGGCGCGTCGCGGCAAGCTTTCTTGATACGCCTTGAATGGCCTTCCCGGCAAGCTCCTCTTGCCGGGGCCTTGGTTGGCCTTCCCGGCAAGCTCCTCTTGCCGGGGTCTTAGTTGGCCTTCCCGGCAAGCTCCTCTTGCCGGGGCCTTGATTCGAGTACTTTGTTCTTGAATGGTCTTCAAGGGGACCACGGAGGGTCCTGGCGGTCACCCGGCAAGCCTGGCCGCGGGACGCTGCAACTGCCCGTGCACGAGTTCGGGGTAATAGGGTACCCCTACTCTAGTACACCGACAATATCTGACACTGAGAACACAGCAGGGGGAGCAAGCACCTGGCCACGAGGGTCCACGGCGCGCCCACCCCCTGGGCATGCCCCCCTGCTTCATGGGCCCACGGTGGCTCCCCTCCACTTATTCCTGCACCCACACACTTCTTCCTCCCAAAAAAATCACCATCCAGCTCAAGCACGAGTTCTAGCTCATTTTGCTGTGATTTTCGATCTCCTTGCTCAAAGCACCTCTGACAAAACTGCTTTGGGGGATTGTTCCTTGATATGTGACTCCTCCATTGGTCCAATTAGTTTTTGTTCTAGTGCTTTATTCATTGCAAATTTGTGCTGCCTAGGTAACCATGTTCTTAAGCTTGCATGTCAAATTATATGGTTCCAAGTAGTTCTAATGCATGATATAGGCTCTAGGCAATTGTAGGAGTAGTTGCTATCAATTTTGTTGAGTTTAGTTTCCTTTTATTTAAAGTTACTAAAAATTTCAGAATTTTTCAGAAAATAATGAAGAGATTTTTGAGGGGCTCATCTAGCCGAAGCTCGAAGGAAAAGCAAAATGAAGAAGCAGAGAGGCCCAAATATAATCTACCTCGCACCACGGAGGCCTCACCGACTTCCACCGCAACCAACGCGAACAATATCTCTTACTCACCAATAATTTTGTGCAAAAATTCTACTATTATCCTAGGGAATCACCTCCTTCAGTAGAGTTTCATTTATATGATGTGGTTAAGAAGATGTCACTATATGAATTTTGCAGGGTTTGCAAAATACCTTTCGAGGGTAGCTTAGAGGAACCACATCGTAGAGATGTGGACGGGTTTATTGACACTATCATTGTAGGGGAAACTAGGAAAGTTTCCAATGCAAGAATCACTAGCATACATTTTCCTGTTTTACGCTACTTTGCAATATTTGCTAGTCGTTGCTTAATTGGTCGCGGAAACAGTGGAAACCTTAGTGTTCCTGATATTATTATTTTGTTCCATGGTTTATTCTGTGACGACTCTGTTAGTATGGGCGGTATTATTGCCAAACGGTTAAGTCTGAACCGTACAAAGGGCCCCATCTTTGGAGGTGTCTATGCTTCACGCCTTGCTGCACACTATAACATACCTATTAGGCACTACAAAAAGGAAGAAAAATTGTTGCCTACTGTTTATTTAGATTATAAGAGTATGGTAGCACATGATTTTATTGTTAATAATAGGGAAAATGAGCTTAAATACAAATTGTTCTTTGATAAACATCATCCTGAGACAATTACCCTGCCTGCCCCTTCCTTGTTTGATTTATCTGCAGGCAAGTACGTTGTTCCGTTTGAGGCCATTCACGCCTAATGTAACCCTACATCAGCTGTAGAGCCAGAGCCGGAACCACGATTTGAGCCTCCACGATAGTCTGATTACCAGTGGGACCCGGAGGCGATTGCCAGCCAGTGGCAATCTGACTATGCATCACAGTACGACCCCAGATACAACTTTGGATATCTGCCAGGCCATCCGTGGCATTAGACCAACTTAGGCCAAAAGCCTAAGCTTGTGGGAGTACATATTTCCCACCGACATAACATTTATGTTCACACACTCATTGCTAGTTGTCGGTGCTCATACTTTTTCATTGTATCATCCATACTAGTTGCTACCTCTTGAGAACTGCGTTGGTTTTCCCTTGAAGAGGAAAGGGTGATGCGGCAGCGCAGCGTAAGTATTTCCCTCGGTTTTTGAGAACCAAGGTATCAATCTAGTAGGAGGCCACGCACGAGTCCCTCTCACCTACAAAAACAAATAAACTCCTCGCAACCAACGCGATAAAGGGGTTGTCAATCCCTTCACGGTCACTTACGAGAGTGAGATCTGATAGATATGATAAGATAATATTTTTGGTATTTTTATGATAAAGAGAAATAAAGATGCAAGTAAAATAAATGGCAAAGGAAATAACTAAGTATTGGAAGATTAATATGATGGAAAATAGACCCAGGGGCCATAGGTTTCACTAGAGGCTTCTCTCGAGAGCATAAGTATTGCAGTGGGTGAACAAATTACTGTTGAGCAATTGACAGAATTGAGCATAGTTATGAGAATATCTAGGTATGATCATGTATATAGGCATCACATCCGAGACAAGTAGACCGACTCCTACCTGCATCTACTACTATTACTCCACACATCGACTGCTATCCAACATGCATCTAGAGTATTAAGATCAAGAGAACAGAGTAACACTTTAAGCAAGATGACATGATGTAGAGGGATAAACTCATGCAATATGATATAAACCCCATCTTGTTATCCTCGATGGCAATAATACAATACGTGCCTTGCTGCCCCTACTGTCACTGGGAAAGGATACCACACGGTTGAACCCAAAGCTAAGCACTTCTCCCATTGCAAGAAAGGTCAATCTAGTAGGCCAAACCAAACTGATAAATTCAAAGAGACTTGCAAAGATAACCAATCATACATAAAAGAATTCAGAGAAGATTCAAATATTGTTCATAGATAAACTTGATCATAAACCCACAATTCATCGATCTCAACAAACACACTGCAAAAGAAGATTACATCAAATAAATCTCCCCAAGAGAGGGGGGAGAACTTTGTATTGAGATCCAAAATGAGAGAAGAAGCCATCTAGCTAATAACTATGGACCCGAAGACCTGAAGTAAACTACTCACACTTCATCAGAGGGGCTATGGTGTTGATGTAGAAGCCCTCCGTGATCGATGCCCCCTCCGGCAGAGCTCCAGAAAAGTCCCCAAGATGGGATCTCATGGATACAGAAAGTTATGGCGGTGGAATGAGGGTTTTGGCTCAGTATCTGGAAGTTTGGTGGTACGTAGGTATATATAGGAGGAAGGAGTACGTTGGTGGGGCAACATGGGCTCCACGACGGTGGAGGGCGCGCCTGGGGGAGGGGGGGGGTAGGCGCGCCCCCTACCTCGTGCCTTCCTGGTTGATTGCTTGACGTAGGGTCCAAGTCCTCTAGATCATGTTTGTTTCGAAAATCACGTTCCCAAAGGTTTCATTCCGTTTGGACTCCGTTTGATACTCTTTTTCTACGAAACCCTAAAATAGGCAAAAAAAACTTCAATTCTGGGCTGGGCCTCCGGTTAATAGGTTAGTCCCAAAAATAATATAAATGTGTATAATAAAGCCCAATAATGTCCAAAACAGGATATAATATAGCATGGAACAATAAAAAATTATAGATATGTTGGAGACGCATCAAGCATCCCCAAGCTTAATTCCTGCTCGTCCTCGAGTAGGTAAATGATAAAAACATAATTTTTGATGTGGAATGCTACTTGGCATAATTTCAATGTAATTATCTTAATTATGGTATGAATATTCAGATCTGAAAGATTCAAAACAAAAGTTCGATATTGACGTAGAAATAATAATACTTCGAGCATACTAACTAAGCAATTATGTCTCTTAAAAATAACATGGCCAAAGAAAGTTATCCCTACAAAATCATATAGTCTGGCTATGCTCCATCTTCACCACACAAAGTATTTAAATCATGCACAACCCCGATGACAAGCCAAGCAATTGTTTCATACTTTTGGTGTTGTCAAACTTTTTCAATCTCCACGCTATACATGAGCGTCAGCCATGGACATAGCACTATATGTGGAATATAATGGTGGTTGTGTGCTACCTCTTGAGCACTGCGTTGGTTTTCCCTTGAAGAGGAAAGGGTGATGCAGCAAAGTAGCGTAAGTATTTCGCTCAGTTTTTGAGAACCAAGGTATCAATCCAGTAGGAGGCTACGCGCGAGTCCCTCGAACCTACACAAAACAAATAAATCCTCGCAACTAACGTGATAAGGGGTTGTCAGTCCCTACACGGTCACTTACGAGAGTGAGATCTGATAGATATGATAAGATAATATTTTTAGTATTTTTATGATAAAGATGCAAAGTAAAATAAAAGGCAATGAAAATAACTAAGTGTTGGAAGATTAATATGATGGAAGATAGACCCGGGGGCCATAGGTTTCACTAGTGGCTTCTCTCAAGAGCATAAGTATTTTATGGTGGGTGAACAAATTACTGTTCAGAAATTAACAGAATGGAGCATAGTTATCAGAATATCTAGGTATGATCATGTATATAGGCATCACGTCAGAGACAAGTAGACCGACTCCTGCCCGCATCTACCACCATTACTCCACACATCGACCGCTATCCAGCAAGCATCTAGAGTATTAAGTTCATAAGAACAGAGTAACGTCTTAAGCAAGATGACATGATGTAGAGGGATAAACTCATGCAATATGATAAAAAAAACCATCTTGTTATCCTCGATGCCAACAATACAATACGTGCCTTGCTGCCCCACCTGTCATTGGGAAAGGACACCGCAAGACTGAACCCAAAGCTAAGCACATCTCCCATTGCAAGAAAGGTCAATCTAGTAGGCCAAACCAAACTGATAAATTCGAAGAGACTTGCAAAGATAACCAATCATACATAAAAGAATTCAGAGAAGATTCAAATATTGTTCATAGATAAACTTGATCATAAACCCACAATTCATCGGTCTCAACAAACACACCGCAAAAGAAGATTACATCGAATAGATCTCCACAAGAGAGGGGGGAGAACTTTGTATTGAGATCCAACAAGAGAGAAGAAGCCATATAGCTAATAACTATGGACCTGAAGGCCTGAAGTAAACTACTCACACTTCATCGGAGGTGCTATGGTGTTGATGTAGAAGCCCTCCGTGATGATGCCCCCTCCGGCGGAGATCCGGAAAAGGCCCCAAGATGGGATCTCGTGGATACAGAAAGTTATGGCGGTGGAATTAGGGTTTTGGCTCAGTATCTGGTAGTTTGGGGGTACGTAGGTATATATAGGAGGAAGGAGTACGTTGGTGGGGCAACATGGGCCCCACGACGGTGGAGGGCGCGCCTGGGGGGGGGCGGGGGTAGGCGCGCCCCCTACCTCGTGCCTTCCTGGTTGATTGCTTGACGTAGGGTCCAAGTCCTCTAGATCATGTTTGTTCCGAAAATCACGTTCCCAAAGGTTTCATTCCGTTTGGACTTCGTTTGATATTCATTTTCTGCGAAACCCTAAAATAGGCAAAAAAACAGCAATTTTGGGCTGGGCCTCCGGTTAATAGGTTAGTCCCAAAAATAATATAAAAGTGTATAATAAAGCCCAATGATGTCCAAAACAGGATATAATATAGCATGGAACAATAAAAAATTATAGATATGTTGGAGTCGTATCAAGCATCCCCAAGCTTAATTCCTGCTCGTCCTCGAGTAGGTAAATGGTAAAAACATAATTTTTGATGTGGAATGCTACTTGGCATAATTTCAATGTAATTATCTTAATTGTGGTATGAATATTCAGATCTAAAAGATTCAAAACAAAAGTTCAATATTGACATAGAAATAATAATACTTCGAGCATACTAACTAAGCAATTATGTCTCTTCAAAATAACATGGCCAAAGAAAGTTATCCCTACAAAATCATATAGTCTGGCTATGCTCCATCTTCACCACACAAAGTATTTAAAGCATGCACAACCCCGATGACAAGCAAGCAATTGTTTCATACTTTTGGTGTTCTCAAACTTTTTCAATCTTCACGCAATACATGAGCGTGAGCCATGGACATAGCACTATATGTGGAATAGAATGGTGGTTGTGTGCTACCTCTTGAGCACTGCGTTGGTTTTCCCTTGAAGAGGAAAGGGTGATGCAGCAAAGTAGCGTAAGTATTTCGCTCAGTTTTTGAGAACCAAGGTATCAAAATAAATAAATAAATCCTCGCACCTACACAAAATAAATAAATCCTCGCAACCAACGCGATAAGGGGTTGTCAGTCCCTACACGGTCACTTACGAGAGTGAGATCTGATAGATATGATAAGATAATATTTTTGGTATTTTTATGATAAAGATGCAAAGTAAAATAAAAGGCAATGAAAATAACTAAGTGTTGGAAGATTAATATGATGGAAGATAGACCCGGGGGCCATAGGTTTCACTAGTGGCTTCTCTCAAGAGCATAAGTATTTTACAGCGGGTGAACAAATTACTGTTGAGAAATTAACAGAATGGAGCATAGTTATGAGAATATCTAGGTATGATCATGTATATAGGCATCACGTCAGAGACAAGTAGACCGACTCCTGCCTTCATCTAGCACTATTACTCCGAACATCGACCGCTATCCATCATGCATCTAGAGTATTAAGTTCACATGAACAGAGTAATGTCTTAAGCAAGATGACATGATGTAGAGGGATAAATTCATGCAATATGATAAAAAAACATCTTGTTATCCTCGATGGCAACAATACAATATGTGCCTTGCTGCCCCTACTGTCACTGGGAAAGGACACTGCAAGATTGAACCCAAAGCTAAGCACTTCTCCCATTGCAAGAAAGATCAATCTAGAAGGCCATACCAAACTGATAATTCAAAGAGACTTGCAAAGATAACCAATCATACATAAAAGAATTCAGAGAAGATTCAAATATTGTTCATAGATAAACTTGATCATAAACCCACTATTCATCGGTCTGAACAAACACACCACAAAAGAAGATTGCATCGAATAGATCTCCACGAGAGAGGGGGAGAACATTGTATTGAGATCCAAAAAGAGAGAAGAAGCCATCTAGCTAATAACTATGGACCCGAAGGTTTGAGGTAAACTACTCACACATCATCGAAGAGGCTATGGTGTTGACGTAGAAGCCCTCCGTGATCGATGCCCCCTCCGGCAGAGCTTCGGAACAGGCCCGAAGACGGGATCTCATGGATACAGAAAGTTGCGGCGGTGGAATTACGGTTTTGGCTCTGTATCTGATCGTTTGGGGGTACGTAGGTATATATAGGAGGAAGGAGTACGTCTGTGGAGAAACAGGGGGCCCATGAGGGTGGAGGGTGCGCCTGGGGGGGGGGGGTAGGCGCGCCCCCTACCTCATGGCTTCCCTGTTGGATGCTTGACGTAGGGTCCAAGTCTCCTGGATCATGGTCGTTCCGAATATCACGTTCCCGAAGGTTTCATTCCGTTTGGACTCCATTTGATATTCTTTTTCTGCGAAACTCTGAAATAGGCAAAACATAGCAATTCTGGGTTGGGCCTCCGGTTAATAGGTTAGTCCCAAAAAATAATATAAAAGTGAATAATAAATCCCAATAATGTCCAAAACAGAAGATAATATAGCATGGAGCAATCAAAAATTATAGATACGTTGGAGACGTATCAAGCATCCCCAAGCTTAATTCATGCTCGTCCTCGAGTAGGTAAATGATAAAAACAAATTTTTTGATGTGGAATGCTACTAGGCATAATTTCAATGTAATTCTTCTTAATTGTGGAATGAATATTCAAGATAAAAGTTTAATATTGACATAGAAATAATAATACTTCAAGTATACTAACTAAGCAATTATGTCTTCTCAAAATAACATGGCCAAATAAAGTTCATCCCTACAAAATCATATAGTTTAGTCATGCTCCATTTTCGTCACACAAGAATGCTCTCATCATGTACAACACCAATGGCAAGCCAAGCAATTGTTTCATACTTTAGTAATCTCAAACTTTATAAACCTTCACGCAATACATGAGCGTGAGCCATGGATATAGCACTATGGGTGGAATAGAGTATAATGATGGGGGTTATGTGGAGAAGACAAAAAAGGAGAAAGTCTCACA
Source organism: Triticum dicoccoides (assembly GCF_002162155.2). Lineage (NCBI taxonomy): Eukaryota > Viridiplantae > Streptophyta > Magnoliopsida > Poales > Poaceae > Triticum > Triticum dicoccoides. The sequence goes on along the minus strand of NC_041382.1, from coordinate 104,326,400 downwards.
TTAACGAGGCTAATCAACGAGCTATGGAGATGCTCATCGATTGATGTTAATGCAGGGAGTAGGGATTTCCATGCAACGGATACACTAGAGCTATAAATGTATGAAAGCTCAACAAAAGAAACTAGTGGGTGTGCATCCAACTTGCTTGCTCACGAAGACCTAGGGCACTTGAGGAGGCCCATCGTTGGAATATACAAGCCAAGTTATATAATGAAAAATTCCCACTAGTATATGAGAGTGACAAAATAAGAGACTCTCTATCATGAAGACCATGGTGCTACTTTGAAGCACAAGTGTGGAAAAAAAAGGATAGTAGCATTGTCCCTTTTCATTTCTTTTTTTGGGCCTTCCTTTTTTTTATTTGGCCTTTCTCTCTTTTTTTGGGACAATGCTCTATTAAATGATAATCATCACACTTCTATTTACATACAACTCAATGATTACAACTCGATAATAGAACAAGGTATGACTCTATATGAATGCCTCCGGCGGTGTACCGGGATATGCAATGAACCAAGAGTGACATGTATAAAGAATTATGAACGGTGGCTTGGCTACAAATACTATGTCAACTACATGATCATGCTAAACAATATGACAATGATGAACGTGTCATGATAAACGGGATGGTGGAAAGTTGCATGGCAATATATCTCGGAATGGCTATGGAAATGCCATAATAGGTAGGTATGGTGGATTTTTTGAGGAAGATATAAGGAGGTTTATGTGTGAAAGAGTGTATCATATCACGGGTTTTGGATGCACTGGCGAAGTTTTCACCAACTCTCAATGTGAGAAAGGGCAATGCACAGTACCGAAGAGGCTAGCAATGATGGAAAGGTGAGAGTGCGTATAATCCATGGACTCAACATTAGTCATAAAGAACTCACATACTTATTGCAAAAATCTACAAGTCATCAAAAACCAAGCACTACGCGCATGCTCCTAGGGGGATAGATTGGTAGGAAAAGACCATCGCTCGTCCCCGACCGCCACTCATAAGGAGGACAATCAAAAAACACCTCATGTTTCAAATTTGTTACATAACGTTTACCATACGTGCATGCTACGGGACTTGCAAACTTCAACACAAGTATTTCTCAAATTCACAACTACTCAACTAGCACAACTTTAATATCACTACCTCCATATCTCAAAACAATCATCAAGCATCAAACTTCTCTTAGTATTCAAAACACTCATAAGAAAGTTTTTACTATTCTTGAATACCTAGCATATTAGGATTATTTAATAAAATTACCATGCTATTTGAGACTCTCAAAATAATCTAAGTGAAGCATGAGAGATCAATATTTTCTATAAAACAAATCCACCACCGTGCTCTAAAAGATATAAGTGAAGTACTAGAGCAAACTATATAACTCAAAAGATATAAGTGAAGCACATAGAGTATTCTAATAATTTCCCAATCATGTGTGTCTCTCTCAAAAGGTGTGTATAGAAAATATGATTGTGGTAAACTAAAAAGCAAAGACTCAAATCATACAAAACGCTCCAAGCAAAACACATATCATGTGGTGAATAAAAATATAGCTCCAAGTAAAGTTACCGATGGAAGTAGACGAAAGAGGGGATGCCTTCCGGGGCATCTCCAAGCTTTGGCTTTTTGGTGTCCTTAGATTATATTGGGGGTTCCATGGGCATCCCCAAGCTTAGGCTCTTGCCACTCCTTGTTCCATAATCCATCAAATCCTTACCCAAAACTTGAAAAACTTGACAACACAAAACTTAAAGTAGAAAATCTCGTGAGCTCCATTAGTGAAAGAAAACAAAAGACCACTTCAAGGTACTGTAATGAACTCATTATTTATTTATATTGGTGTTAAACCTACTGTATTCCAACTTCTCTATGGTTTATAAACTATTTTACTAGCCATAGATTCATCAAAATAAGCAAACAACACACGAAAAACAGAATCTGTCAAAAACAGAACAATCTGTAGTAATCTGTAGCTAGCACAAGATCTGGAACCCCAAAAATTCTAAAATAAATTTCTGGACGTGAGTAATTTATCTATTAATCATTTGCAAAAAGAATTAACTAAATAGAACTTTCCAAATAAAAATGGCAGCAGTTCTCGTGAGTGCTAAAGTTTGTGTTTTTTTAACAGCAAGAATAACAAGACTTTCCCCAAGTCTTCCCAACGGTTCTACTTGGCACAAATACTAATTAAACACAAAAAACACAACAAAAACAGAGTCTAGATAAATTATTTATTACTAAACAGGAGCAAAAAGCAAGGAATAAAAATAAAATTGGGTTGCCTCCCAACAAGCGCTATCGTTTAACGCCCCTAGCTAGGCATAAAAAGCAAGGATAGATCTAGGTATTGCCATAATAGTAAGATAGATCATTAAAGCTCATTTCATATTCCTCTACGTTCAGCAGCAAGTTTTCTTTGAGGCAAGCAAAAGTAATCAAAAGGGCTAAATTTAATGGGACAAAAGTCCCCAAGGTCAACTTTGGGAGGTATAGGTTCCTCTCTTGGCCCTTCGTATTGCACAACCAATTCATCATTGTAAGCATTCTTTTGACAGAAATTTGTGAGCCTATATTCAAGAGAATATCCTAGTTCATTATTTCGAATAGCCAAATCATCATTAAATTCAGAGATTCTATCAACTAGAACATTGGTAGGAACCCTTTTTCTAAGATTTTCATTGAAAGCAACATAGTCTAGAGATTGAAAACACATTATTTCTTCTTGATCAACAAGGATAGCCTCTATGGGAGGACGGCAAGCGTCCACCCTATAATGCGCAAATATTTCTTTGGCCTCTTTTATTATGAATCTAAACTCATGAGACAAAAAGATAGTAGCGGCATGCTTAACGGAAGAATGCTCAATATTAGAAAATTCTAGGAAAATTCTTAGTATGCAAGGGTGCATGTGCATAAATTCCCTTTCAAGTTCAACTACAAGCATGGCAATAGCATCTGCAAGACTACTAGTTCTATGAAGGATAGAACTGCCCATAGAAGGCAAAGCACCGGCACAAGTAAACAAATCTTGCATAACTCCTTTTCCAATAATATTACCACTACCAATACGGAATTTTTTTGTATGTAAGATAGGGGTTCTTTAGCAGGAGCTTCAGAATTTTTCATGATGTTATTATTGTCCATACCGACAATAATTTCCCCAATTTCAGACATACGAGCGGAAAATGCAAGGGTAAAGAAAAGGCAAATAGAGAAAGAGAGGGATGATAGAGAGAGATGGCGAATAAAATGGCAAGGGTGAAGTGGGGGAGAGGAAAACGAGAGGCAAATGGCAAATAATGTAATGCGGGAGATAAGGGTTTGTGATGGGTACTTGGTATGTTGATTTTTGCGTAGACCTCCCCGGCAACGGCGCCAGAAATCCTTCTTGCTGCCTCTTGAGCACTGCGTTGGTTTTCCCTTGAAGAGGAAAGGGTGATGCAGCAAAGTAGTGTAAGTATTTCCCTCGGTTTTTGAGAACCAAGGTATCAATCCAGTAGGAGGCTACGCGCGAGTCCCTTGCACCTAACAAATAAATCCTCGCAACCAACACGATAAGGGGTTGTCAGTCCCTACATGGTCACTTACGAGAGTGAGATCTGATAGATATGATAAGATAACATTTTTGGTATTTTTCTGATAAAGATGAAAAGTAAAATATAAGGCAATGAAAGTAACTAAGTGTTGGAAGATTAATATGATGGAAGATAGACCCGGGGGCCATAGGTTTCACTAGTGGCTTCTCTCAAGAGCATAAGTATTTTACGGCGGGTGAACAAATTACTGTTGCGCAATTGACAGAATTGAGCATAGTTATGAGAATATCTAGGTATGATCATGTATATAGGCATCATGTCCGAGACAAGTAGACCGACTCCTACCTGCATCTACTACTATTACTCCACACATCGACCGCTATCCAGCATGCATCTAGAGTATTAAGTTCATAAGAATAGAGTAACTCCTTAAGCAAGATGACTTGATGTAGAGGGATGAATTCATGCAATATGATAAAAAAGCCATCTTGTTATCCTCGATGGCAACAATACAATACGTGCCTTGCTGCCATTGTCACTGGGAAAGGACACCGCAAGATTGAACCCAAAGCTAAGCACTTCTCCCATTGCAAGAAAGATCAATCTAGTAGGCCAAACCAAACTGATAATTCAAAGAGACTTGCAAAGATAACCAATCACACATAAAAGAATTCAGGGAAGATTCAAATATTGTTCATAGATAAACTTGATCATAAACCCACAATTCATCGGTCTCAACAAAGACACCGCAAAAGAAGATTACATCGAATAGATCTCCACGAGAGAGGGGGAGAACATTGTATTGAGATCCAAAAAGAGAGAAGAAGCCATCTAGCTAATAACTATGGACCCAAAGGTCTGAGGTAAACTACTCACACATCATCGGAGAGGCTATGGTGTTGATGTAGAAGGCCTCCGTGAGCGATACCCCCTCCAACGGAGCACCAAAATAGGCCCCAAGATGGGATCTCGTGGATAAAAAAAGTTACAACGATGGAATTATGGTTTTGGCTCCGTATCTGATCATTTGAGGGTACATAGGTATATATAGGAGGAAGGAGTACGTCAGTGGAGCAACAGGGGGCCGACGAGGGTGGAGGGCGCGCCCCCCTACCTCGTGGCTTCCCTGTTGGTTGCTTGATGTAGGGTCCAAGTCTCCTGGATCATGTTCGTTCCGAAAATCACGTTCCCGAAGGTTTCATTCCATTTGGACTCCGTTTGATATTCTTTTTCTGTGAAACTCTGAAATAGGCAAAAAAAACAACAGTTCTGGGCTGGGCCTCCGGTTAATAGGTTGGTGCCAAAAAATAATATAAAAGTGAATAATAAAGCCCAATAATGTCCAAAACAAAAGATAATATAGCATGGAGCAATCAAAAATTATAGATACGTTGGAGACGTATCATTGTGGAGAAGACAAAAAGGAAGAAGATAGTCTCACATCAACTAGGTGTATCAACGGGCTATGGAGATGCCCATTAATAGATATCAATGTGAGTGAGTAGGGATTGCCATGCAACGGATGCACTAGAGCTATAAGTATATGAAAGCTCAACAAAAAGAACTAAGTGGATGTGCATCCAACTTGCTTGCTCACGAAGACCTAGGGCATTTTGAGGAAGCCCATCGTTGGAATATACAAGCCAAGTTCTATAATGAAAAATCCCCACTAGTATATGAAAGTGATAACATAGGAGACTCTCTATCATGAAGATCATGGTGCTACTTTGAAGCACAAGTGTGGAAACAAAGATAGTAGTATTGCCCCTTTTTATTTATTCTTTTTTTGGGCCTTCTCTTTTTTTGGCCTTTCTCTTTTTTGGGACAATACTCTATGAATGATGATCATCACACTTCTATTTATTTACAACTCAATGATTACAACTCGATACTAGAACAAAGTATGACTCTATATGAATGCCTCCGGTGGTATAACGGGATAGCAATGATGCATGAGTGACTTATAAGAAAGAATTATGAACGGTGGCTTTGCCACAACTAAAATGTCATCTACATGATCATGCGAAGCAATATGACAATGATGGAGCGTGTTATAGTAAATGGAACGGTGGAAAGTTGCATGGCAATATATCTCAGAATGTCTATGGAAATGCCATGATAGGTAGGTATGGTGGCTGTTTTGAGGAAGGTATGGTGGGTGTATGATACCGGCGAAAGGTGTGCGGTATTAGAGAGGCTAGCAATGGTGGAAGGGTGGGAGTGCGTATAATCCATGGACTCAACATTAGTCATAAAGAACTCACATACTTATTGCAAAAATCTATTAGTTATCGAAGCAAAGTACTATGTGCATGCTCCTAGGGGGATAGATTGGTAGTAAATGACCATCGCTTGTCCCCGACCGCCACTCATAAGGAGGACAATCAAGAAATACATCATGCTCCGACTTCTTAACATAACGGTTCACCATACGTGCATGCTACGGGAATCACAAACTTCAACACAAGCATTTCTCAAGTTCAGAACTACTCAACTAGCACGACTCTAATATCACCATCTCCATATGTCAAAACAATTATCAAGTTTCAAACTTCTCATAGTATTCAACACACTCATAAGAATTTTTTTATTAATCTTGAATGCCTAAAATAATTAAAGCAAATTACCATGTTATTTTGTAGGACTCTCAAAATAATCTAAGTGAAGCATGAGAGAACAAAAGTTTCTATAAACAAATCCACCATCATGCTCTAAAAGATATAAGTGAAGCACTAGAGCAAAAACTATATAACTCAAAAGATATAAGTGAAGCACATAGGGTATTCTAACAATTTCCGAATCATGTGTGTCTCTCTCTAAAAGGTGTGTGCAGCAAGCATGATTGTTTAAAACTAACAAATAAAGACTGAAATAATACAAGACGCTCCAAGCAAAACACATATCATGTGGTAAATAAAAATATAGCTCCAAGTAAAGTTACCGACAGAAGTAGACGAAAGAGGGGATGCCTTCCGGGGCATCCCCAAGCTTTGGCTTTTAGGTGTCCTTAGATTATCTTGGGGTGCCATGGGCATCCCCAAGCTTAGGCTCTTGCCACTTGAGGGAGTCCTGGATTAGGGGGTCTCCGGAGAGCCGGACTATATCTTTTAGCCGGACTGTTGGGCTATGAAGATACATGATTGAAGACTTCGTCCCGTGTCCGAATGGGACTTTCCTTGGCATGGAAGGCAAGCTTGGCAATACGGATATGTAGATCTCCTCCCTTGTAACCGACTCTGTGTAACCCTAGCCCCCTCCGATGTCTATATAAACCAGAGGGTTTAGTCCGTAGGACAACATACAATCATACCATAGGCTAGCTTCTAGGGTTTAACCTGTACGATCTCGTGGTAGATCAACTCTTGTAATACTCATGTCATCAAGAACAATCAAGCAGGACATAGGGTATTACCTCCATCAAGAGGGCCCGGACCTAGGTAAACATCGTGTCCCCTGCCCCTTGTTACCATCCGCCTTAGACGCACAGTTCGGGACCCCCTACCCGAGATCCGCCGGTTTTGACACCGACATTGGTGCTTTTATTGAGAGTTCCACTGTGCCGTCACCATAAGGCTCGATGGCCCCTTCGATCATCCGTAGCGATGCGGTCTAGGGTGAGGTTTTCCTCCCCGAACAGATCTTCGTATTCGGCGGCTTCGCACTGCGGGCCAATTCGCTTGGCCATCTGGAGTAGATTGAGAGCTACGCCCGTGCCAATCAGGTCAGGTTCGGAAACTTAAACTACACTGCCGATATCCGCGGAGACTTGATCTTCGATGGATTCGAGCCCATGTCAGGTGCGCCGCACGATCACGACGAGCATGATTTAGCTCAGCCGTCGGATAGTGTTCGGGAGATCACACCTACAACTACTCCGGCCTTCAATCCGGAGCAAACTGCGCCATCCGAGGACGGTGGGATAGACCCCGCCACGGAGGCCGCACTCTCAGTGGTGATGGAGCCGGACACGGACTTCACCCCTTACGAGAGCCGTGTTGCTGAACCACTGGATTCGTCTCCGGCCACGGACTCCGAGCCGCCTGCATCCGTGCCTATCGAATTCGACTGGGCACCGATCATGGAGTTCACCTCCGCGGATATCTTTCAGCACTCGCCATTCGGCGATTTACTAAATTCATTAAGATCTCTCTCCTTGTCAGGAGAACCTTGGCCGAACTATGTCCGGCTAGAATGGGATGCGGATGACGAAGAAATTTGCTGCCCACCCACCAACCACTTAGTAGCCACTGTCGATGATTTAACCGACATGCTCGACTTCGAATCCGAAGACATCGACGGTATAGGCGACGTTGCAGGAGACGAACAGGAACCACAACCCACAGGGCGCTGGACTGCCACCTCATCATATGATATATACATGGTGGACACCCCCAAAGAAGGCAATGGCGACGAGACAGCGAAGGATGACCCCTCCAAGAAGCAACCCAAGCGTCGACGTCAGCGGCGCCGCTCTAAGTCCCGCCACAGCAAAAGTAGTGATACCGTAACAAGAGACAATAACACTCCGGATAGTGCCGAAGACAACCACAATCCCCTCCAGCACGATGTAGAGCGGGAGCGTGAACAAGCTAGCCCTCCAGAGCAGGCATTAGATGAAAAATTGGAGGAGGACAATTACATGCCTCTCTCCGAAGATGAGGCGAGCCTCGGCGACGAAGAATTTATCGTGCCTGAGGATCCCATCGAGCAAGAGCGCTTCAAGCACCAGCTTATGGCCACAACAGATAGCCTGAAGAAAAATCAACAACAGCTTCAAGCTGATCAAGACTTGCTAGCAGACAGATGGACCGAAGTTCTTGCGGCCAAGGAATACGAACTCGAGCGCCCCTCCGAGAGTTACCCAAAGCGCAAGTTGCTACCTCACCTCGAGGAGGAAGCATTGAAACCCACATCACCAGTGTACGATGCGACTGACCGGCCACCTCGTGGCCAAGCTAGAGAGGCGTTTCAGCCTGAAGTTCAGCCTACACCCCACCGCCACTCAAACAAAAATACCAAGGCCCGGGGCAACACATAGGACCTGCGAGACATATTGGACAGCAGGGCAAAACATGCAAGGTCGATATACGAGTCACAGAGGCGCCGCACACCCACTATGCTTCACTGATGAAGTTATGGATCATGAATTCCTAGAGGGTTTCAAACCCGTAAATATCGAATCGTATGATGGTACAACAGATCCCGATGTATGGATTGATGATTTCCTCCTTCACATCCACATGGCCCGCAGCGATGATCTACATGCTATCAAGTACCTGTTGGGTTTTGTAGTAATTTTAAAAAAATTCCTACGCACACGCAAGATCATGTGATGCATAGCAACGAGGGGGAGAGTGTTGTCTACGTACCCACGCAGACCGACTGCGGAAGCGTTGACGCAACATAGAGGAAGTAGTCGTACGTCTTCACGATCCAACCGATCAAGTACCGAAACTACGTCACCTCCGAGTTCGAGCACACGTTCAGCTCGATGACAATCCCCGGACTCCGATCCAGCAAAGTTTCGGGGAAGAGTTCCGTCAGCACGACGGCGTGGTGACGATCTTGATGCACTACAGCAGCAGGGCTTCGCCTAAACTCCGCTATAGTATTATCGAGGAATATGGTGGCTGGGGGCACCGCACACGGCTAAGGAATAGATCACGTGGATCAACTTGTGTGTCTAGAGGTGCCCCCTGCCTCCGTATATAAAGGAGACAAGGGGGAGGGGTGCGGCCAGCCCTATGGAGGCGCAGGAGGAGTCCTACTCCTACCGGGAGTAGGACCCCCCCCCCCCAATCCTATTCCAAATAGGATTCCCAAGGGGGAAAGAGAGAGAAGGGGGGCCGGCCACCTCTCCTAGTCCTAATAGGACTAGGGGGAGGGGGGAGGCACGCGGCCACCTTCGGCTGCCCCTTTCTCCTTTCCACTAAAGCCCATCTAGGCCCATATGGTTCCCGGGGGGTTCCGGTAACCTCCCGGTACTCCAGTAAAATCCCGATTTCACCCGGAACACTTCCGATATCCAAACATAGGCTTCCAATATATCAATCTTTACGTCTCGACCATTCTGAGACTCCTCGTCATGTCCGTGATCACATCCGGGACTCCGAACAACCTTCGGTACATCAAAATGCATAAACTCATAATATAACTGTCATCGTAACCTTAAGTGTGCGGACCCTATGGGTTCAAGAACAATGTAGACATGACCGAGACACGTCTCCGGTCAATAACCAATAGCGGGACCTGGATGCCCATATTGGCTCCTACATATTCTATGAAGATCTTTATCGGTCAGACCGCATAACAACATACATTGTTCCCTTTGTCATTGGTATGTTACTTGCCCGAGATTCGATCGTCGGTATCCAATACCTAGTTCAATCTCGTTACCGGCAAGTCTCTTTACTCGTTCCGTTATACATCATCTCACAACTAACATATTAGTTGTAATGCTTGCAAGGCTTATGTGATGTGCATTACCGAGAGGGCCCAGAGATACCTCTCCGACAATCGGAGTGACAAATCCTAATCTCGAAATACGCCAACCCAACATCTACCTTTGGAGACACCTGTAATGCTCCTTTATAATCACCCAGTTACGTTGTGATGTTTGGTAGCACCCAAAGTGTTCCTCCGGCAAATGGGAGTTCCATAATCTCATAGTCATAGGAACATGTATAAGTCATGAAGAAAGCAATAGCAACATACTAAACGATCGGGTACTAAGCTAATGGAATGGGTCATGTCAATCAGATCGTTCAACTAATGATGTGACCTCGTTAATCAAATAAAAACACTTTGTTCATGGTTAGGAAACATAACCATCTTTGATTAACGAGCTAGTCAAGTAGAGGCATACTAGTGACACTAAGTTTGTCTATGTATTCACACATGTATTATGTTTCCGGTTAATACAATTCTAGCATGAATAATAAACATTTATCATGATTATAAGGAAATAAATAATAACTTTACTATTGCCTCTAGGGCATATTTCCTTCAGTCTCCCACTTGCACTAGAGTCAATAATCTAGATTACATAGTAATGATTCTAACACCCATGGAGCCTTGGTGCTGATCATGTTTTGCTCGTGGAAGAGGCTTAGTCAACGGGTCTGCAACATTCAGATCCGTATGTATCTTGCAAATCTCTATGTCTCCCACCTGGACTAGATCCTGGATGGAATTGAAGCGTCTCTTGATGTGCTTGGTTCTCTTGTGAAATCTGGATTCCTTTGCCAAGGCAATTGCACCAGTATTGTCACAAAAGATTTTCATTGGACCCGATGCACTATGTATGACACCTAGATCGGATATGAACTCCTTCATCCAGACTCCTTCATTTGCCGCTTCCGAAGCAGCTATGTACTCTGCTTCACATGTAGATCCCGCTACGACGCTTTGTTTAGAACTGCACCAACTGACAGCTCCACCGTTTAATGTAAACACGTATGTGTTTGCGATTTAGAATCGTCCAGATCAGTGTCAAAGCTTGCATCAACGTAACCATTTACGACAAGCTCTTTGTCATCTCCATATACGAGAAGCATATCCTTAGTCCTTTTCAGGTATTTCAGGATGTTCTTGACCGCTGTCCAGTGATCCACTCCTGGATTACTTTGGTACCTCCCTGCTAAACTTATAGCAAGGCACACATCAGGTCTGGTACACAGCATTGCATACATGATAGAGCCTATGGCTGAAGCATAGGGAACATCTTTCATATTCTCTCTATCTTCTGCAGTGGTCGGGCATTGAGTCTTACTCAATTTCACACCTTGTAACACAGGCAAGAATCCTTTCTTTGCTTGATCCATTTTGAACTTCTTCAAAATTTTGTCAAGGTATGTTGTTTGTGAAAGTCCAATTAAGCGTCTTGATCTATCTCTATAGATCTTAATGCCTAATATGTAAGCAGCTTCACCGAGGTATTTAATTGAAAAATTCTTATTCAAGTATCCCTTTATGCTATCCAGAAATTCTATATCATTTCCAATTAATAATATGTCATCCACATATAATATCAGAAATGCTACAGAGCTCCCACTCACTTTCTTGTAAATACAGGCTTCTCCAAAAGTCTGTATAAAACCAAATGCTTTGATCACACTATCAAAACGTTTATTCCAACTCCGAGAGGCTTGCACCAGTCCATAAATGGATCTCTGGAGCTTGCACACTTTGTTAGCTCCCTTTTGATCGACAAAACCTTCTGGTTGTATCATATACAACTCTTCTTCCAGAAATCCATTCAGGAATGCAGTTTTGACATCCATCTGCCAAATTTCATAATCATAAAATTCGGCAATTGCTAACATGATTCGGACAGACTTAAGCATCGCTATGGGTGAGAAGGTCCCATCGTACTCAATTCCTTGAACTTGTCGAAAACCTTTTGCGACAAGTCGAGCTTTGTAGATAGTAACATTACCATCAGCGTCAGTCTTCTTCTTGAAGATCCATTTATTCTCAATTGCTTGCCGATCATTGGGCAAGTCAACCAAAGTCCATACTTTGTTCTCATACATGGATCCCATCTCAGATTTCATGGCTTCAAGCCACTTTGCGGAATCTGGGCTCACCATTTCTTCTTCATAGTTCGTAGGTTCATCATGATCTAGTAGCATGACTTCCAGAACCGGATTACCGTACCACTCTGGTGCGGATCTTACTCTGGTTGATCTACGAGGTTCGGTAGTATCTTGATCTGAATTTTCATGATCATTATCATTAGCTTCCTCACTAACTGGTGTAGGTGTCACTGAAACAGTTTTCTGTGATGTACTACTTTCCAGTAAGGGAGCAGGTACAGTTACCTCGTCAAGTTCTACTTTCCTCCCACTCACTTCTTTCGAGAGAAACTCCTTTTCTAGAAAGTTTCCAAATTTAGCAACAAAAGTCCTGCCTTCGGATCTTTGATAGAAGGTGTATCCAATAGTTTCCTTTGGATATCCTATGAAGACACATTTCTCCGATTTGGGTTCGAGCTTATCAGGTTGAAGCTTTTTCACATAAGCATCGCAGCCCCAAACTTTTAGAAACGACAACTTTGGTTTCTTGCCAAACCACAGTTCATAAGGTGTCGTCTCAACGGATTTTGATGGTGCCCTATTTAACGTGAATGTGGCCATCTCTAGAGCATATCCCCAAAACGATAGTGGTAAATTAGTAAGAGACATCATAGATCGCACCATATCCAGTAAAGTACGATTACGACGTTCGGACACACCATTGCATGAGGTGTTCCGGGTGGCGTGAGTTGCGAAACTATTCCACAATTTTTCAAATGTACACCAAACTCATAACTCAAATATTCTCCTCCACGATCAGATCGTAGAAACTTTATTTTCTTGTTACGATGATTTTCAACTTCACTCTGAAATTCCTTGAACTTTTCAAATGTTTCAGACTTATGTTTCATTAAGTAGATATACCCATATTTGCTTAAATCATCTGTGAAGGTGAGAAAATAACGATATCCGCCACGAGCCTCAATATTCATCGGACCACATACATCTGTATGTATGATTTCCAACAAATCTGTTGCTCTCTCCATAGTACCGGATAACGGTGTTTTGGTCATCTTGCCCATGAGGCATGGTTCGCAAGTACAAAGTGATTCATAATCAAGTGGTTCCAAAAGTCCATCAGTATGGAGTTTCTTCATGCGCTTTACACTGATATTTCATAAATGGCAGTGCCACAAATAAGTTGCACTATCATTATCAACTCTGCATTTTTTGGCTTCAACATTATGAATATGTGTATTACTACTATCGAGATTAAATAAGAATAGACCACTCTTCAAGGGTGCATGACCATAAAAGATATTACTCATATAAATAGAACAACCATTATTCTCTGATTTAAATGAATAACCGTCTCGCATTAAACAAGATCCAGATATAATGTTCATGCTCAACGCTGGCACCAAATAACAATTATTTAGGTCTAATACTAATCCCGAAGGTAGATGTAGAGGTAGCGTGCCGACCGCGATCACATCGACTTTGGAACCGTTTCCCACGCGCATCGTTACCTCGTCCTTAGCCAATCTTCGCTTAATCCGTAGCTCCTGTTTCGAGTTGCAAATATTAGCAACAGAACCAGTATCAAATACCCAGGTGCTACTGCGAGCATTAGTAAGGTACACATCAATAACATGTATATCACATATACCTTTGTTCACCTTGCCATCCTTCTTATCCGCCAAATACTTGGGGCAGTTCCGCTTCCAGTGACCAGTCTACTTGCAGTAGAAGCACTCAGTTTCAGGCTTAGGTCCAGACTTGGGTTTCTTCTCTTGAGCAGCAACTGGCTTGCCGTTCTTCTTGAAGTTCCCCTTCTTCTTTCCTTTGCCCTCTTTCTTGAAACTAGTGGTCTTGTTGACCATCAACACTTGATGCTCCTTCTTGATTTCTACCTCCGCAGCTTTCAGCATCGCGAAGAGCTCGGGAATAGTCTTGTTCATCCTTTGCATATTATAGTTCATCACGAAGCTCTTGTAGCTTGGTGGCAGTGATTGGAGAATTCTGTCAATGACGCAATCATCTGGAAGATTAACTCCCAATTGAATCAAGTGATTATTATACCCAGACATTTTGAGTATATGCTCACTGACAGAACTGTTCTCCTCCATCTTGCAGCTATAGAACTTATTGGAGATTTCATATCTCTCAATCCGGGCATTTGCTTGAAATATCAACTTCAACTCCTGGAACATCTCATATGCTCCATGACGTTCAAAACGTCGTTGAAGTCCCGATTCTAAGCCGTAAAGCATGGCACACTGAACTGTCGAGTAGTCATCAGCTTTGCTCTGCCAGACGTTCATAACATCCGGCGTTGCTCCTGCAGCAGGCCTGGCACCCAGCGGTGCTTCTAGGACGTAATTCTTCTGTGCAGCAATGAGGATAATCCTCAAGTTACGGACCAGTCCGTGTAATTGCTACCATCATCTTTCAACTTTGCTTTCTCAAGGAACGCATTAAAATTCAACGGAACAACAGCACGAGCCATCTATCTACAATCAGCATAAACAAGCAAGATACTATCAGGTACTAAGTTCATGATAAATTTAAGTTCAATTAATCATATTACTTAAGAACTCCCACTTAGATAGACATCCCTCTAATCCTCTAAGTGATCACGTGATCCAAATCAACTAAACCATGTCCGATCATCACGTGAGATGGAGTAGTTTCATCGGTGAACATCATTATGTTGATCATATCTACTATATGATTCACGCTCGACCTTTCGGTCTCCGTGTTCCGAGGCCATATCTGTATATGCTTGGATCATCAAGTATAACCTGAGTATTCCGCGTGTGCAACTGTTTTGCACCCGTTGTATTTGAACGTAGAACCTATCACACCCGATCGTCACGTGGTGTCTCAGCACGAAGAACTTTCGCAACGGTGCATACTCAGGGAGAACACTTCTTGATAATTTAGTGAGAGATCATCTTATAATGCTACCGTCAATCAAAGCAAGATAAGATGCATAAAAGGATAAACATCACATGCAATCAATATAAGTGATATGATATGGCCATCATCATCTTGTGCTTGTGATCTTCATCTCCGAAGCACCGTCGTGATCACCATAGTCACCGGCGTGACACCTTGATCTCCATCATAGCATCGTTGTCGTCTTGCCAAGCTTATGCTTCCACGACTATCACTACCGCTTAGTAATAAAGTAAAGCATTACATAGCGATTTCATTGCATACAATAAAGAGACAACCATATGGCTCCTGCCAGTTGCCGATAACTCGGTTACAAAACATGATCATCTCATACAATAAAATTCAGCATCATGTCTTGACCATATCACATCACAACATGCCCTGCAAAAACAAGTTAGACGTCCTATACATTGTTGTTGCAAGTTTTACGTGGCTGCTACGGGCTTAAGCAAGAACCAATCTCAATTACGCATCAAAACCACAACGATAGTTTGTCAAATAGACTCCGTTTTAACCTTCGCAAGGACCGGGCGTAGCCATACTTGGTTCAACTAAAGTTGGAGAGACAGTCGCCCGCAAGCCACCTGTGTGCAAAGCATGTCGGGGGAACCGGTCTCGCGTAAGCGTACGCGTAAGGTTGGTCCGGGTCGTCTCGTCCAACAATGCCGCCGAACCAAAGTATGACATGATGGTAGGCAGTATGACTTATATCGCCCACAACTCACTTGTGTTCTACTCGTGCATATAACATCAACATAAATAACCTAGGCTCGGATGCCACTATTGGGTTTCGTAGTAATTTCAAAAAAATTCCTACGCACACGCAAGATCATGTGATGCATAGCAACGAGGGGGAGAGTGTTGTCTACGTACCCATGCAGACCGACTGCGGAAGCGTTGACGCAACGTAGAGGAAGTAGTCGTACGTCTTCACGATCCAACCGATCAAGTACCGAAACTACGGCACCTCCGAGTTTGAGCACACGTTCAGCTCGATGACGATCCCCGGACTCTGATCCAGCAAAGTGTCGGGGAAGAGTTCCGTCAGCACGACGGCGTGGTGATGATCTTGATGCACTACAGCAGCAGGGCTTCGCCTAAACTCCGCTATAGTATTATCGAGGAATATGGTGGCTGGGGGCACCGCACACGGCTAAGGAATAGATCACGTGGATCAACTTGTGTGTCTAGAGGTGCCCCCTGCCTCCGTATATAAAGGAGCCAAGGGGGAGGGGTGCGGCCAGCCCTATGGAGGCGCAGGAGGAGTCCTACTCCTACCGGGAGTAGGACTCCCCCCCCCAATCCTATTCCAAATAGGATTCCCAAGGGGGAAAGAGAGAGAAGGGGGGCCGGCCACCTCTCCTAGTCCTAATAGGACTAGGGGGAGGGGGGAGGCGCGCGGCCACCTTGGGCTGCCCCTTTCTCCTTTCCACTAAAGCCCATCTAGGCCCATATGGTTCCCGGGGGGTTCCGGTAACCTCCCGGTACTCTGGTAAAATCTCGATTTCACCCGGAACACTTCCGATATCCAAACATAGGCTTCCAATATATCAATCTTTACGTCTCTACCATTCCGAGACTCCTCGTCATGTCCGTGATCACATCCGGGACTCCGAACAACCTTCGGTACATCAAAATGCATAAACTCATAATATAACTATCATCGTAACCTTAAGCGTGCGGACCCTACGGGTTCGAGAACAATGTAGACATGACCGAGACACGTCTCCGGTCAATAACCAATAGCGGGACCTGGATGCCCATATTGGCTCCTACATATTCTGCGAAGATCTTTATCGGTCAGACCGCATAACAACATACGTTGTTCCCTTTGTCATTGGTATGTTACTTGCCCGAGATTCGATCGTCGGTATCCAATACCTAGTTCAATCTCGTTACTGGCAAATCTCTTTACTCGTTCCGTAATACATCATCTCACAACTAACATATTAGTTGTAATGCTTGCAAGGCTTATGTGATGTGCATTACCGAGAGGGCCCAGAGATACCTCTCCGACAATCGGAGTGACAAATCCTAATGTCGAAATACGCCAACCCAACATCTACCTTTGGAGACACCTGTAATGCTCCTTTATAATCACCCAGTTATGTTGTGACGTTTGGTAGCACCCAAAGTGTTCCTCCGACAAACGGGACTTGCATAATCTCATAGTCATAGGAACATGTATAAGTCATGAAGAAAGCAATAGCAACATACTAAACGATCGTGTGCTAAGATAATGGAATGGGTCATGTCAATCAGATCATTCAACTAATGATGTGACCTCGTTAATCAAATAACAACACTTTGTTCATGGTTAGGAAACATAACCATCTTCGATTAACGAGCTAGTCAAGTAGAGGCATACTAGTGACACTAAGTTTGTCTATGTATTCACACATGTATTATGTTTCTGGTTAATACAATTCTAGCATGAATAATAAACATTTATCATGATTATAAGGAAATAAATAATAACTTTATTATTGCCTCTAGGGCATATTTCCTTCAGTACCTCCCACTAAAACGCAAAGGACCAGCTCGGCATTGGCTGAATAGCCTGCCAGCAGACTCCTTCAGCAGTTGGGAGGATTTGGAAGACGCATTCCTTGACAACTTCCAGGGCACTTATGTGCGACCACCGGATGCTGATGACTTGAGCCATATAACTTAGCAGCCAGGGGAATCGGCCAGGCAATTCTGGACACGGTTCCTAACTAAGAAAAAACAAATTGTTGATTGTCCGGATGCAGAGGCCTTAGCGGCATTCAAGCATAACATCCGTGACGAGTGGCTCATCCGACACCTCGGCCAGGAGAAGCCAAAGTCTGTGGCAGCCCTCACGACACTCATGACCCGCTTTTGCACAGTCAAGGATAGATGGCTGGCTGGCTCGCAACAACAACACATCAAGGAATCCGGGCACTTCGGATACCAAAGATGCCAACGGAAGACCACGTCGTAACAGACAAAAGCGCCGCAAAAACGGCGATAACACCGATGATATGGTAGTCAATGCCGGATTCAGAGGCTCTAGATCCGGTCAACGGAAAAAGCCATTCAAAAGAAGTACTTCGGGCCCGTCCAGTTTGGATCGCATACTTGATCGCTCGTGTCAAATACACGGCACCCCCGATAAGCCAGCCAATCACACCAACAGAGAATGCTGGGTGTTCAAGCAGGCCGGCAAGTTAAATACCGATAACAAGGACAAGGGGCTACATAGTGATGATGATGAGGAGCCCCGGCCGCTGAACATGGGAGGACATAAGAAGTTCCCCCCACAAGTGAAGACGGTGAACATGATATACGCAACCCACATTCCCAAGAGGGGACGGAAGCATGCACTAAGGGACGTCTATGCGATGGAGCCCGTCGCCCCAAAGTTCAACCCATGGTCCGCCTGCCCGATCACCTTTGATTGCAGGGACCACCGCACTAGTATCCGTCATGGCGGATCTGCCGCACTGGTCCTAGACCCCATCATTGACGGATTTCACCTCACTCGAGTCCTTATGGACAGCGGCAGCAGCCTGAACCTGCTCTATCAGGATACAGTGTGCAAAATGGGTAAAGATCCCTCGAGGATCAAACCCTCCAAAACCACTTTTAAGGGCGTCATCCCAGGTGTAGAGGCCCATTGCACGGGCTCAATCACACTAGAAGTGGTCTTCGGATCTCTAGACAACTTCCGAAGTGAGCAGTTAATCTTCGATGTTGTCCCGTTCTGCAGTGGCTATCACGCACTGCTCGGGCGAACCGCATTTGCAAAATTCAATGTGGTACCGCATTATGCATACCTCAAGCTCAAGATGCCAGGACCTAGGGGGGTCATAACAGTCAATGGAAACACAGAACGCTCGCCCCGCATGGAAGAGCAGACTATGGCCCTCGCAGCAGAAGCACAAAGCAGCCTTTTAAGGCAAACCACTAATTCGGTGATACCACCCCCGGACACCTTCAAGCGAGTCCGGAGTAAACTGCAACAGGATCGCCTGGCACGTTTAGAGCTCGCCTAGCAATTCGGCCCCCGTCCCAGTCCCAGTCAAGCGATGAAATCCGTGACGCGCGTACATAATTACGCACTTAAAATACCATGGACATAGGTGGAGGCACAATCAGGGCACATCCCGCAAGGCGGCTTAACCGCCCTAGGGGTTGTATACCTTTATCATTTTTTCTCTTTCAGGACCTAACTCTCTAGAAGCCCTTTCCGGCAGTACGATTGTCGGACACATTACGGGAATGAACAACCAAGGAGGCAAGAAGCTAAGATGTACAGGGAACCCCCAGGTGGTCTCTAATAATAACCGATATACCCGCTTTCTACTATCCATACGCAGCTTGCCCTCCAATAGGACATGTCAAATAGTCCTATTTTCTGCCTATTGCACTACTTGTATTAGTACACTTCGACGTATTATTTAAATAACAATGCATAGCATTAGTCTATTATTGCATTATTTATCCCTTTTTTCTTATATGTTCATTTACGACAACTTGCTCCCGTACATTCTGGTATGGTCAATACGCTAGGGGTTTTGTTTACCCAATAATACGGTGTGAGAAGTCCGAACACTTTCGACAGTGCGGCACCCCGAACTTATAGCATTATATGCATCAGCTCCGAATCATGTCTTGGGTCAATAGATGGGTTTGCCCGGCTCCCATACTTTGGTACCTTACGATCCACTATATCGCCTAAGGTAGCACTGGGAGAACTACTGCGATTGTGTCCCGGTTCTTTCGGACGAGCACCTCAGTAGAGAAAGCCGAAAACTGACTGTCATGATAAGGCGAGAGCTGGTCGCTATTCAAGAGGTCTCAAGTCCTTAAATACTTTTTCTGCTTCGGGCGAGGAGTCGGCCTTGCCCGACCTAGGCGTGTATAGCACCCCAAATTCGACCTTCTGAATACTAGGGGCTTCGCAAAAATTTAAAATTGTAGACTTCTATGGCTAAGTGAGAGTGATAAAGCCTTATAGTCCGATTGCCTGGTTCGTTGTGCTGAACACCTCCCTTGAAGGACCCAAAATTGGGATAAAGAGTGCTTAGGTTTATCACGAACACCCCAGTACTAGTTACATGGGGGCAGAAGCCGACGACTGGCCAACTCTCAGATTTTATAAACGGCCGCATAGAAGGTAATATTTTAAATTAAAAAAGCGCTGCATAGCGCAAACGAACTTGTTTCACATTACAGGATCACATGAGCATGTTCATTCAAAAATTACATCTCTGGCACATTCATCCGCCACAAGACGGGAACCCTTCAGGACATTGTCATAATACATTTCGGGGTTGCGATGCTCCTTGCCCTCCGGTGGCCCCTCCTTCACTAGCTTCACGGAGTCCAGCTTCGCCCAGTGCACCTTCGCCCGGGCAAAAGCCCTGTGCGCACCCTCGATGCAGACGGACCGCTTTATGACTTCAAGCCGTGGGCAGACATCCACAATCCGACTCACCAGACCGAAGTAGCTGTCGGGTAGGGGCTCGCCAGGCCACATCCGGACTATAAGACCCTTCATGGCCTGTTCGGCCGCCTTGTGAAGCTCGACCAATTGCTTCAGCTAGTCTCTCAAGGGCATTGGGTGTTCGGTCCCAGTATACTGAGACCAGAACAAATTTTCCGTGAAGCTCCCCTCCTCAGCACGGTAAAACTCCACGGCATCCAGCACACTACGGGGAAGATCTGCGAACGCTCCTGGAGAGCTCCGAACTCGGGTATGTAAAAGGAAAGTTTCGTTCACATGCTTGCTTTGCATAATGAATGCCTTACCCACTGCTATCTTCTTCACCGCATCAATCTCCTGGAGGGCCTTGTGGGCTTCAGCCTTGGTGCTCCGGGTGCTTTCGAGAGCCTTCACAAGCCCGGACTCTCGTGTCTTAGAGTCAAGCTCCAATGACTCGTGTTCCTTGGCGAGAGCCTCAATCTCTTGCTGCACCTCGTCTACTCGAGCTTCTTGCTTTTCCCGCTCAAGGCGCTCCTTGGCCGCTTTGTTTTCGGCCTCTGACAGCGCCTTATTCAGGGTTGCCACCTCGGTCGTGGCCCCTGGCAAATTCATGATGATCCTATTATTTTACAACCGAACTTATTTTTAAAGTGTAGACAAGGTATTGCTTACCTTTGCTCTCCTCGAGCTGCCTCTTGGTAAGGCCGAGCTCGTTCTCGGACCGCTCTAGGTCCTGCTTCAGTGCAGAGACCTCCGCAGTACGTGCGGCAGCGGCCAGCAGTGAAGCCTGCACATACACATAGACATATTCTGATTAGACTCCTGAGTCATCATTTGATCCTCTATTCGGCCTTTCTTCTCAAACGCCGAACAGAGCATCAAGGCTACTATCTATGCGGTAATATTTTCTTATATTTCGATTGCTTACCTCAAAGCCTGTTAGGAGGCTGGTGCAAGCTTCAGTCAGTCTGTTTTTGGCGGACTATACTTTCTCGATTACCGCACTCATGATAGTACGGTGCTCTTCGTCGATGGAAGCGCCGCGAAGCACTTCCAGCAAGTTGTCCGGTGCCTTTGGATGGACAGAGGACATCGGCACGGGCGGCTGGCCCCCCTTATTGGTGGATTGCCTGCCGGAGTCCGAAACCATCGAAGGTTCCGGCGCAGTGTTCGACTGGGGGCTAAAATCGGAGCCCGTGGGAGTTTTGCTCCCTTTGCGTCCAGGGTCCGGGAGGTCGCCTCGAGGCGCCTCCAGGACCACCTCCCCTCGGCTTGGTGCCTTCCGAGACAACACGACAATGTTGTCCGTAGGGCGAGGGGTGGAGGCAGACGGAAGAGAACCGTTGTTCATATCCGACAAGTCCAATGAACCGCTCGACAAAGATACGTCAAGATGAGCTCGCGACGGACTGCATAATCATGTTCGGCATGAGGAGAAGCAGTGCAATAAAACATACCATGAATTACTATGGTGTCCGGATACTTACGACTTTGCCAGGGGCTTGACCCTGGGTAGCCACTCGTCGCCGCTGTAGGCGGCCGTCGTGGAGCAGTCCGGAGGGAGGGTCCTTCCCTTCTTGGACCCTTCGGCTTCCCCGGTTGGGTCGGCCTTCTTTTTCTTGTCTCCCCCGGCTGGGGGAGAACTTTCCTCCTCCTCCTCCTCATTTTCGTGGGAGGAGTGCGCGTCGGAGTCATCGGACGATGAGTCCTATACAACCTTGCGCCAGAGACCCTTTCGGGTCCCCGTGGCCTTCTTCTTAGTCTTCTTCGCCGGCACCTCGTAAGGTGCCGGAGCCAGCATCTCCGTTAGGAGAGCATCTGCAGGATCTTCAGGCAGGGGGTCTAGGCAATCGAGCTCCTCCACTGTCTTTATCCAGTCCTATTAATGACATGGAAGCTTAGATCCCGCACATGATTTAACTGGGGCAAATAAATACCCTGTGAGGTATCAAAACATACCGGATTGGCATGGTGCTTTGTGCTGAGTCCGTGGTCCTCGGTGAGGGAAGGAGGTACCTCGACGCCCTTGAATAGCACCCTCCAGACGTCCTTGTGCTTCGTGTCGTAGAGCTCTCGCAGCGTCTGGTGCTTGGCCGGGTCGAACTCCCACAAATTGAATGCCCGTCGTTGACACGGGAGAATCCGGTAGAAGAGCATGACCTGGACCACATTGACGAGCTTCATTTTCTTGCTCATCATGTTCCTGATGCAGGTCTTGAGTCCGGTCAGCTCTACCAAGGAACCCCAGGACAGGCCCTTCTCTTTCCAGGAAGTGAGCCGCATGGGGATTTCGGATCAAAATTTGGGGGGCGCCACCCAGTTGGTGTCGCGCGGCTCGATGATGTAGAACCACCCTGATTGCCACCTCTTTATGGTCTCCACATAGGAGCCTTCGAGCCAGGTGACGTTAGGCATTTTGCCCACCATGGCGCCTCCGCACTCTGCCTACTGACCAACCACCACCTTCGGTTTGACATTGAAGGTCTTCAGCCACAGGCCGAAATGGGGCCTAATGCGGAGGAAGGCCTCGCACACGACGATAAACGCCGAGATGTTGACGATGAAATTGGGGGCCAGGTCATGAAAATCCAGCCTGTAGTAGAATATGAGCCCGCGGACAAACAGGTGGAGGGGAAATCCCAGTCCGCGAACGAAGAGGGTAAGAAAAACTACCCTCTCATGGGGTTTAGGCGTAGGGATGATCTGCCCTGCATCTGGCAGCCGGTGGGCGATATCCACGGCCAGATATCCGGCTTCCCGTAACTTCGTGATGTTCTCCTCCGTGACGGAGGAGACCATCCACTTGCCTCCCCCTCTGGACATGCTTGGAGTGGTTTGAGAAGAAAGACGCGAACTTGGGCGCTGGAGCTGGAGTGTGCGAGAATGGGTAACCAAGGAGGAAGAAGGCGTGGATGAAATGAGTGAATCCTAATCCCGGGCAGAAGAGGCGATGCGCCTCCCCACTTGCCTGGTAAAATTGCTTATTCCCCAAGCGTCGTAATTGATGGCGCAGTTGGGTTACCCACTTCCGTATTGATGGGAATCCCGTAATAAGGGGGACATGATCTCTGCTTTGACAAGACGTGTCAAGAAAACCGCCTTGCGATATGTGCGGTGCTGGTTGAGAAAAACGGTTCGAATAATGACCGGGCCATGACGTGATGTCATGCTGTCAAAACGTGTCAGCAGATTAGATTTGCGGAAATATTATTCTCTCTACGGTGGTATGTGGAACTTGTTTTGCAGAGACGGACACTATCCTTGTGTTCAAAATCTTCCATGGAGTATTCGGAGGAGGAACCCGCCTTGCAATGCCGTAGACAAAACTGCCCGCCGGACTCATCGTCATTGAACCCTGGTTCAGGGGCTACTGAGGGAGTCCTGGATTAGGGGGTCTCCGGACAGCCGGACAGTTGGACTATGAAGATACAAGATTGAAGACTCCATCCCATGTCCGGATGGGACTTTCCTTGGCATGGAAGGCAAGCTTGGCAATACGAATATGTAGATCTCCTCCCTTGTAACTGTTGGGTTTCGTAGTAATTTCAAAAAAAATCCTACGCTCACGCAAGATCATGGTGATGCATAGCAACGAGGGGAGAGAGTGATCTACGTACCCTTGTAGATCGACAACTGAAGCGTTTGGTTGATGTAGTCGTACGTCTTCACGACCCGACCGATAAAGCACCGAAACTATGGCACCTCCGAGTTCTAGCACACGTTCAGCTCGATGTCGATCCCCGGACTCCGATCCAGCAAAGTGTAGGGGAAGAGTTCCGTCAGCACGACGGCGTGGTGACGATCTTGATGTACTACCGTCGCAGGGCTTCGCCTAAGCACCGCTACAATATTATCGAGGACTATAGTGGAAGGGGGCACCGCACACGGCTAAGAGTAAGATCACGTGGATCAACTTGTGTTCATGGGGTGCCCCTTGCCTCAGTATATAAAGGATGGAGGAGGAGGAGGCCGGCCAAGGCAATTGGTGCAGCCAGGATGTGGAGTCCTACTAGGACTCCAAGTCCTAGTAGGAGTCCACCAAGAGGGGAGGAAGGGAGAAGGAAGTAGAGGAGAAGGAAAGGTGGCCGGCTCCCTTTTCCCTAGTCCAATTCGGACTAGAGGGGAGGGGGGGCGCAGCAGCCCCTTGGCCCTTTTTCCTCTTCCCACTAAAGCCCATCAAGGCCCATTGCTTCTCCCGTAACTACCCGGTACTCCGAAAAATACCCGAATCACTCGGAACCTTTCCGATGTCCGAATATAGTCGTCCAATATATCGATCTTTATGTCTCGACCATTTCAAGACTCCTCGTCATGTCCCCGATCTCATCCGGGACTCCGAACTCCTTCGGTACATCAAAACTCATAAACTCATAATATAACTGTCATCAAAACCTTAAGCGTGCGGACCCTACGGGTTCGAGAACAATGTAGAAATGACCGAGACACGTCTCCGGTCAATAACCAATAGCGGGACCTGGATGCCCATATTGGCTCCTACATATTCTACGAAGATCTTTATCGGTCAGACCGCATAACAACATACGTTGTTCCCTTTGTCATCGGTATGTTACTTGCCCGAGATTCGATTGTCGGTATCTCAATACCTAGTTCAATCTCATTACCGGCAAGTCTCTTTACTCGTTCCGTAATACATCATCTCGCAACTAACTCATTAGTTGCAATGCTTGCAAGGCTTATGTGATGTGCATTACCAAGAGGGCCCAGAGATACCTCTCCCACAATCGGAGTGACAAATCCTAATCTCGAAATACGCCAACCCAACATGTACCTTTGGAGACACCTGTAGAGCACCTTTATAATCACCCAGTTACGTTGTGACGTTTGGTAGCACACAAAGTGTTCCTCCGGCAAACGGGAGTTGCATAATCTCATAGTCATAGGAACATGTATAAGTCATGAAGAAATCAATAGCAACATACTAAACGATCGGGTGCTAAGCTAATGGAATGGGTCATGTCAATCAGATCATTCACCTAACGATGTGATCTCGTTAATCAAATAACAACTCTTTGTCCATGGTTAGGAAACATAACCATCTTTGATTCACGAGCTAGTCAAGTAGAGGCATACTAGTGACACTCTATTTGTCTATGTATTCACACATGTATTATGTTTCCGGTTAATACAATTCTAGCATGAATAATAAACATTTATCATGAAATAAGGAAATAAATAATAACTCTATTATTGCCTCTAGGGCATATTTCCTTCAGTCTCCCACTTGCACTAGAGTCAATAATCTAGATCACATCACCATGTGATTAACATCGATAGTTCACATCATCATGTGATTAACACCCATAGTTCACATCGCCATGTGACCAACACCCAAAGGGTTTACTAGACTCAATAATCTAGTTCACATCGCTATGTGATTAACACCCAAAGAGTACTAAGGTGTGATCATGTTTTGCTTGTGAGAGAATCTTAGTCAACGGGTCTGCCACATTCAGATCCGCATGTATTTTGCAAATTTCTATGTCAACAATGCTCTGCATGGAGCTACTCTAGCTAATTGCTCCCACTTTCAATATGTATCTAGACCGAGACTTAGAGTCATCTTGATTAGAGTCAAAACTTGCATCGGCGTAACCCTTTACGACAAACCTTTTTTCACTTCCATAATCGAGAAACATATCATTATTCCACTAAGGATAATTTTGACCGCTGTCCAGTGATCTACTCCTAGATCACTATCGTACTCCCTTGCCAAACTCAGTGGTAGGGCATATAATAGATCTGGTATACAGCATGGCATACTTTATAGAACCTATGACCAAGGCATAGGGAATGACATTCATTCTCTTTCTATCTTCTGCCGTGGTCGGGCTTTGAGTCTTACTCAACTTCACACCTTGTAACACAGGCAAGAACTCTTTCTTTGACTGCTCCATTTTGAACTACTTCAAAATCTTGTCAAGGTTTGTACTTATTGAAAAAACTTATCAAGCGTCTTGATCTATCTCTATAGATCTTGATGCTCAATATGTAAGCAGCTTCACCGAGGTCTTCCTTTGAAAAACTCCTTTCAAACACTCCTTTATGCTTTGCAGAATAATTCTACATTATTTCCGATCAACAATATGTCATTCACATATACTTATTAGAAATGCTGTAGTGCTCCCACTCACTTTCTTGTAAATATAGGCTTCACCGCAAGTCTGTATAAAACTATATGCTTTGATCAACTTATCAAAGTGTATATTCCAACTCCGAGATGCTTACACCAGTCCATAGATGGACCGCTGGAGTTTGCACATTTTGTTAACACCTTTAGGATTGACAAAAACTTCTGGTTGCATCATATACAACTCTTCTTTAAGAAATCCATTAAGGACTGCAGTTTTGTTATCCATTTGCCAGATTTCATAAAATGTGGCAATCGCTAACATGATTCGGACAGATTTAAGCATAGATACGAGTGAGAAACTCTCATCGTAGTCAACACCTTGAATTTGTCGAAAACCTTTTGCGACAATTCTAGCTTTGTAGATAGTAACACTACTATCAGCGTCCGTCTTCCTCTTGAAGATCCATTTATTTTCTATGGCTTGCCGATCATCGGGCAAGTCAACCAAAGTCCATACTTTGTTCTCATACATGGATCCCATCTCAGATTTCATGGCCTCAAGCCATTTTGCAGAATCTGGGCTCATCATCGCTTCCTCATAGTTCGTAGGTTCGTCATGGTCTAGTAACTTAACTTCCAGAACAAGATTACCGTACCACTCTGGTGTGGATCTCACTCTGGTTTACCTACGAGATTCAGTAGTAACTTGATCTGAAGTTACATGATCATCATCATTAGCTTCCTCACTAATTGGTGTAGTAGTCACAGGAACAGATTTCTGTGATGAACTACTTTCCAATAAGGGAGAAGGTACAATTACCTTATCAAGTTCTACTTTCCTCCCACTCATTTCTTTCGAGAGAAACTCCTTCTCTGGAAAGGATCCATTCTAAGCAACGAATATCTTGCCTTCGGATCTATGATAGAAGGTGTACCCAACATTTTCTTTTGGGTATTCTATGAAGACGCACTTCTTTGATTTGAGTTTGAGCTTATCAGGATGAAACTTTTTCATATAAGCATCGCAACCCCAAACTTTAAGAAACGACAACTTTGGTTTCTTGCCAAACCATAGTTCATACGGTGTCGTCTCAACAGATTTAGATAGTGCCCTTTTAACATGAATGCAGTTGTCTCTAATGCATAACCCCAAAATGATAGTGGTAGATCGGTAAGAGGCATCATAGATCGCACTATATCTAATAAAGTACGGTTATGACGTTCGGACACACCATTACACTATGGTGTTCCAGGTGGCGTGAGTAGTGAAACTATTTCACATTGTTTTAATTGAAGACCAAACTCGTAACTCAAATATTTTACCTCTGCGATCATATCGTAGAAACTTTTATTTTCTTGTCACGATGATTTTCCACTTCACTCTGAAATTCTTTGAACTTTTCAAATGTTTCAGACTTATGTTTCATCGAGCAGATATACCCATATCTGCTCAAATCATATGTGAAGGTCAGAAAATAACGATACCCGCCGCGAGCTTAAACACTCATCGGATCGCATACATCAGTATGTATTATTTCAAGTAAGTCAGTTGCTCGCTCCATTGTTCCGGAGAACAGAGTCTTAGTCATCTTGCCCATGAGGCATGGTTCGCAAGCATCAACTGATTCATAATCAAGTGATTCCAAAAGCCCATCAGCATGGAGTTTCTTCGTGCGCTTTACACCAATATGACCTAAACGGTAGTGCCACAAATAAGTTGCACTATCATTATTAACTTTGCACCTTTTGGTTTCAATATTATGATCATGTGTATCA
The DNA here is from genome assembly GCF_002162155.2 of Triticum dicoccoides. Lineage (NCBI taxonomy): Eukaryota > Viridiplantae > Streptophyta > Magnoliopsida > Poales > Poaceae > Triticum > Triticum dicoccoides. Next base: position 104,298,064 of record NC_041382.1, on the reverse strand, counting down.
CTACGATCGAGATCCAACGAACTATTTTCATTGGGTGTGTAACCATATCGCAAACACCAAATAACACTTATTCAGGTTCAACACTAATCCCGAAAGTATAGGGAGTGTGCGATGATGATCATATCAATCTTGGAACCACTTCCAACACAGATCGTCACTTCACCCTTAACTAGTCTCTGTTTATTCTGCAACTCCCGTTTCGAGTTACTAATCTTAGCAACTGAACTAGTATCAAATACTGAGGGGTTGCTATAAACACTAGTAAAGTACACATCAATAACATGTAGATCAAATATACTTATGTTCACTTTGCCATCCTTCTTATCTGCCAATCACTTGGGTAGTTCCGCTTCCAGTGACCAGTCCCTTTGCAGTAGAAACACTTAGTCTCAGGCTTAGGACCATACTTGGGCTTCTTCACTTGAGCAGCAACTTGCTTGCCGTTCTTCTTGAAGTTCCCCTTCTTCCCTTTGCCCTTTTCTTGAAACCAGTGATCTTGTCTACCATCAACACTTGATGTTTTTTCTCGATTTCTACCTTCGTCAATTTCCGCATTACGAAGAGCTTGGGAATCGTTTCCGTTATCCCTTGCATATCATAGTTCATCACGAAGTTCTACTAACTTGGTGATGGTGACTAGAGAATTCTGTCAATCACTATCTTATCTGGAAGATTAACTCCCACTTGATTCAAGCGATTGTCGTACCCAGACAATCTGAGCACATGCTCACTAGTTGAGCGATTCTCCTGCATCTTTTAGCTATAGAACTTGTTGGAGACTTCATATCTCTCAACTCGGGTATTTGCTTGAAATATTAACTTCAACTCCTGGACCATCTCGTATGGTCCATGACGTTCAAAACGTCTTTGAAGTCCCGATTCTAAGCCGTTAAGCATGGTGCACTAAACTATCAAGTAGTCATCATATTTAGCTAGCCAAATGTTCATAACGTCAGCATCTGCTCCTGCAATAGGTCTATCACCTAGCGGTGCATCAAGGACATAATTCCTCTATGCAGCAATGAGGATAAACCTCAGATCACGGATCCAATCCGCATCATTGCTACTAACATCTTTCAACACAATTTTCTCTAGGAACATATCAAAATAAACATAGGGAACAACAACGCGAGCTATTGATCTACAACATAATTTGCAAAATACTACCAGGACTAAGTTCATGATAAATTTAAGTTCAATTAATCATATTACTTAAGAACACCCACTTAGATAGACATCCCTCTAATCCTCTAAGTTATTACGTGATCCAAATCAATTAAACCATGTCCGATCATCACGTGAGATGGAGTAGTTTCATTGGTGAACATCACTATGTTGATCATATCTACTATATGATTCACGCTCGACCTTTCAGTATCCGTGTTCCGAGGCCATATCTGTATATGCTTGGCTCGTCAAGTATAACCTGAGTATTCCGCGTGTGCAACTGTTTTGCGCCCGTTGTATTTGAACGTAGAGCCTATCATACCCGATCATCAAATGGTGTCTCAGCACGAAGAACTTTCGCAACGGTGCATACTCAGGGAGAACACTTCTTGATAATTAGTGAGAGATCATCTTATAATGCTACCGTCAATCTAAGCAAGATAAGATGCATAAAAGATAAACATCACATGCAATCAAAATATGTGACATGATATGGCCATCATCATCTTGCTTCTTTGATCTCCATCTCCAAAGTACTGTCATGATCTATATCGTCACCGGCATGACACCATGATCTCCATCATCTTGATCTATATCAATGTGTCGTCACGTGGTCGTCTCGCCAACAATTTCTCTTGCAACTATTGCTATCTCATAGCGATAAAGTAAAGCAATTATTGGACGCTTGCATCTTATGCAATAGAGAGACAACCATAAGGATTTTGCCAGTTGCTGATAACTTCAACAAAACATGACCATCTCATACAACACCTTATATCTCATCATGTCTTGACCATATAACATCACAACATGCCCTGCAAAAACAAGTTAGACGTCCTCTACTTTGTTGTTGCAAGTTTTACGTGGCTGCTATGGGCTTAGCAAGAACCGTTCTTACCTACGCATCAAAAACCACAACGATAGTTTGTCAAGTTGGTGCTGTTTTAACCTTCGCAAGGACCAAGCGTAGCCACACTCGGTTCAACTAAAGTTGGAGAAACTGACACCCGCCAGCCACCTGTGTGCAAAGCACGGCGGTAGAACCAGTCTCGCGTAAGCGTACGCGTAATGTCGGTCCGGGCCGCTTCATCCAACAATACCGCCGAACCAAAGTATGACATGCTGGTAAGCAGTATTACTTATATCGCCCACAACTCACTTGTGTTCTACTCATGCATATAACATCAAACGATAAAAACCTAGGCTCTGATACCACTGTTGGGTTTCGTAGTAATTTCAAAAAATTTCCTACGCTCATGCAAGATCATGGTGATGCATATCAACGAGGGGAGAGAGTGATCTACGTACCCTTGTAGATCGACAATGGAAGCGTTTGGTTGATGTAGTCGTACGTCTTCACGACCCGACCGATCAAGCACCGAAACTATGGCACCTCCGAGTTCTAGCACACGTTCAGCTCGATGACGATCCCCGGACTCCGATCCAGCAAAGTGTCGGGGAAGAGTTCCGTCAACACGACGGCGTGGTGACGATCTTGATGTACTACCATCGCAGGGCTTCGCCTAAGCACCGCTACAATATTATCGAGGACTATAGTGGAAGGGGGCACCGCACACGCCTAAGAGTAAGATCACGTGGATCAACTTGTGTTCATGGGGTGCCCCTTGCCTCAGTATATAAAGGATGGAGGAGGAGGAGGCCGGCCAAGGCAATTGGTGCGGCAAGGATGTGGAGTCCTACTAGGACTCCAAGTCCTAGTAGGAGTCCACCAAGAGGGGAGGAAGGGAGAAGGAAGTAGAGGAGAGGGAAAGGTGGCCGGCCCCCTTTTCCCTAGTCCAATTCGGACTAGAGGGGAGGGGGGCGCAGCAGCCCCTTGGCCCTTTTTCCTCTTCCCACTAAAGCCCATCAAGGCCCATTGCTTCTCCCGTAAATACCTGGTACTCCGAAAAATACCCGAATCACTCGGAACCTTTCCGATGTCCGAATATAGTTGTCCAATATATCGATCTTTATGTCTCGACCATTTCAAGACTCCTCGTCATGTCCCCGATCTCATCCGGGACTCTGAACTCCTTCGGTACATCAAAACTCATAAACACATAATATAACTATCATCGAAACCTTAAGCGTGCGGACCCTACGGGTTCGAGAACAATGTAGACATGACCGAGACACGTCTCCGGTCAATAACCAATAGCGGGACCTGGATGCCCATATTGGCTCCTACATATTCTACGAAGATCTTTATCGGTCAGACCGCATAACAACATACGTTGTTCCCTTTGTCATCGGTATGTTAATTGCCCGAGATTCGATCGTCGGTATCTCAATACCTAGTTCAATCTCGTTACCGGCAAGTCTCTTTACTCGTTCCCTAATACATCATCTCGCAACTAACTCATTAGTTGCAATGCTTGCAAGGCTTATGTGATGTGCATTACCGAGAGGGCCCAGAGATACCTCTCCGACAATTGGAGTGACAAATCCTAATCTCGAAATACGCCAACCCAACATGTACCTTTGGAGACACCTGTAGAGCACCTTTATAATCACCCAGTTACATTGTGACGTTTGGTAGCACACAAAGTGTTCCTCCGGCAAACGGGAGTTGCATAATCTCATAGTCATAGGAACATGTATAAGTCATGAAGAAAGCAATAGCAACATACTAAACGATCGGGTGCTAAGCTAATGGAATGGGTCATGTCAATCAGATCATTCACCTAATGATGTGATCCCGTTAATCAAATAACAACTATTTGTCCATGGTTAGGAAACATAACCATCTTTGATTCACGAGCTAGTCAAGTAGAGGCATACTAGTGACACTCTGTTTGTCTATGTATTCACACATGTATTATGTTTCCGGTTAATACAATTCTAGCATGAATAATAAACATTTATCATGAAATAAGGAAATAAATAATAACTTTATTATTGCCTCTAGGGCATATTTCCTTTAGTAACCGACTCTGTGTAACCCTAGCCCCCTCCGGTGTCTATATAAACTGGAGGGTTTAGTCCGTAGGACAACATACAATCATACCATAGGCTAGCTTCTAGGTTTTAGCCTCTATGATCTCGTGGTAGATCGACTCTTGTAATACTCATATCATCAAGAACAATCAAGCAGGACGTAGGGTATTACCTCCATCAAGAGGGCCCGAATCTGGGTAAACATCGTGTCCCCTGCCTCCTGTTACCATCCGCCTTAGATGCACAGTTCGGGACCCCCTACCTGAGATCCGCCGGTTTTGACACCAACACCACTCCTTGTTCCATAATCCATCAAATCTTTACCCAAAACTTGAAAACTTAACAACACAAAACTTAAAGTAGAAAATCTCGTGAGCTCTGTAAGCGAAAGAAAACAAAACACCACTTCAAGGTACTATAATGAACTCATTCTTTATTTATATTGGTGTTAAACCTACAGTATTCCAACTTCTCTATGGTTTATAAACTATTTTACCAGCCATAGATTCATCAAAATAAGCAAACAACACACGGAAAACAGAATCTGTCAAAAATAGAACAGTCTGTAGTAATCTGCAGCTAACGCAAGTTCTGGAACCCCAAAAAATCTAAAATAAATTTATCGACGTGAGGTATTTATCTATTAATCATCTTCAAAAATAACTAACTAAATAGCACTTTCCAAATAATAATGGCAGCATTTCTCGTGAGCACTAAAGTTTCTGTTTTTTACAACAAGATTAAAAAGACTTTCCCCAAGTCTTCCCAACGGTTTTACTTGGCACAAACACTAGTTAAACACAAAAAACACAACAAAATCAGAGGCTAGACAAATTATTTATTACTAAACAGGAGGAAAAGCAAGGAATAAAAATAAAATTGGGTTGCCTCCCAACAAGCGCTATCGTTTAACGCCCCTAGCTAGGCATGAAAGCAAGGATAGATCTAGGTATTTCCATCTTCGGAAGGCAATCCATAAGTGGCTCTCATAATAGATTCATAAGGTAATTTAATTTTGTTTCTAGGGAAGTGTTCCATGCTTTTCCTTAACAGAAATTGGAATCTAACATTCCCTTCCTTCATATCAATAATTGCACCAATCGTTCTAAGGAAAGGTCTACCAAGAATAATAGGACATGAAGGATTGCAATCTATGTCAAGAACAATAAAATCCACGGGAACATAATTCCTATTTGCAACAATAAGAACATCATTAATTCTTCCCATAGGTTTCTTAATAGTGGAATCTGCAAGGTGCAAGTTTAAAGAGCAATCATCAAAATCACGGAAACCTAGCAAATCACACAAGGTCTTTGGAATCGTGGAAACACCAGCACCCAAATCATACAAAGCATAGCATTCATGATCTTCAATCTTAATTTTAATAGTAGGTTCCCACTCATCATAAAGTTTTCTAGGGATAGAAACTTCCAACTCAAGTTTTTCTTCATAAGATTGCATCAAAGCATCAACAATATGTTTGGTAAAGGCTTTATTTTGACTATAAGCATGAGGAGTATTTAGCACAGATTGCAACAAGGAAATACAATCTATCAAATAGCAATTATCATAATTAAATTCCTTGAAATCCAAAATAGTGGGTTCATTAATATTTGAAGTTTTGACTTCTTCAATCCCACTTTTAACAATTTTAGCATCAAGATCTAAAGACTCCGAATTTTTGGAATGCCTTCTAGGTAAAGGTGGATCATATTCAGTCCCATCATTATCAGATTCATATTACAAAACAAAGATTTAATAGGGGACACATCAATAACGTTTAGATCTTCATCTTTATTGTCATGGAAACTAGAAGAACACGCTTTTATAAAGCAATCTTTCTTAGCACGCATCCTAGCGGTTCTCTCTTTGCAGTCATCAATGGAAATTCTCATGGCTTTGAGAGACTCATTGATATCATGCTTAGGTGGAATAGATCTAAGTTTGAAAGAATCAACATCAAGAGAAATTCTATCAACGTTCCTAGCCAACTCATCAATCTTAAACAATATTTCTTCAATCAAAGCATTGAAATTCTATTGCGAGGTAATAAATTCTTTAATACTAGATTTAAAATCAGAGGGTATCTTATTAAAATTTCCATAAGAATTGTTGTAGGAATTACCATAATTATTAGAGGAATTACTAGGATACGACCTAGGATTAAAGTTTCCTCTATACGCGTTGTTACCAAAATTATTCCTACCAACAAAATTCACATCCAAAGATTCATTATTATTCTCAATCAAGGTAGACAAAGGCGTATCATTAGGATCAGAAGAAACACTTTTATTAGCAAATAATTTCATAAGTTCATCCATCTTACCACTCAAAACATTAATTTCTTCCATCGCATGCACTTTCTTATTAGTAGATCTTTCAGTGTGCCATTGAGAATAATTAACCATAATATTATCTAGGAGTTTAGTAGCTTCTCCTAAAGTGATTTCCGTAAAGGTGCCTCCCGCGGCCGAATCTAAAAGATTTCTAGAAGCAAAATTCAATTCAGCATAAATTTTTTGTATAATCATCCACAAATTCAAACCATGTGTAGGGAAATTACGTATCATTAATTTCATCCGCTCCCAAGCTTGTGCAACATGTTCATGATCAAGTTGCTTAAAATTCATAATATCGTTTCTAAGAGAGATGATCTTAGTGGGAGGAAAATACTTAGAGATAAAAGCATATTTGCACTTATTCCATGAATCAATACTATTTTTAGGTAAAGACGAAAACCAAGCTTTAGCATGATCTCTAAGCGAAAAAGGAAATAGCTTCAATTTAACAATATCATTGTCCACATCTTTCTTCTTTTTCATATCACACAGATCAACAAAGTTGTTTAGATGGGTAGCGGCATCTTCACTAGGAAGGCCAGAAAATAGATCTTTCATGACAAGATTCAGCAAAGCAGCATTTATTTCACAAGATTCAACATCGGTAAGAGGAGCAATTGGAGTGCTAATAAAATCATTGTTGTTGGTATTGGTAAAGTCACACAATTTGGTATTATCTTGAGCCATCGTGACAAGCAAGCAATCCGACACACAAGCAAACAAGAAACGGGCAAAAAGATGCGAATAGAGAAAGAGAGGGAGGATTGGAGAGAGAGAGGGTGAATAAAACAGCAAGGGTGAAGTGGGGGAGAGGAAAACGAGAGGCAAATGGCAAATAATGTAATGCGGGAGATAAGGGTTTGTGATAGGTACTTGGTATGTTGACTTTTGTGTAGACTCCCCAGCAACGGCGCCAGAAATCCTTCTTGCTACCTCTTCAGCACTGCGTTGGTTTTCCCTTGAAGAGGAAAGGGTGATGCAGTAGAGCAGCGTAAGTATTTCCCTCGGTTTTTGAGAACCAAGGTATCAATCCATTAGGAGGCCACGCACGAGTCCCTCGCACCTACACAAACAAATAAACTCCTCGCAACCAACGTGATAAAGGGGTTGTCAATCCCTTCACGGTCACCTACGAGAGTGAGAACTGATAGATATGATAAGATAATATTTTTGGTATTTTTATGATAAAGAGAAATAAAGATGCAAGTAAAATAAATAGCAAAGGAAATAACTAAGTATTGGAAGATTAATATGATGGAAAATAGACCCGGGGCCATAGGTTTCACTAGAGGCTTCTCTCAAGAGCATAAGTATTGCGGTGGGTGAACAAATTACTGTTGAGCAATTGACAGAATTGAGCATAGTTATGAGAATATCTAGGTATGATCATGTATATAGGCATCACGTCTAAGACAAGTAGACCAACTCCAACCTGCATCTACTATTACTCCACACATCGACCGCTATCTAGCATGCATCTAGAGTATTAAGTTCAAGAGAACATAGTAATGCTTTAAGCAATATGCCATGATGTAGAGGGATAAACTCATGCAATATGATATAAACCCCATCTTGTTATCCTCGATGGCAACAATAGAATACGTGCCTTGCTGCCCCTACTGTCACTGGGAAAGGACACCGCAAGATTGAACCCAAAGCTAAGCACTTCTCCCATTGCAAGAAAGATCAATCTAGTAGGCCAAACCAAACTAATAATTCAAAGAGACTTGCAAAGATAACCAATCATACATTAAAGAATTCAGAGAAGATTCAAATATTATTCATAGATAAACTTGATCATAAACCCACAGTTCGTCGGTCTCAACAAACACACAGCAAAAGAATATTACATCAAATAGATCTCCACAAGAGAGGGGGAGAACTTTGTATTGAGATCAAAAAGGAGAGAAGAAGCCATCTAGCTAATAACTATGGACCCGAAGGTCTGAAGTAAACTACTCACACTTCATCGGAGGGGCTATGGTGTTGATGTAGAAGCCCTCCGTGATCGATGCCCCCTCCAGTGGAGCTCCGGAAAAGGCCTCAAGATGGGATCTCGTGGATACTGAAAGTTACGGTGGTGGAATTAGGGTTTTGGCTCCGTATGTGGTAGTTTGGGGGTATGTAGGTATATATAGGAGGAAGGAGTACGTCGGTGGAGCAACATG
>NC_041382.1:104240873-104289273 GCF_002162155.2 Triticum dicoccoides | reverse complement strand
CCTGGTTGATTACTTGATGTAGGGTCCAAGTCCTCTAGATCATGTTCATTCCGAAAATCACATTCCCGAAGGATTCATTCCGTTTGGACTCCGTTTGATATTCTTTTTCTGCAAAACCCTAAAATAGGCAAAAAAACAGCAATTCTGGGTTGGGCCTCCGGTTAATAGGTTAGTCCCAAAAATAATATAAAAGTGTATAATAAATCCCAATAATGTCCAAAACAAGATATAATATAGCATGGAACAATCAAAAATTATAGATACAATGGAGACGTATCACTAGTTTATTTCCTTTTTATGCTTTCTTCTTGTTTGTTTGATAAACCTTAAGAAAACCAAAAAAATTAGTTGTTGCTTTTAGCTAGCTTTAATTTCTATGCATGTAGTAGTAATTAAAAAGAAAACCCAAAAAGATTTGCTGCTCTTCTTTTGCTTGTTGGGAGCTTTCCCGTGTAAATAGTTTTATTTCTTTTCTTTTCTTTGGGGGTCGATAGGAGAAGACCATAATTAAATTGTTGAAGTGACTCCTATATGCATTATTGTTGATTTAACCAAGAGTCCATATTGCCTTGTCTTCTCCTGTTTATTGAATGCTTGCAGATTCCAGCTTAGTCCAATGCACGTGCACTATTATTATTATTCACATCATTCAGTCGTGCAAGTGAAAGGCAATTATGACAATATATGATGGACTGGTTGAGATGGAGAAGCTAGTATGAACTTGACCTCTCTTGTTTTTGTAAATATGATTAGTTCATCGTTCCCGATTCAGCCTATTATGAATAAACGTGTTTGCAATGACAATTAGAGATTATAGTTGCTTATGCCATGCTTAATTAGCTAGGAGTTTATAATGGTTTACCTTGCGTGCCAACATGCTATTAAAATGGTTGTGATGTGGTATGATAGGGTGGTATCCTCTTTTGAACGATTCGAGTGGCTCGACTTGGCACATGTTCATGCATGTAGTTGAAACAAAATCAACATAGCCTCTACGATATTTATGTTCATGGTGCATTATATCATACTCATGCTTGCATTCGATGTTGATTAATTTTAATACATGTTCATGACTGTTGTCTCTCTCTAGTTGGTCGCTTCCCAGTCTTTTTCTAGCCTTCACCGGTACTAAGCGGGAATACTACTTGTGCATCCAATCCCATAAACCCCAAAGTTGTTCCATATGAGTCCACCATACCTACCTATATACGGTATCTACCTGCTGTTCCAAGTAAATTTGTATGTGCCAAACTCTAAACCTTCAAATAAACATTCTGTTTTGTATGCTCAAATAGCTCATGTATCAACTAGGGTTGTCCGTATCTTCCATGTTAGGCGGGTTATTCTCAAGAGGAGTGGACTCTGCTCCTCACTCACGAGAAAATGGTTGGTCACCGGGATGCCCAGTCCCATGCTTTATGCAACTCAAATCAAAAAAATTGCAAATAGAACTCCCCCGGGACTGTTGTTAGTTGGAGGTACTCGTTGTTTCGAGCAAGCCATGTATTGATGCTTGTTGGTGGAGGGGGAGTATAAACTTTACCATTCTGTTTGGGGACCGCCTATAATGTGTGTAGCATGGAAGATATCACCATCTCTTGGTTGTTATGTTGACAATGAAAGTATACCGCTCAAAATATTATTCACCTCTATTTCAAAACCGATCTCTGGCACCTCTACAAATCCCTGCTTCCCTTTGCGAAGGGCCTATATATTTACTTTTATGTTGAGTCATCATCCTCTTATTAAAAAGCACCAGTTGGAGAGCAACACTGTCATTTGCATTCATTACTGTTAGTATACATTGAGTATGACTTGACTGTATCTCTTTTAGCATGAATTACAATGTCTAGTCAGTCCTTGATCTTTAAAGGTGCTCTGCATTTATGTTTTGCGGTCCCAGAAAGGGCTAGCGAGATACTATCTTGTTATATCATATTATGTTTGTTTTGAGAAAGTGTTGTCATACGAGATTTATTATTATTGCTCGCTAGTTGATTACGCCATTGATATGAGTAAACATGGGACCTAAGAGTTATTGTGAATATGGTTAGTTCATAATCTTTGCTGAAAACTTGAATGCTGGCTTTACATATTTACAACAACAAGAGCAAACAGAGTTTGTAAAAGTTTTTATTTATCACTTTCAGTTTGTCAACTGAATTGCTTGAGGACAAGCAAAGGTTTAAGCTTGGGGGAGTTGATATGTCTCCGTCGTATCTACTTTTCCAAACACTTTTGCCCTTGTTTTGGACTCTAATTTGCATGATTTAAATGGAACTAACCCGGATTGACGTTGTTTTCAGCAGAATTGCCATGGTGTTATTTATGTGCAGAAACAAAAGTTCTCAGAATGACCTGAGACTCCACAGAGATTATTTTTGGAAATAAAAAAATACTAGCAAAGACTCAAGGCCAGGGGGGCCACACCCTAGCCACGAGGGTGGGGGCGCGCCTGCCCCCCTGGGCGCGCCCCCTGCCTCGTGGGATCCCTGTAGCTCCACCGACCTCAACTCCAACTCCATATATTTGTGTTCGGGGAGAAAAATATAGGAGAGAAAGATTCATCATGTTATATGATACAGAGCCGCCGCCAAGCCCTAAACTCTCTCGGGAGGGCTGGTCAGGAGTCCGTTCGGGGCTCTGGAGAGGGGAATACGTCGCTGTCATCATCATCAACCATCCTCCATCACCAATTTCATGATGCTCACCGCCGTGCGTGAGTAATTCCATCGTAGGCTTGCTGGACGGTGATGGGTTGGATGAGACTTATCATGTAATCGTGTTAGTTTTGTTAGGGTTTGATCCCTAGTATCCACTATGTTCTGAGATTGATGTTGCTATGACTTTGCTATGCTTAATGCTTGTCACTAGGGCCCGAGTGACATGATTTCAGATCTGAACCTATTATGTTTTCATGAATATATGTGAGTTCTTGATCCTATCTTGCAAGTCTATAGTCACCTACTATGTGTTATGATCCGGCAACCCCGAAGTGACAATAATCGGGACCACTCACGGTTACGACCGTAGTTTGAGGACTTCATGTATTCACTATGTGTTAATGCTTTGGTCTAGTACTCTATTAAAAGGAGGCCTTAATATCCCTTAGTTTCCACTAGGACCCCGCTGCCACGGGAGGGTAGGACAAAAGATGTCATGCAAGTTCTTTTCCATAAGCATGCATGACTATATTCGGAATACATGCCTACATTACATTGATGAATTGGAGCTAGTTCTGTGTCACCCTAGGTTATGACTGTTACATGATGAACTGCATCCGGCATAATTCTCTATCACCGACCCATTGCCTACGAGCTTTCCATATATTGTTCTTCGCTTATTTACTTTTCCGTTGCTATTGTTATCATAAGTACAAAACACCAAAAATATTACTTTTGCTATCGTTACCTTTTGCTACCGTTACCACTACTATCATATTACTTTGCTACTAAACACTTTGCTGCAGATATTAAGTTATCCATGTGTGGTTGAATTGACAACTCAGCTACTAATACATGAGAATATTCTTTGGCTCCCCTTGTGTCAAATCAATAAATTTGGGTTGAATACTCTACCCTCGAAAACGGTTGCCATCCCCTATACTTGTGGGTTATCAAGGTGCTGGGGGTCGACAAACAGGCGGCGAGTGACTTGGGGGCGCTATCTTCGTTGTCTGTCGATCTCGAGCTGGCAGACGCGGGTGGTGACCGCGCCGAGCTGCATCTCCAGTGTGCAGGCAGACGTGGGGCACATCTGTTGAACTGGCCGGAGGCCTGGGGGGTGGTGGCGAGCATGGGGCTGAAGGCGACAAACTGCGCCTCAGCCGCATCGCCCCCCATCTGTGTGCCACTGTTGATGTCTAGGGGCGCCGCGACCGCAGTGTCCGCCACAGCTTGGACATCCACCGCCGAGTTGTCGACGATCATCGAGGTGAGGATGGGCCGCCTCGCCTCCCTGAAGAAGTCATCGACTGGGTCTTTTCCTTTGTTGTTGTTGGTGTCGTCATGCGCCGTCCCAGAGCCTAGCGTCTCCCGTGGAGAACGAGGAGCGTAGGGCCGGCGCTAACGCAGCTAGGCGTCGCCCGTTGACGGCCTCCTTCCACCCATACGGCAACCATGCGCAGCCTTGTGGTGGCGCCTAGCTGGGGGGAGCGGCTATGATGACGATGCGCGGGCGCTGGCGCCTGCGCCTGCTGAGACAGTGTATGTCCTCGACGCAGCAACGCATCCTTCCAAGAGCGGCGCCCCCCGCCTCCTGCTCCACCGACGTCGTCGTGGTCGTGCCTGCTACGCGGCATGCCCCGACAGCCCAGGTCGGCCACCGGTGCGCGGCCCAGGCGCTGGGGGCAATCGCCCCGCTAGTCGTCCTCGACCTCCATGGTCCAGGTGGCGGGGATCACCGTGAAGGAGGGCCGGTCATCAGTGTCGGAGTCGGACGACGGTAGCCCACTCTGGGCGGAGTGGGAGAAGCGCGGCGATGGGCCGGATGAGCATGGTGTAGTCCGCGGTGCCCGGCGAGGGGGCGACGCGCTGGTTGGGCGGCGAGAAGCCTTGCATCTCCTCGATGCGGCCCGCGCCGCGTGGTAGGACCTCGAGCGTGTGCTTGGTGGGGATGTGGGCGACGTCGCTGGTCCAGACCCAGCAGGCGAAAGTCTTCGTGTGGCCGCACTCCTACGTCCTGCTGTCGAGGTGGTCCACACGCACCTTCTTCCCAAGGATCTCCTCGATTCCTTCTAGTGACGTGTCACATCCCTGGTCCTGTTATGCACTAGGCTAGACCACATGTGAGCATCATGTTTTAATTCAAATGAAATTTGAATTGAGGAATTTTCAAAGCCTCAGAAACCTTCTAAAAATGATCAACATTAAAATCTCCTCAAAGAAGTCCAAGGAAATGTTCCTCTTAGTCTCTGAAAATATTGCAAAGAGGTAAAACTCAAAACAATATTTTTGGTATCTCAGAGTTAATTATTTTGGGCCTTTGAATTAAATAAATAGCTATTTGCATTGGATATATATTTGATATATAAATAATATATGTCCAATAATTACTGGAACATTTTATGTGGTTTGGTATATTTTAGTTCTAGCCACATAACTATTTTCAGGATTTTATAAAATGGTTTAGTATATTACTAAACTAAAACAACACAGAACAAAATAGATAAACAAAAACAAAAATAGAAAGAGTAGAGGACTACCTGGCGCTCACCTCAGCCCACCTGGCCCAGCTCCTCCAGCCGGCCCAGCCCACCGCCGCTTCTCCCCCTGTCGTCTTCCTCCCCCTCGCCCCGAAGCTGCTCGGTGGCGCGCGCGGCCACGCGCCCCGGCCACCTCCTCCCTGCCTGGCTGCCTCCTCCTCTCCTGGACGTCTCCCGCAGCTCCACGCCACCCCCTGGAACCCCCTCGCACTCTCTCTCTCGACCCCTTCCCCCTCCTCTGCTCTCTCTCTCGCGCAGCCCGAGCGGAGCTCATCGCCGCCGCTCGCCGTTGCCGCACCCAGAGCCTCCCCCTCGACCCTCGGCGTGCCCAGTAGCTCGGCTACCTCGCCCTCATCCTCTCCGACGAGTCAAGCGACCTCGGACGCCCTGCATCGCCGTCATCGAGCCGTCTTCTTCACACACGGCCGCCGGATGCCGCTCGTCGATTCGCCGTCTCCGCCACCTCCCCGAGCCCACCGAGCTGCTCGTCGACCTCGCCGTGAGCTCCTCTGCCGAACCCCTCTCTCCCCGTGCTCTATTTCCCTCCGTAGCCGCTGTTACCACCGCGGCCGAGAGCTTCTCGCCGCCGGCCATGGCGTGGCCGTGGCCACAGCCACCACAGCTCGCTCCCGAGCCCACCGTCGTGCTCACCGCAACCTCAGGAGCCCGCAGCACCCACCAGTTTCTCCCGTAGCGCACCATAGCGTCGAATCGATCGGCGCCCGAACTTCGGCGCCGCCGCGAGCTCGTTTCCGGCGAGCTCCGGCCACCACAGCCGCTGCCGCTCGCCCAGTTGGATGCGGCGCATCTTCAGCTACCCGTAGGAGCAAACCACGCGTCGAATGGTGCTCCGTAGCGAGCACACGTTGCATCTCCGTCATCGGCCATGGTCGTCGCCGGCGAAACTCCGGCGGGAGCTGACGTGGCTCCGTCATTAGGAGCTAATCCAACTAACTAAACCACCTACAGCCACTGACAGTAGGCCCCACCCCTGGTCAAACCCCAGTCAGCGCTGGGTTTGACCGGGATTAGTTCCTGTGTCACTGACGTGTGGACCCCGCACGTCAGGTTTGACCTGGACCTGGCCGTTGACTCGCTGACGTCATGCTGGCGTCAGGCTGACGCAGTTAAATCATTTTCTGGAATTATTTTAATTCTAAATATTCAGGAAATTCCAGAAAATGTTCAAAACTTCAAAAATTCATAGTAATTCAACCGTAACTCCAAATTAAATAATTTATATATGAAAAATTATCAGAAAAATTCAAGGAATCCATCTGTACCATTTTTATGCATGTTAGAACAACTTATAGCTGCTGTGTAGCACAAATCAATTAAATGGCATTTGAATAATCACATATGGAGTTTGAATTTGAATCTTGTATTCAAACCAACTTCATTTAATCTGTTGCTAGTTGCATTAGCTCAAAACACATTCATATTGCCATGTCATAGCATGCATCATTTTGTGCATTGCATTGATTGTGTTCTTCTTTGTTGCCGGTATCTGTTCCCTCCCGGTAGACGATGTTCCGACGTTGTGATCGTTGACACTGATGAAGACTCAATGTTATCTTCAGAAGTGCCAGGCAAGCAAAACCCCCTTGTTCATTCCGATACAATCCCACTCTCTCGCTCCTGCTCTCTTTTACTGCATTAGGACAACAACGATTCATCTGTTATTTGCTGCGGTAGCTGAACCCCTTTATCCTTTGCATGACCTGTCATTCCACAGTAAATAGATGAAACCCACTAGCATGGGTAGGAGTTGTTTGATCCCTGTTGTGCCTACTCATTCTTGCTTGTTTGTCATGCCTGCTACTGCTTAGAGTTGAGTCAGGTCTGATTCATCGGGGATGAATCAGAGGCGTGTGAACATGTCCTACTGTGTGTGAGCTAAGTGTGTGAACACGTTTTGGTAAAGGTAGCGGTGAGAGGCCATGTAGGAGTACATGGTGGGTTGTCTCATTGCAGCCGTCCTCAGGAACTGAGTTCTGTGTTTGTGATCCATGATTCAGCTACTACCACGCATTGGGCCCGAAACCAATGGACCCTCTCGTCTTCTTGATCACCCTTGTCCTCTGTCCAGGAGTTGCAAGTAGTTTCTGGTGTTTGTAGTATGCTGGAGGCCGTGGGCAGCGCTGACCGTAGGGGTGGGCTGTGATGCGGTAGGCACGTGGCACGGTGTACCGGGCGCCCGTTTGGTGTCTCGGGAACCCTGTTCACATCGTTTGGGGCTGTGAGCGAAACTCCGGCCGGATCTCCTCATGGATGGAACCCGAATAGGCGATAAACCTGGACTAGAGACTTAGGTGATTAGGTAGGTCGTGGCCGACACCCACGTTGGGCTTCCGCTTGAAGGTTGCCGAGTACATGTCGTGTAAACGACGGTAAGTGGTGAGAGCGTGTATGAAGAAGTACACCCCTGCAGGGTTAACCTAATCTATTCGAATAGCCGTGTCCGCGGAAAAGGACTTCTGGATTGCTTATATCAGTTCATAGACAAGTGAAAGTGGATACTCTAAAATACGCAAGATAAGCGTGAGTGCTATGGATGGCGTTCTCGTAGGGAGACGGGAGCGGATCCATAGTGGTGTATTGATATGGTGAATATGTGGACTCGTGTGCGCCACCTCAAAAGAGTCGCTTGCAGTCGTAGTTTAGGATAGCCACCGAGTCAAAGCTGGCTTGCTGCAGTTAAACCCCACCACCCCTTTGTTGATAATGATGCATATGTAGTTAGTTCTGATGTAAGTCTTGCTGGGTACATTTGTACTCACGTTTACCTATTTTATGTTTTTGCAGAGAGACTTCAGTCTCACTAGTAGTTCCGCTTGGACTTCGACGTTTAGCTTGTTACCTCAGCTACGATCTTGTGCCCTTGGCAGTATCTGGTAGATAGTCAGGCTTCTCAGCCTTTTTCATTTATAGTTGTCTGTACTCAGACATGATAGCTTCCGCTTGTGCTTTGACTTGTATACTCTGAATGTTGGGTCATGAGACCTATGTTTGTAATATCTCGTTCCTCAGAGCCTAATGAATAAATACTTGAGTCATAGAGTCATGTTGTGATGCCATGTTGTGTTTGCACATATCGAGCATATTGTGTGTATGTTATTGAAATGCTTGGTATGTGTGGGATCTGACTATCTAGTTGTTTATCCTTAGTAGCCTCTCTTACCGGGAAATGTCTCCTAGTGTTTCCAATGGTAGCTTGCTACTGCTCCGGAACACTTAGGCTGGCCGGCATGTGTCCTTCTTCATTCCTGTGTCTGTCCCTTCGGGGAAATGTCACGCGATGAATACCGGAGTCCTGTTAGCCCGCTACAGCCCGGTTCACCGGAGTCCTGCTAGCCCAGTGCTACAGCCTGGATTCACTTGCTGATGACCGACACATTCGATGCTGGGTCATGGATGCCTGTCCCTGTAAGTTTGTGCCACTTTGGGTTTACGACTAGCCATGTCAGCCCGGGCTCCTTATCATATAGATGCTAGCGACACTGTCATATACGTGTGCCAAAAGGCGCAAACGGTCCCGGGTAAAGGTAGGGCGACACCCGTGGGAATACCGTGCGTGAGGCCGCAAAGTGATATGAGGTGTTACATGCTAGATCGATGTGGCATTGAGTCGGGGTCCTGACAGCGTTGGTATCAGAGCTTGACTGCCTGTAGGATTACCAAGCCAAACTGGTCGATGTTGAGTCTAGAAATTCTTTAGTTATATGTAGGGGAATTGATTGTGGGATGGAACGTAAGGCTCTTTTTACTCCTTATACCTCATGGCCTTCTGATCTGAGTCATCATCTTCTCTTCTACGGGGATTAAGAACTAGGCTATCTCTTCTTTCTATTAGGATCACATGTTACTAATCAGTGGACTTATAAGATTGTTGGATTTAAGTCTCAGTTCAGTTCCTACTACTTCCGTATGTTAATTGTTGATCTCGAAACCTTGATATTGTGCTTCTGAGTGGTTATGCCACCATTTTTGTGAATGTCGCAAATCTTTTCTGAGCATTTACAGCCGTTATGCTGTCCGAGTCATCCCAGGTTTCTAAGTAGTCTGATGCATTTGCAAATCCTTTCTTCCCGTTTCAATGTTTCCATGGGCCAGATTAACCACACTAATCAGTGAGTTGAGGTACTCCGTTACCTTGACATATGTTGGAGATATTATTATGACCCTAGGTGTCTTAGGGGATCATCTAGTAATTTAGCCATGATTTGTGTTCCCAGTGTGATGATTCTGGCCATCATTCTCGAAAGCATCCCGTGATGCTACTTAGTAATAGGTATTCTGTTCCTGGGTTCTTGAACCCGAGATTCACTCTACCTACTTCATGTTGATAGTAATTGCTAGTGCCTTTAGGATATTAGTAACCTTTGCGATAGTCCTTGAAGTCCGTGGTATCTTCTTCTTCCAAATACCATGAACTACTTATGGCAGAAGTTCCTCGTTGAACTGAAATATCACAACAGGATTATTCTTGATGAGTTCTCCATTATATATTGTGGCTCTGCCAGTTCTACCTTTCTGCATGGGTTATCCGGAAGAAATATGTTGAACTTCGTTCGACATGCTAATCCATGCATCCACAACTCAGAAAATCATATGTTCTTTTGAGTTGTCCCATCTTAGTTGTTTCCGACCCTCGCCTATCAATTGATAGTCAAGAGTATGCGTGCATTCGTTCGTCGATGCCTATTACCCTTGTGGTCCTCCAAGCCATTCTATTTCAGAATGAATAGGAGAAACAAACTCCAGAATCTCATCCATATCTAGGATTGGGTCAAAGCAATTGTATTCCGCAGATCAAAATGCCAATCCAGCTTCTGGTCTGTTCTACCTTGAAGTATTACCATCTTTATATCAGGAATATCATGGGAATTGCACACCATCTTATGAATTCTTGACGCAGTAATACTTCTGATCATCATTGATAATTTCTCGGTTTCTGTGTTATTGTAACCGGAATGCCGACAAATGAATCATGGCGTGTGAAATCAATACTGCTAGCAACTCCATTGCTTGGTAGTTAAATGGACGATAACCTCATTCTTAGCGTGTTGATTATTGAATCGTCACCCTAAGGTTGATTGTGCTACCTAGTCCTTATTTCTGGTGCACTCTCCGATCAGTGAGTTAGGATAGTGCCAATCCTTGCTTATTTGATCATATCGTCTTGCCCTGAAAAGTAAGATTGTTCTCGAGCTTAGTAACATACCGGTGGTTCATGATAGTCCAAATTTCTTCTCGGAAGTATCACCAGGTTGTCGCCTGACCGCTATGTTGATCTCGTGATCAAGTTGGGTTCTTGTGAACCACCTTCTCTCCAAAAATCGGTGTTAGATATCCCTGAGCTAGTTGGTTAAGCTAGACAACAACTTGGAGAGTTGGAAGATAAAAGCTTTCCTGACTTAGTTCGTTCCAAAGGGATATTCTTGTGTAGGGTGTGCTGAAGAAAGATGATATCTTCATCGATTGGTCCTTGTGATCAGTTGCTGGACCTATTGTCTTATCAATCCTTTGATTTGAGTGTGGGCTATCGTCAAATCAAATTAGTACCAATGATGCTCGTAATGTTGTCTTATTCGTGGTTGATCCCTCGAGCATACACCATTACATCTTTGGTCTGACCAATGCTATCACCGTGTTCACTTAACTATGGAATTCCTTTTAAAAGGAAACCTAGATGAATTGTTGTTGAGCCCATTGGCAACATCCTTATCTCCTCCATGATGTTGTTGAACATTAAGCTAGTGTTGGAAACTTTTGAAAGCATTTTCTTCATGCTAGCTCATGAAGTATTTGTTTGATGAAAGGAGTGACTTCCTCTTATACACGTGCATTTGGTGAAAGTTGCCGCCGTGAATTTGAGAAAGATTGTTTTGTTTCCTTTGGAATCATCCCAAATCAGTCATGCACACGTGCGAAGTATTCTGTAGTCTGGAGACTTGCAACCTTCATTCTATATGTGTCCCTAGCACACTAAGCCACTGATTGACTTGTTCAAGGAAAAGAAGTCTATGCTTGGGATCTAATCCATGGACTTGCGTAAAGACTTCGATATCCTCGATGATGGTTCTCCACCTGAACTCGGTAGTGTTTAATTATAAGACTGCTACGTGGCCATGCTTGTCTAGGACAACGTGTTCGCATATTTGTAGCAGAACCAGCTCATGTTTTGGAGCTTACTATCGTAGCTCACTCCCCGAGAATCCCGCAACATTATCTCGTCGATTTGTGTTGCAAACTTTCATTTTTCTTTCTAGACTTGATGAGTCTGGGATATCCTGACACCAACCAGATCTGAATCTCAGGCAGATGTGATGGTTGGAACATTTCCCAAGAATTATAATATTGGTCTCTCAATAACCGGCAAGGTGGATGTCGTGGCCAACACACCCATCCGGTAGACCTATTATTATAGTATCTTGTTTGAGGAAGTTGGCCACCTCCCCATAGGGATTTCGTAGGATTACTCCCTAGTTGCCCCTATGGATTTCTGTGTTCCGAAGTCCGACCTTTTTACTTGATGTTCTAGATATCAAACCATATCTATGGGTGGATTACGCTAGCACATCAAGGAGAACATTAGAAGCGGAGTGCTAAATGTCTCTCGGTCGATCATCCAGATTTTATTTGCTTGGCCTCGCTAAGGTGAAATCTGAGAAAGTGTTATCCTCCTACGCATCTGCATCGTCCATCGCTATTCATCATGGTAGTATGTTGTGTTGTCAGCACCCTTGACGCGGTTGTTGATAAAACCTTGATGATTGTGGAAATGCTCAAGTTCTTGAGAGCACGCACAAGCGCTACGTGTTATCATCGGCTCTAATTGGGATGCTCTCAGTTCCCTCGGCAATGCTATGACCTTCTCAAATAGTGAATTCACTCTCTATTGTTGGGTTCTTCCCCAGTTACCAGAATCATTCCCAACATTTGCATTTTGTTCCCAGCTTGCACCGCCAATGTGCCGTTCTACCATGGGTCTCTTCCATTTCCGGTGATAAGCAAATTCATCCATTACGTTGTCTTCAACAAGGTAATCCACATCATCCAAATCCGAGTATGCCATTCTACCGACCCCCTCCAAACGATCGCTCGAGAATTGTCCTAGGCTGGTTTAAAGAGTTTCAATGATCTCTGAATCAAAGGTAATTCTTTTGCCACTTAAGGGGATATATCTACGAATCACCCCCCCCCCTCCAGGATGTCTCGTTGAGGTATCATGGCAACTCAACTCCTCGCTACGTTGACAACCGTTCACCACCTTCTTAGGTGTGGAATCGTTGTCTACCTAGTGAACCTTCGTCATATGTTCCACTCCATTCCTCTAGAGGTGTGCTTCGTCTCTCAGCTCGAGAGATGTTGCTATGTCCCATTCCGTGAGTTAATCCTGAGTTGTTCGTTCTTTGAGAAGATTAATTCTTCTAGAGTTTTCCTTCCCTCTTCTTGTCATGTTAGTTGGAGTTCTTAGAGAAAGACTTCGAGACAATGATGGTGATCGAATCAACGCTCTTATGAAGTGCACCCTGGATCGTGAAGATTATACTAGTTGCGTTTCCCCTTCACCTTACCCTACGCTTGAATCTCGGGACGAGATTTTTGTTTAGTGGGGGTGAGTTGTCACATCCCTGGTCCTGTTATGCACTAGGCTAGACCACATGTGAGCATCATGTTTTAATTCAAATGAAATTTGAATTGAGGAATTTTCAAAGCCTCAGAAACCTTCTAAAAATGATCAACATTAAAATCTCCTCAAAGAAGTCCAAGGAAATGTTCCTCTTAGTCTCTGAAAATATTGCAAAGAGGTAAAACTCAAAACAATATTTTTGGTATCTCAGAGTTAATTATTTTGGGCCTTTGAATTAAATAAATAGCTATTTGCATTGGATATATATTTGATATATAAATAATATATGTCCAATAATTACTGGAACATTTTATGTGGTTTGGTATATTTTAGTTCTAGCCACATAACTATTTTCAGGATTTTATAAAATGGTTTAGTATATTACTAAAGTAAAACAACACAGAACAAAATAGATAAACAAAAACAAAAATAAAAAGAGCAGAGGACTACCTGGCGCTCACCTCAGCCCACCTGGCCCAGCTCCTCCAGCCGGCCCAGCCCACCGCCGCTTCTCCCCCTGTCGTCTTCCTCCCCCTCGCCCCGAAGCTGCTCGGTGGCGCGCGCGGCCACGCGCCCCGGCCACCTCCTCCCTGCCTGGCTGCCTCCTCCTCTCCTGGACGTCTCCCGCAGCTCCACGCCACCCCCTGGAACCCCCTCGCACTCTCTCTCTCGACCCCTTCCCCCTCCTCTGCTCTCTCTCTCGCGCAGCCCGAGCGGAGCTCATCGCCGCCGCTCGCCGTTGCCGCACCCAGAGCCTCCCCCTCGACCCTCGGCGTGCCCAGTAGCTCGGCTACCTCGCCCTCATCCTCTCCGACGAGTCAAGCGACCTCGGACGCCCTGCATCGCCGTCATCGAGCCGTCTTCTTCACACACGGCCGCCGGATGCCGCTCGTCGATTCGCCGTCTCCGCCACCTCCCCGAGCCCACCGAGCTGCTCGTCGACCTCGCCGTGAGCTCCTCTGCCGAACCCCTCTCTCCCCGTGCTCTATTTCCCTCCGTAGCCGCTGTTACCACCGCGGCCGAGAGCTTCTCGCCGCCGGCCATGGCGTGGCCGTGGCCACAGCCACCACAGCTCGCTCCCGAGCCCACCGTCGTGCTCACCGCAACCTCAGGAGCCCGCAGCACCCACCAGTTTCTCCCGTAGCGCACCATAGCGTCGAATCGATCGGCGCCCGAACTTCGGCGCCGCCGCGAGCTCGTTTCCGGCGAGCTCCGGCCACCACAGCCGCTGCCGCTCGCCCAGTTGGATGCGGCGCATCTTCAGCTACCCGTAGGAGCAAACCACGCGTCGAATGGTGCTCCGTAGCGAGCACACGTTGCATCTCCGTCATCGGCCATGGTCGTCGCCGGCGAAACTCCGGCGGGAGCTGACGTGGCTCCGTCATTAGGAGCTAATCCAACTAACTAAACCACCTACAGCCACTGACAGTAGGCCCCACCCCTGGTCAAACCCCAGTCAGCGCTGGGTTTGACCGGGATTAGTTCCTGTGTCACTGACGTGTGGACCCCGCACGTCAGGTTTGACCTGGACCTGGCCGTTGACTCGCTGACGTCATGCTGGCGTCAGGCTGACGCAGTTAAATCATTTTCTGGAATTATTTTAATTCTAAATATTCAGGAAATTCCAGAAAATGTTCAAAACTTCAAAAATTCATAGTAATTCAACCGTAACTCCAAATTAAATAATTTATATATGAAAAATTATCAGAAAAATTCAAGGAATCCATCTGTACCATTTTTATGCATGTTAGAACAACTTATAGCTGCTGTGTAGCACAAATCAATTAAATGGCATTTGAATAATCACATATGGAGTTTGAATTTGAATCTTGTATTCAAACCAACTTCATTTAATCTGTTGCTAGTTGCATTAGCTCAAAACACATTCATATTGCCATGTCATAGCATGCATCATTTTGTGCATTGCATTGATTGTGTTCTTCTTTGTTGCCGGTATCTGTTCCCTCCCGGTAGACGATGTTCCGACGTTGTGATCGTTGACACTGATGAAGACTCAATGTTATCTTCAGAAGTGCCAGGCAAGCAAAACCCCCTTGTTCATTCCGATACAATCCCACTCTCTCGCTCCTGCTCTCTTTTACTGCATTAGGACAACAACGATTCATCTGTTATTTGCTGCGGTAGCTGAACCCCTTTATCCTTTGCATGACCTGTCATTCCACAGTAAATAGATGAAACCCACTAGCATGGGTAGGAGTTGTTTGATCCCTGTTGTGCCTACTCATTCTTGCTTGTTTGTCATGCCTGCTACTGCTTAGAGTTGAGTCAGGTCTGATTCATCGGGGATGAATCAGAGGCGTGTGAACATGTCCTACTGTGTGTGAGCTAAGTGTGTGAACACGTTTTGGTAAAGGTAGCGGTGAGAGGCCATGTAGGAGTACATGGTGGGTTGTCTCATTGCAGCCGTCCTCAGGAACTGAGTTCTGTGTTTGTGATCCATGATTCAGCTACTACCACGCATTGGGCCCGAAACCAATGGACCCTCTCGTCTTCTTGATCACCCTTGTCCTCTGTCCAGGAGTTGCAAGTAGTTTCTGGTGTTTGTAGTATGCTGGAGGCCGTGGGCAGCGCTGACCGTAGGGGTGGGCTGTGATGCGGTAGGCACGTGGCACGGTGTACCGGGCGCCCGTTTGGTGTCTCGGGAACCCTGTTCACATCGTTTGGGGCTGTGAGCGAAACTCCGGCCGGATCTCCTCATGGATGGAACCCGAATAGGCGATAAACCTGGACTAGAGACTTAGGTGATTAGGTAGGTCGTGGCCGACACCCACGTTGGGCTTCCGCTTGAAGGTTGCCGAGTACATGTCGTGTAAACGACGGTAAGTGGTGAGAGCGTGTATGAAGAAGTACACCCCTGCAGGGTTAACCTAATCTATTCGAATAGCCGTGTCCGCGGAAAAGGACTTCTGGATTGCTTATATCAGTTCATAGACAAGTGAAAGTGGATACTCTAAAATACGCAAGATAAGCGTGAGTGCTATGGATGGCGTTCTCGTAGGGAGACGGGAGCGGATCCATAGTGGTGTATTGATATGGTGAATATGTGGACTTGTGTGCGCCACCTCAAAAGAGTCGCTTGCAGTCGTAGTTTAGGATAGCCACCGAGTCAAAGCTGGCTTGCTGCAGTTAAACCCCACCACCCCTTTGTTGATAATGATGCATATGTAGTTAGTTCTGATGTAAGTCTTGCTGGGTACATTTGTACTCACGTTTGCCTATTTTATGTTTTTGCAGAGAGACTTCAGTCTCACTAGTAGTTCCGCTTGGACTTCGACGTTTAGCTTGTTACCTCAGCTACGATCTTGTGCCCTTGGCAGTATCTGGTAGATAGTCAGGCTTCTCAGCCTTTTTCATTTATAGTTGTCTGTACTCAGACATGATAGCTTCCGCTTGTGCTTTGACTTGTATACTCTGAATGTTGGGTCATGAGACCTATGTTTGTAATATCTCGTTCCTCGGAGCCTAATGAATAAATACTTGAGTCATAGAGTCATGTTGTGATGCCATGTTGAGTTTGCACATATCGAGCATATTGTGTGTATGTTATTGAAATGCTTGGTATGTGTGGGATCTGACTATCTAGTTGTTTATCCTTAGTAGCCTCTCTTACCGGGAAATGTCTCCTAGTGTTTCCAATGGTAGCTTGCTACTGCTCCGGAACACTTAGGCTGGCCGGCATGTGTCCTTCTTCGTTCCTGTGTCTGTCCCTTCGGGGAAATGTCACGCGATGAATACCGGAGTCCTGTTAGCCCGCTACAGCCCGGTTCACCGGAGTCCTGCTAGCCCAGTGCTACAGCCTGGATTCACTTGCTGATGACCGACACATTCGATGCTGGGTAATGGATGCCTGTCCCTGTAAGTTTGTGCCACTTTGGGTTTACGACTAGCCATGTCAGCCCGGGCTCCTTATCATATAGATGCTAGCGACACTGTCATATACGTGTGCCAAAAGGCGCAAACGGTCCCGGGTAAAGGTAGGGCGACACCCGTGGGAATACCGTGCGTGAGGCCGCAAAGTGATATGAGGTGTTACATGCTAGATCGATGTGGCATTGAGTCGGGGTCCTGACATGACCAGTAATGCATGGGCACCTTCTCATTGACGACTCGAACGTGGAGCTAGAGCGTGTTGAAGGAGGGGGCGTGGTCATGCTCGTGCCACGACGCGATGTTGAAGACGGCACCGTCGACCCTGATGGAGCCACGGCGGACGGCGTTGACGTGGTGCGCTGGCTGGGTGAAGATGACGAGGTAGTGCTCTGGTGGTGGGCCGTGATGCGGAGCTGGTTCACCGGGACGGCGAGCTGCGCCTCCAGCGCATGGCCGATCGCCATGGGGGACGTGGCGTTGACGCCGTCAGCAGCGCACATGGTGACCGCGTGATTGCGCAAGAAGAAAATGGCATGCTCCATCGCTGGGGTGGACATGGTCAGCGAGTGGCTCTCTAGGGCGGCGCCATGGGTCGATGTGGCGCTGCATGGCGGGGGTGGTGGTGGGCATGGTGGATGCGGCGGGTGGCGGGAAGCAGAGGCGCGAGTGGATTGGAACTGGCGGAGCGACGGGGAGTGGCCTGCTACTGGTACCTCTAGCTCTCTGGTTACAGGGGCAGTGCTTCTCGATGTGCCCGGGCCGCTCGCAGAGGATGTAGTGGATGGGGTTGCGGTAGTCGGTGCGGTGATGCTTCTTGCTGAGGCAGGGGAAGGAGCGACCGCGGAAGCGGCTTAAGAAAGCCGCTCGGGGGGCGTCCGTATTGAAGCCTCTGCAGCGGTCCGGCCGCTGCATCCCAGGGCGCGCCCCAGAGCCCGACAGATCTGATGCAGCGTGCTTGCTCTTCTGGTGCCTGACCATGGTCCACCCACAGTCCATCCCCGAAACGGCAATCTGGGCAGCTGGGGGGGGGGGATGGGGCTACGATGATGGATTTAAGGCGCTGGGTAGGGGGCAGTAGCTTGGCGCAGCTTGAAGGTGCCGCGGCCGGCAGCAGCGAGGCATACTGCGGGATTTGCGGCAGGGCGGCTGGATTTGGGGAGGCGTCGAGTTGTGTTTCTGGCACCTCGGATGGATGGGGGAAAGAGGGGTATCCCACGCGGTTGGATCCGGTCCGGAGCCTGAGCTTGCAGCTGGCAATGGAGGGGGGACGCCGCCATAAAGGTCGGTGGGTGGCCACCGCGGCCTGAGCGGCCAGCAGCGCGGGAGGGAGGGGGGAGCTAGCTAGGGGAGAGCGAAAGGTCGTGCCGATAGGTTTTTGATAATTGATGTGGTATCGTGTGCCGCAATGATAGGGATGAAGGATGATTGGATGGACATTTCTTATCCTAGGAGTTGGGATCGACGAAGCTGCCAGTTTGCAGTTGGCATTTTTGTCAATTATACAAGTGTTCAGCAAAACCGTTTTAGTTGGCTGAGATTTTTTTAAATTACAATCGATTTGGGAAAGTGTAATTTCATGCCTGTAACTTGCATTTTTTTACCCAGTTGCAGGTTGCAATTTTTATAAAGTAAAGTTACACTTATCTGAACCAAATCAATTTTGAAAAAAAATGTCAGTACGTCCACATAGAATTTGTAAAACTGTTCTGTTAAATCAGGAAAGTTAAGAATGGAACATCTGTCCCTAAGAGCATCACCAATAGAAGATGTAGATACAAAAATAACTACTTTTTGTATCTCCGAGGCCTAAAACCCC
Source organism: Triticum dicoccoides (assembly GCF_002162155.2). Lineage (NCBI taxonomy): Eukaryota > Viridiplantae > Streptophyta > Magnoliopsida > Poales > Poaceae > Triticum > Triticum dicoccoides. The sequence continues at coordinate 104,270,727 of NC_041382.1, read as the reverse complement.
TCCTCAATAGATGTTGTAGATGCAAAAAAGTAATATTACATCTCCACCTTCTGGAGATGTAAAATACAACATCTCCGTTGCAAATTTGCATCTCTGCCAACTCGATATGTAAAAAGGGCAACCGCGTGCGAACCACCAACTGCCGTTTCTTTTTGTTTTCGCGTAACCGCCCCCTATCCGCCTTCCGCCCGTCCACCGTCCGCTTGCCTCCCGCCCCCGCCATGGCCGATGCAGATGATGTATGGTGTGCCACAATGAAAGGGGTGATATTCATGGACATTTGTTTCCTTGGGAGTTAGGACGAAGTTGTTGGCATGCATGCGTGTGTACTACTACACCGGTTTGCTGTTGGCATTGTCTGATAATTGTACTGCATGTTTGTCCAGCGGATTGTCATTCCCCGGGGTCGACCGAGAGGCATCCATCTATATATCCATAGATTAAACAAAACCATTTTACTTCACTCAGATTTTTTAAAATTACAACCCATTCAGAAAAGTGTAAGTTGGTGTAACTTGCAATTTTTTTCTCATCCAGTTGCAAATTACATTTTTGTATGAAAGTAAAGTTGCACTTTTATGAATTTCTGACCACACGCCTTTACTGGTGGACTCTGGTGAGGCAACCCACATGGGGAACAAAAACTCTTTTTCATTCAAACTGGCTTGGTTTGAACGAGAAGACTTCTTGGATGTGATAGCCACGGAATGGGCTAAGGATGCAGGAGGTATGACTTAGGTTGAGCGCTGGCAGAATAAGATAAGGCACTTGAGGAGTTTCTTGTGTGGGTGGGCTTAGCATCTTAGTGGGATTTATAAGGTTGAAAAGCAAAGGCTCCTTACACTTATTCAGTCCCTAGATTTAAAAGCCAAGTCCACAATCCTACAGACCACGGAGCTTCATGCTAAACTTGAGGCAGAGATGAGATTGAAAGAGCTTTTTCGTGAAGAGGAATTGAAATGGGCGCTGCGGGCTAAGGTTCGCAAAGTTGTCCAGGGGGACGCTAACACTCAATTCTTTCACATGATCGATAATGGGAAGCATAGAAACAAAATAATCTTTCAGCTTGAGCAAGACGAACGAACGGTTCTAGGACAAGAAAACCTAAAATTATACATAACCAAGTACTAAAAGCAGTTGTTTGGGCCTCTGGAGGATAATTGTGTATCCCTGGATGAGTCTAGGATTGAGGATGTTCCTCAGCTAGCTGCAGATGATAATGATATTTTGGCTGCCCCATTTTCGGAGAAAGAGGTGTTTGAAGCCATTTCACAGATGAAAAATAATAAGGGTCCAGGGCCGGATGGATTTCTGACGGAGTTCTATAAAAAGTGCTGGCATATAATTAAGGGGGATTTGATACCGATGTTCCATGATTTATTCTCTAGACAACTTCAGTTATTTCACCTGAATTTTGGAACGATAACCCTGCTTCCTAAGAAAATAGAGGTTGTGAGAATTGAGCAGTTCAGGCCGATCTATCTTCTTAATGTTAGTTTCAAAATTTTCACCAAGGTCGGGACTAATAGGCTCACGCAGATTGCGCATTCTGTGGTGCAGCACTCCCAAACTGCTTTCATGCTGGACAGAAACATCCTAGAAGGTGTTGTGGTCCTTCATGAAACGCTCCACGAAATTCACATGAAAAAACTAGATGGAGTTGTTCACAAAGTTGATTTCGAGGAAGCGTACGATAAAGTCAAATGGCCTTTCCTTCAACAGGCCTTGCGTATGAAAGGTTTTGATGAAGCCTAGCGATGCCAGGTAGAATCTTTCACGCAAAAAGGGAGTGTTGGAATTAGACTGAATGACGACATAGTTCATTATTTCCAGACACATAAGGGCCTGAGACAAGGTGATCCGATGTCTCCTATTTTGTTCAACATTATAGTTGATATGTTGGCCATTCTAATAGGAAGGGCTAAGGAGGCTGGTCAGGTGGGTGGCTTGGTGCCTCATCTAGTTGATGGTGGTGTGTCTATCCTATAGTATGCCAATGATACTATCATCTTTATGGAGCATGACTTGGAAAAAGCGAGAAATATGAATCTGGTGTTATGCTTATTTGAACAATTGACCGGGTTAAAGATTAACTTTCATAAAAGTGAATTGTTCTGTTTTGGAAGAGCCAATGAGGAACAAGAGGCTTATAGGCAATTGTTTGGGTGCGAATTGGGGGCTCTACCTTTTACGTATTTAGGTATACCAATTCACCATCGTAAGCTGACCAACAGAGAATGGAAGTGCATTGAGGATCGATTTGAGAAGAAACTGAGTTGCTGGAAGGGTAAGCTCATGTCATACAGAGGCCGATTAATTCTTATTAATTTGGTTCTCACGAGTATGCCTATGTTTCTCTTGTCTTTTTTTGAGCTTCCAGTTGGAGTTAGGAAAAGGCTGGACTTCTATCGATCCCGATTCTTCTGGCAGATTGATGAACTAAAAAGAAAATACAGACTCGCCAAATGGGATATTATTTGTCGACCAGAAGACCAAGGGGGTCTTGCCATTGAAAATCTTGAAGTCAAGAACAGATGTCTTCTCAGCAAGTAGTTGTCTAAGTTATCTGTAGAGACAGAGGCCACATGGGCACAGATTCTCCGTAGTAAGTATCCTCATTCCAAAACTTTGTCCTAGGTGACAGCAAGGCCGACGGACTCGCCTTTTTGGAAAGGGCTGATGAGAGTCAAATTAGCCTTTTTCAATAGGACAAAGTTTATAATCGGAAATGGCACCAGCACGTGACTCTGGGAGGATACTTGGCTAGGAGAGACACCCCTCGCGCTTCAATACCCGTCTCTTTATAGTATTGTTCAAAGATGCGACGCTTATGTTGCATCAGTAATTCAGTCCATCCCCCTCAATATTCAATTCAGGAGGACGCTAGCCGGTAATCATTGGGAACTTGGCTCCATTTAGTGAGTAGACTGATGGAGGTCCAGCTGTCTCAACATCCCGATCAGTTGCGCTGGAAGCTTACTAGGACTGGGAAGTTTACTGTTAAATCAATGTATCTTTATGTTATCCACTCTAGCTCCATTCCTAGTTCCAAACATGTTTGGAAAGTCAAAGTTCCTTTGAAAATTAAAGTGTTTATGTGGTTTGTACATAAACAAGTCATCTTAACCAAGAACAATTTGGCAAAGTGTAATTGGACAGGACCTACTAGATGTAGTTTTTGTGATCTGGATGAAACTATCAAACACCTTTTTCTTGAATGCCCGTTGGCAAAAGTGCTATGGCGGATGGTGCACATAGCCTTTAGTATTACTCCTCCGAATTCTGTCAGCACGTTATTTGGAATGTGGCTTAATGGGATAGAGGCCGAAATAGCGAGACACATTCGTGTAGGAGTATGTGCTTTATTGTGAGCAGCCTGGAACTATAGAAATAATTTGGTTTTTAACAGAACAACAAATATTCACTTTTTGCAGGTTATCTTCCGAGCTACGGCTTTGATCTGTATGTAGTCGCTACTCACTCCGACGGAGGCCAGGGAGCGTTTGGTTACTAGATCTATCCGGTGGGAGATGGTAGCACGAGATATTTTCAACCGGTTTGGATGACGGTCATGTAATAGGATAGACAATTAGTTTCCCTATCTTTCTTTTGCCAACCGGTTGTGGCTTTATGGCTACTTTTTTATTGCCTCTCTGTGAGCTTTTCTTTGCTTTCATTGAGACTTTAAGACCTTTGTTGAACCTATTTGCTATTTGATAAAGTTGGTCGTATGCATCGTTCTGATGCAGAGGCCAGGGAGGCCCCCCTTTTCAATAAAAATGAATAAAATGACAATTGAAAAGAAAATCTCTTCCATAGAACTGGAAGAACTGTTTTAATAAGCGAGCGAATTTGAGACACTAACAGAACCGCCATCATTGCCTAGTGCCAGGGGCACTCGACAATGAGCAAAACCATCTTTGGCAAAGGTGACTCGGCTGGACTCCTTCCGGCGAAGGCAAGTTTGCATAGTTATTGTTTCCATGCACTCTGCAAAGGCATTTGCCGAGTATAACAAAGCGGGCACTCATCAAACAAACATACAATGACAGAGTTAGCAAATTGCGAAAGCATGGGCACGTCATAAGCTAAAACTTAATTTGTCTATCAAACACAACAAGTGTCATATATTTTGATAAACATAAAACATCATGTGCAATATACGCACTAATGGTTCATAGATCATAGAAGTGATAAAAACATACAATACAATACCAAATAGCTTGCTAAATTTTGTCATTAAACATACATGGTTGAAACCAACACAATCAGTGTTCAATTACACAATTTGATGATATATTATAGGTAAATAACTCACCTAGCTATCATTTCCCGCCAGAAGCCCTCGTCGTTGGCGGTTTGCTGCTACTTGCTGCTGCCGATACCAAAGACAGAGATACGCAGAAGTACTATAAGTTCGACATAAAGTGACAAACTTTCATTGTTATCTTATTGAAGGTGTTGTCTACTTACGGATCTCTTGACCTTCATTGGTTGATGTCGGCAAACAGGATAAAATTCTTGTCATTGTCGTTTCTAGCTGGGCATGCGACGGTGGCGTGAGAGCAGGTATCCCTTCTTGAAGGTGTTGTTGTGGAAAAAATCTACTTAGCCGTATGCGCTATATTCATATCTTGTAATGGTGTTACCATAGTTATCTAAGTTTTGTACTATGTTTGTCGATGTCTTTAACCTTATTGCCTTGCATCAGCTTCAGTGAAAATGGATGCATGCATAATAATGAAGCAGAGGCCGGGGGCTTTGATCTTTGTTTTTCTATCGACATATGTAAAGTTTTTTGCTATAACTGTTAGGTGTTAGGACACTATACTCGAGTGTCCTAATCCATGAAAGGAGGCAAAGAAGGAGCTGAAGATTCTCCAGCTAGCTGAAGTGAGCATGAACGATGACGCGAGGTTGCTATGATGAAGTGGCGAATACTAACATGATGATGGAGATGTAACAATTGAGTTGACTTCCTACATCTGAATATGTACTTAGTTGTGAACTATGGGCTAGTGTATGAGCATATACAATTGTACTATGTTAAAAAATGTGCTTAGTCTGCATGTGGCATGGACATTGGCATCGTTTGGCACATCCGTGCCATACAAGCAAGTAAAGTTACTGGGGCCAATGCGGCAATCTTAACCATCTGTCATATTCGGCCTAAGGGCATCTCCAACGTTATTCTCGGTTTGACATAGTATTCGTCCGCGGACGCATTCGTGGACTTTGATATAGAAGCCAGCCATCCAACACAGTCCGCACACATATCAAACATGACTTGAACAAACAAGACAAATTTCATGCAAAGTAGACAATTTTTATTTAAACTGGACAAACACTAGTAGAAAAAGGGTCAAATGTGAGACACATTAGTCCCGGTTTGTAACAGAACCGGCACTAATGTGTCCATTAGTCCCGGTTTGTAACAGAACCGGCACTAATGTGTCCATTAGTGCCGGTTCCAACGGCTTGGCGGGAGTAGATCTTTAGTACCGGTTCGTGGCGAATCTTTAGCACCGGTTCGTGCCACGAACCGGTACTAATGAGAGTGGTGGCAGGATGTTGTCAGAGTGGGGCCCCTCTAGCACCTTTAGTACCGGTTCGTGCCACGAACCGGTAGTAAAGGTCGTCCTATATAAACCCTTCGTCCACCAGCACTCTGTTCTTCCCCCTTTCCCCTCTCCCTCTCCTCTGTTCTTCCCTTCTTCCTCTCGAGTTCATCACAAAATTTGCCCCAAATTTGTCAAGATTTGCAAGCCCCCATGCATTCAAATGATCACAAAGGTTAGAAACTTTGTCCTTTCATCTCTCATTGCTAGATTAGCTCTTGCATTGGTTTATATAGTGATTAATTGTGGGTTTTAGTAATTTGGGAGGAATTATATGCGGTAGTATTTGATTTATATGCAAATTGAGGTCAAAATAACACTTAGTTTGCATATGTAGGTGTGGTTTACTTAGTGCCTTCTAAATCTCCATCATAACCACCGTCGATCGCCTGCACCGTCCCGTCGCCGGCACCACCTTGTGGTGAGCCTCTTGTTTATGAAATTTTATATAAAAAATTGATGTTTGTGTGATTTGGATATATAGTTACTCGTATAATTATCTTACCCATACGTTGTTTGTTATACATTGTGCCATGGTTTTGATATCCGTCCCCGTCGGCCCTCGTCCTTGTTATGATTCGGATGTGGTATATTCTCTTTTAAAACTATTTGTTGCATTTCGTGTTTATGACAAATTATGCCCATCAAGCTGACATAGATATTTGTATGTAGGAGGTAGTTGAGCCGGAAATTCCAACCGACCCTATTGTCGAGAGGTTAAATTTAGTTGAAAGAGAAAATGAGGATTTGAAAGAAAAATTGAAAAGAATTGAGGGGGAGAAGATGGAATTGGAGTTGCATGTTGCCGATGTCGTCGATGATCACAAGATTTAGATGGAGAAAATGCGCTTGAAGATTAGAAAGATTAGAAAATATGCCATTCATAGTGAGGCTTGGTATCATTATGCTGATAGATCAATTGTTACCTTAGTTGCGATCTTGATTGCATTTGTTGTTGCATTTAAATTATTTAGCTAGAGAGTTATTTGTTTGTTGCATTTAAGTGTTATATGAACTTTATGTATTGTATTAATTTGGTGTTTTCGGTGTTGTGTATTGAAGATGAGCTGGCAATGGATGTACGATGACCGATGCTCTCCCGAGTTCATTAATGGCGTGCATACTTTTCTACTTGCGGTTGAGGCAAACAAACGGGCGGATGGTTTTATGCCTTGTCCATGTGCTGGCTGTAAGAATGGTCATAATTACTATACGTCAAGAACCATTCACGTCCACCTGTTTGAGTCCGGTTTCATGCCCCACTATAATGTTTGGACCAAGAACGGAGAAAGAGGGGTTATGATGTAAGACAATGAAGAAGAAGAGGACGACGACAGCTATCCTGGACATGGGTTCCCTGAATACGATGATACAACAATGAGGGAAGAAGCTGAGCCGGTAATGCGGGAAGAAGCTGAGTCGACAATGCAGGAAGAAGCTGAAGAAGAGGCATCGGATGAGCCTGTTGATGATCTAGGCCGGGCCATTGCTGATGCAAAGAGAAACTGCGCCAGTGATTTGGAGAAGAAGAAGTTGCAGCGCATGTTAGAGGATCACAAAAAAAATTTGTACCCGAATTGGGTAGGTGACAAGAAAAAGCTGGGCACCACACCGGAATTGCTGCAATGGAATGCAGAGAATGGTGTATCTAACAAGGGATTTGGAAAGTTGCTGGTAATGATAAAGAATATGCTTCCAAAGGACAATGAATTGCCCGAGAGTACATACGAAGCAAAGAAGGTTGTCTGCCCTCTAGGGTTAGAGGTGCAGAAGATACATGCATGCCCTAATGATTGCATCCTGTACTGCGGTGAGTACGAGGATTTGAACGCTTGCCCGATATGTGGTGCATTGCGCTATAAGATCAGTCGCGATGACCCTGGTGATGTCGAGGCCGAGCGCCCCAGGAAGAAGATTCCTGCCAAGGTGATGTGGTATGCTCCTATAATACCACAGTTGAAACGTTTGTTCCAAAACAAAGAGCATGCCAAGGCGATGCGATGGCACAGAGAAGACCGTAAGAAATACGGAAAGTTGAGAGTACCCGCTGACGGGTCGTAGTGGAGAAAAATCAAGAGAAAGTACGGGAAGGAGTTTGCAGATGACGCAAGGAACATATGGTTTGGTCTAAGCGCAGATGGCATTAATCCTTTTGGGGAGCAGAGCAGCAACCATAGCACCTGGCCTGTGACTCTATGTTTGTATAACCTTCCTCCTTGATTGTGCATGAAGCGGAAGTTCATTATGATGCCAGTGCTCATCCAAGGCCCTAAGAAACCCGACAACGATATTGATGTGTACCTAAGGCCATTAGTTGAAGAACTCTTACAGTTGTGGAATGGAACAGGTGCACGTGCGTGGGATGAGCACATGGGGGAAGAATTTGACCTAAAGGAGTTGCTGTTCGTGACCATCAATGATTGGCCTGCTCTCAGTAACCTTTCAGGACAGACAAACAAGGGATACCACGCATGCACGCATTGTTTGGATGATACCGACAGTATATATTTGGCTAATTGTAAGAACAATATGTACCTGGGACATCGTCGATTTCTTTCGAGTAGGCATGCCGTAAGAAAGAAAGGCAAGCATTTCAAAGGTGAGGCGGATTGATACGTCTCCAACGTATCTATAATTTTTGATTGCTCCATGCTATATTATCTACTGTTTTGGACATTATTGGGCTTTATTATCCACTTTTATATTATTTTTGGGACTAACCTATTAACCAGAGGCCCAGCCCAGAATTATTGTTGCATTTTTAGGGTTTCAAAGAAAAGGAATATCAAATGGAGTCCAAACGGAATGAAACCTTCGGGAACGTGATTTTCTCACCGAATACAACTCAGGAGACTTCGACCCTACGTCAAGCTAATTAACAAGAGGCCACGAGGTAGGGGGGCGTGCCTGCCCCCCCCCCCAGGCGCGCCCTCCACCCTCGTGGGCCCCCTTTTGCTCCACCAACGTACTTCTTCCTCCTATATATACCCACGTACCCCCAAACGATCAGACACGGAGCCAAAAACCTAATTCCACCGCTGCAACTTTCTGTATCCACGAGATCCCATCTTGGGGCCTGTTCCGGAGCTCCGCCGGAGGGGGCATCGATCATGGAGGGCTTCTACATCATCATCCAAGCCCCTCCGATGAAGTGTGAGTAGTTTACTTCAAACCTACGGGTCCATAGTTAGTAGCTAGATGGCTTTTTCTCTCTTTTTGGATCTCAATACAATGTTCTCCCCCTCTCTCGTGGAGATCTATTCGATGTAATCTTCTTTTTGTGGTGTGTTTGTTGAGACCGATGAATTGTGGGTTTATGATCCAGTCTATCTATGAATAATATTTGAATCTCCTATGAATTCTTTTATGTATGATTGGTTGTCTTTGCAAGTCTCTTTGAATTATCAGTTTGGTTTGGCCTACTAGATTGGTTTTTCTTGCCATGGGAGAAGTGCTTAGCTTTGGGTTCGATCTTGCGGTGTCCTTTCCCAGTGACAGAAGGGGCAGCAAGGCACGTATTGTATTGTTGCCATCGAGGATAACAACATGGTTTTTTTTTATCATATTGCATGAAAATATCCCTCTACATCATGTCATCTTGCTTAAGGTGTTACTCTATTTTTAACTTAATACTCTAGATGCATGCTGGATAGCGTTCGATGAGTGGAGTAATAGTAGTAGATGCAGGCAGGAGTCGGTCTACTTGTCTCGGACGTGATGCCTATATACATGATCATACCTAGATATTCTCATAACTATGCTCAGTTCTGTCAATTGATCAACAGTAATTTGTTCACCCACCGTAGAATACTTATGCTCTTGAGAGAAGCCACTAGTGAAACCTATGACCCCCGGGTCTCTTTCTCATCATATCAATCTCCATCACTTTATTATTGCTTTGCCTTTTACTTTGCCTTCTACTTTTCACTTTGCATCTCTATACCAAAAATACCAAAAATATTATTTACCATCGCTATCAGATCTCACTTTCGTAAGTGACTGTGAAGGGATTGACAACCCCTAAGCGCGTTGGTTGCGTTGAGCTATTGTTTTTGTGTAGGTACGAGGGACTCACGCGTAGCCTCCTACTGGATTGATACCTTGGTTCTCAAAAGCTGAGGGAAATACTTACGTTACTTTGCTACATCATCCTCTACTCTTCGGAGAAATCCAACACAGTGCTCAAGAGGTAGCATGGATCACCGGACGAAGCCTCGCCACCGTACTGGTGCTGATGTACATGATATGGTCAAGGATTTGAAGGTAGTCTTTGGAAAGGGTCCTGGCGGACAACCTGTTCCGAATGACGCTGACGAACGCGCACCCATGTGGAAGAAGAAATCTATATTTTGGGACCTGCCCTATTGGAAAGACCTAGAGGTCTGCTCCCCAATCGACGTGATGCATGTGATAAAGAATCTTTGCGTGACCCTTCTTGGCTTCTTGGGTGTGTATGGGAAGAAAAAAGATACACCTGAGGCACGGGAGGACCAGCAACGTATGCACAGAAAAGACGGCATACATCAAGGTCATGCCAGCTATGCTCTTACCAAAGAAGAGAAGGAAATCTTTTTTGAATGCCTGCTCAGTATTAAGGTACCGTCGAATATAAAGGGAATAATAAACATGGCAGAGAAAAGTTCCAGAACCTACAGTCCCATGACTGCCACGTGATTATGACGCAACTGCTTCCGGTTGCATTGAGGGGGCTTCTACCGGAAAATGTTCGATTAGCCATTGTGAAGCTATGTGCATTCCTCAATGCAATCTCTCAGAAGGTAATCGATCCAGAAATCATACCAAGGTTAGAGAATGATTTGGTGCAATGTCTTGTCAGTTTCGAATTGGTGTTCCCACCATCCTTCTTCAACATCATGACGCACGTCCTAGTTCACCTATGCGAAGAGATTAACGTTTTGGGTCCTGTATTTCTACACAATATGTTCCCCTTTGAGAGGTTCATGGGAGTCTTAAAGAAATATGTTCATAACCGTGCTAGGCCAGAAGGAAGCATCTCCAAGGGCCATGAAAATGAGGAGGTCATTGAGTTTTGTATTGACTTTATTCCTGACCCTAAGCCGATTGGTGTTCCTGAATCACGGCATAAGGGCAGACTGGATGGAAAAGGCACGCTAGGAGGGGATCAAATAATATATATGGACGGACATTCTTTAACTGAAGCACACTACACAGTTCTACAGAATTCCGCCTTGGTGGCTCCGTATATGGACGAACACAAGAATTTTCTACGCTCCAAACACCCGGAGCAATCTGATGACTGGATTACATGTGAACAAACCAGGAGTTTTGTCGGCTGGTTGCAGACACGTACCATGCATGACGCCTCTATTGAAGATGACCTATACTCGCTGTTCTAGTTACCATCTTCGAATATAATGACTTTCAAGACAGGAAATACATTTTACACGATAAGATGGTAATACATTTTACACGATCGCCCAAGATAAGAAGAGCACCAACCAAAACAGTGGTGTTCGCTTTGATGCAGAAACCAAGACAGGAAAGGAAACATATTATGGTTACATAGAGGAGATATGTGAACTTGACTATGGACGTGGTTTGAAGGTCCCTTTGTTTCGGTGCAAATGGGTCAATATGACACAAGGCGGGGTAACGGAAGACCCGCAGTACGGAATGACAACAGTGGATCTCAAAAATCTTGCGTATGCAGACGAACCATTCATCCTAGATAATGATGTGGCACAGGTTTTCTATGTGAAGGATATGTCTACCAAGCCGAGAAAAAGATAAGATAAGGAAGCGAATGCATCATACGATGAGCCAAAGCGCAACATAGTTCTTTCTGGGAAGAGAAACATTGTGGGAGTGGATGACAAGACAGACATGTCAGAAGATTCTGAAAAGTTTGATGAAATTGCTCCATTCACAGTGAATATTGACCCAAGCATCCAGTTAAATGATGAAGATTTTCCATGGCTACGGCGCAAAGGGACACACGTGAAGAAAAAGTTTCACACCCAAAGATCTGGGATGTGATCGGCTTCACTATCATCACTTTCTTCTGTGTTTCACACCCAGGAGGGAATCTCTGTAATAGTTAGGGTAGTTATGTGTTTTGGCATTTGAAACGCGAAGAAATTTTATGTGCAAACAAATTCTTTCATGCATTTACTGATTTTTTTCCAGCTAAATGACCCTGAAATTGAAAAGCATTTCAAATGAACTCAGAAAAGGTTGAAAGTTGGCATGGTATCATAATTTCACCCACATAGCATGTGCAAAAAAGTAGAGAGGGTTACCGCAAAAACTGGATGCACTTCATGTACAAAATGGACAATCTCTTTCGAAGTATCAAGGTTTCGGATGAAAACTCATCCGTTACAAAGGCATTTCATTTTTTATATAACCTAAGCATTACCAAATTGAATATAATGATAAAACACACTAATATTAAACATAAGAAAAAAGAATCACTGAAAAACCTATTTTCAAAGTTAAGTTGTTCACAAACTAGTGATTCACACAAAATTCAAATAATTCAAAATTTAAACTATTCAAATTTGAAAACTACCGGCACTAACAGAAAGTTTGTAATTTTTTGTACCTAAAGCAAAAATATTCACAAAGAAACTCAAAATACAGCAAAAACAACTAAAAATAAATAAAACAAAATAAATAAAGTAGAAAAGAAAAAAAGAAAAAAAATACTAAATGAAAAAAAGCCCACCTACTGGGCCACAGCGGCCTGCATACGACTAGAAACCCAAATTCTAGTTGGGCCAGGATGCAGGCCCGCTAGCCCAGTAGGCCCAACCGGGCATCGCAGCAGAGGTAGGCCCAGAAGGCCTGCTTTAGAGAGGAGCTCGAGATAGCAGCGGCGGCGGGGCTTATAAGCAGGTGCGAGTGCCCCTCGGCTAGCGAGGTGGGACTAAACTTTTGCGCCCCTCGCCTGGCAGCGCACACCCTTTAGTACCGGGTCGTGGCTCCAACCGGTACTAAAGGGGGGCCTTTAGTACCGGTTGGCGCCACGACCCGGTACTAAGGGGGTGCGGTTCCCGCCGCTTCGCTTGGCCAAAACAGACCTTTAGTACCGGTTGGTGGCTCCAACCGGTACTAAAGGTGGGTTCTATATATGTTGGGGATATAACTATTTATATAAGCCGCCCAGGAGGGGCCGGGTTACGCAAAGAGAAGCCCATCTGAAGCCCAAGACCAAGACGTGAAGATGGCGGTTCAGTAAAGGGTCTAAAGACCCACATGCGATTTATGGCCCATGGTGATAAACCGCCATGAGGGCGTGATTTGTATTGTAAGGTAGAAGTAACTAGTCACCGAGCCGGACACTTCTTATGAGCCGGCCGGGACTCTGTAAGCCGTAGGGCGTCGACCCGTGTATATAAGGAGACGACCCACTGGCGGCTTAGGGTAAGAAACAACAAATCGAGAACCGGGCATAGCGTATCTCGCTCCCTGGTCATCGGAACCTCAAGAAATTCCAACCCAACTAGACGTAGGCCTTCCTTCACCGTAAGGGGCTAAACTAGTATAAACCTCACGTGTCCTTTGTCCCGATTAACCCCTTCAAGCTTCCTAGCTGCGATGGCTCCATGATTAAGTCCTTGCAAGAGGACATATGCCGTGACAATTCCACGACAGTTGGCGCCCACCATGGGGCTAGCGCACGGTGGATTTGAGTTCTTGAAGGGCAGCTTCGAAGGGCTCAAGGGATACGCAGTTGGCCGGATGACCAAGAGTCGTCGCGGCAAGATCTACATCGACGACGAAGGCTTGGGCCCCGAAGCCGGTTCAATTGAGTACGGATATTGGGTCCCCTTTGGCGGAATTCACGTCTTCATCGGCCGGATTGGTGAGTCGGGCCCTGAGCCGGACAGCTGCACCGACCTCGTCGAGACGGCTCAGCATGCGAAACCCGCCCGAGCTCAACCCGTCGTGAAGCGTGCCTTTGTGGGTTGCATCCACGGAGGTGAACTTCCTGAAGGATCTGAAGGTGATGGTGAGCCGGTCGTCCTCTCTGACGGTGATTCGTCCGCCGGCTCAACAGATTCGTTGTATCAAGTTCAAGATGGTGTGCTTGGGGGCTGTTCCGATGGCAGCACTATTCCGGACCCCTCAGAGTCGCCAAACTGGGCAAGAGTCTTCATGGCTGGTACTCAACCCGGCCAAAGTTCTACGGCCTCAGCGGCGATAACGTCCGGGTTAGGAGCAGCCGGGGCAGGAGGCCCTGTGCGCTCACCGGCTCAGGTGCTGATGGATCTCATGGATAAGCTTACGGCTTTGTTAACTATTACAGTCATCCTTGCAAACCAATCGAGCATGAGGCAGAGGTGGCACAGGTTCGCGACGAGATCGCCCGGGCCAAGGAAACCTTAGCAGCTGAAGACGCTAGATTAGCAACAGAGCGGGCGGCTTTGGACGTGCGGGCCAGCAACTTCAGGCAGAGGCCTTGCAGCTCACGTTGAGCTTAAACGCATCTAATGAGGTAATGAGGAGGAGACATCAGAAAACTCAGTCCCGTTTACCTCAGATTTACGATCCTCAGAATCTCTTCGCTACACCTGGGGCCGGCCCAAGTAACCCGCCAGGTGCAAATCAGTTTATGACATCCGGAGCGGGAGGCCCAGTCCAGCCTCCGGTGATGGCGCCTCTTCACGGCAATATGGCACCGCCCCATTACGTGCCAATACCACAGGGTCACTTCTCCAACCCCATGGAGAACTTAATCGCAGCATCCGCACGTTTGGCGGCTCTCCCAGTAGATGGTGATGATCCGACAGCGGTGGAAACCCGGGAGATCAGGGAACTTGTCCAAACAGCCCTGGCTTAGCAAGAGACCTACTCCTACAGCCGGGACAGGATTCACTCAACTCCTCCGCCCTGGTTAGCTCCGCCTCGTCAAAACCGGAGCCCGAGTTACAGTAGACACATGGAGTCAGAGGCCTTGTCAAGTAGCGCTCAGCGCCGGAACCAGCCCGGCGGGTATAACCCGGTTCAGTATCGGATACGTCAGGTGGACGAGCGGGCAGCTCAGCTAGCGGCTCAGCTAGCAGCCCAACAGTACTCACCGTCTTACCCGACGACTTCTGTTGAGGCGGGTATTGCTACTAGAACCGGAGGAGTTCCTTGTCTGATACCGGCTCTACGTAATGTACTTCTGCCCAAGGATTTCAAAGGACCTCAAAAGGTGCCGAATTATACGTCCGATTTACAGCCTGGGGCGTGGATTGAAAGTTATGAGATGGCTATGGAGCTGCTGGAGGTTAGCGATGAAGCGATGGCTAAATACTTCACCATGATGTTGGACGGAACGGCCCGTTCTTGGTTAAAGGGTTTGCCACCCAATTCCATTGGTTCATGGGCAGAGCTAAAGGCCCGTTTCATCCAGAACATCAAGGACACACTACACCACAACATTGATGCAATGGCATGTAATCTGCCGGGAGAAAGCTCTTAAGAGGGAGACAAACTGCCGGTAGTGTGGTTCTCCCGGCAGATAGAACTTCCATGAGAACGGTTGCCGGGGATTAGTTCTCCCGGCAGTTAGAATTTTCCCGGCAGTTCGTCTGCCCTAACCCATGTGTTTGCCGGCAGATTATTTCCTCCTGGCAGACTTGTTGTGGCATAGGTACTACAGTTATAGGGAGTGTAACTGCGGGCAGATACATGTTTACCCGGCATTTTATATGCCAGGACATTGAGTTTCACTAGCAAACTGCTCTAGCATTATATAACTAATTTAATATTTACTATGTTCAGGCAATCATGACAGATCACAAATTATACATACACTTCAATGAAAGTTACATGTAGGCCTCATCCAAAACCTTAAACTTCATTCAATAAACATAATATACCAAATACATATGTTTCTAGATACATGCATGAAACAACCATATGTATGGACGTTGTGCCGCAAAAGAAAAAGTACATATGTTCTAGGTGTGCCATACAACCAAAATGAGCATACGATGTCCTATATGCCAAAACAGCCACCAACTTAATTGTAGGTCTTCCAAATCTTTAGCAACTTGTAGATCTTTCAAACCTCAATCAACCTACGTATCTTTGGGAAACCTGCAAAAGACCGGAAACTCAAATTAATGAAGCTCTTGTTCTAGATTTTAAATCAACACATTAAGGCCAGAATAGTTTGGATGTTAGGGACTGTTGTAGGTACAATTAGTTAGGATTTTCTTAGATGTTTCAGTATGTAATGGTTCCAGTTTTTTTCAGTGCGAATTAGACACTTTTAAAGCATACACTCGAGACTGGACAAAGCATATGTTTGTGGTACGGGAATATATGGAATTTAATCCAAACCTAGAACCTGCAGATCTGAACAAGTAGGGTGGAAACTCAAAAGTTTGATGATTCATCAGACAAATAAAATGATACTCGCTTTCCTCAATACTATTATGGATGTACTTAAAATTGCAGAACACCATGTCCTAGATTGTTCCTGATGGCAAATGCGATGTGCTTGTTTATTCAACGGAATCATGCGAATATGAAGCTTATGGATATCATCAATAGTTCCAATTAAAAGTTCACCTTGTTTAGCAATTGCAAGGCTGTAATATACACAAAACAAACCACCTTAAGAGCTGATTTAAAACAATCTTATTGTTTCCAAATAATTGCTACCAATAAATTAATGAAATGGAACACAAGGACAATGTGAGAGGTCGATATCATCTAGTAGAATAGGTTAGCACTAGCAGCCATTTGCGTTACTCCATAAAATGTTGTGCAGAGTAAGAATCTAAATGTTGAATAATAATCATCACATTGTCTTGTATGCATCAAGAACATACTGGATGGGAAAATAAAAAGCGAATTATTAACACCATTGTTATCAGCACAGAATATGTCAGGTTTCATCATACTGTAAACAAGATAGGTTCAAATATTTTGATTCTAACGGCAGAAAAATACTTGAAAACAATGAACTATCCAATCAAGGAGATAGGCAAAGATATAATGCAATGTAATTCAACTGTGAAAATTGGACCAACTACGTACAAGCATTAAGAGCTAAATATGGAAAGTACTAAACTGAAAAAATAGTCATTCCAGAGAGAGAGAGAGAGACCTGTCAGGAAAAGCAGCTGTATTAAAGTACACATGTGATTAACTTCTTTCAGATTGACATTGTTGTACAACAACTTATTGCGACTGTATATAATAGTTGGTCTATCAGACGAAGAAAACACATGGGTTGTGCCCTTTGACGAGAATGTACGAAGGCTAATTGGTTGGGTACCGGGAGAAACCTTCTTTCTATCAGTTAGTTCACATGCACTTGCATAAGTATCTGTACAGCCACCAATGTGCATTTCTACCTGAACAAATTAAAAAGAATTGGTCAGAAATCTGCACACAACATGCGAGCTGAAATCACAGCATACATGTATGCGAATTCAAGTAGAAATAAATTGTAACAGGCAAGGCAAAGGGCAAACGTGTATATGTCTATCTACGCTTATTTAACACATCCACTAGAGATATTCCTTGTTAATTTGGGGAGAAACCATAAAGTATTTACACGATACTGATGTGATAAACAAAGGAGAAAAACATAAGGTCGGTTATACTTTGTTTTACATACCAATGAAAACATTGAGAATAGTGGGGAGTATCAAACACTTCTGTTATTCAAGCAATGAAGGCTCTATATGGCTTCTAGAATCACTGAAAAAATAGTAAGTACTGGAGTATCACTTCATCTAAAAACCTCAGTAATCAACCAATAGCAAAATTAAGGCATGGGAAATATGTCATGTGAAACTGAAGTTGACATACCAAAACTTGAGATTGGCATGGGAAGTAAGTACTGGAGATTGGCATGATGGAAAGTTTTGACATGTGTTTTTTCAAAAGGCAAACCTTGATACCATTTCATCATACATCATGATCTACAACAGGGAACAACACAAGAACAAAAGTGAAGTTATGAACCTGAGCAGATGAACCTGCATATGGATACACTTTGGAATAACTAATAGAATAAGATAAACTACATGTGGAAATCACATATAAAGGAGAATTGCAAAATGTAAAGTGATTTACCTCGCTCCAGAAATAAGCCAACTATATATCAAAAGTAATAATTGATAACTTTCAAAACCCAAAAGGCACAACTTATAGAAATGAAGAAATAAAATGTATGACTTGCTAAACTTTAGCACCTTCATTCCAATATTCAAGTACAAACGATGAAAATTTTTACATGTAAACAGGTATAGCACACAAACTACATTAGATCCTTCTAGCCCATGGGTCAAACAATTGATATGCGTCCAAGTTCTGCGTATCACATCAGCACAAAAGCTTGCGAAAGACAAAAGAAATCTGGATTATCTACTAGAGGCGAGGAGAAATCCATGTGGTACCCGGTTTCAGTGATGGAAATGCGAAGACGGGTTTGCTGATCTGTGTACAAGACAGTGGGCATCCTTTAGTTCCAGGTCGCTCACCCCAGTGCCGCTCACAGGGCAGCGGCGGCCAGCCAAAGCTTGTGTGTGCGTCAACTCAACAAATCCAAACCCCCGCCCCTCTTTCCTAGCTTCATGCTCTACTCGGGCCGTCCGGATCTAGAGTTGTTCCCCACGCCCCGTCGGTCGCCTCTCGTGCACGTCCTTCGCCAGATCCGGGGGCCGCGCAACTGTGTCCTTCCTTCCCGAATCCCTGCATTGGATCCGCGGTGTGGGCTGCTCCGACGTCCTCCTTCTCTTCCTTCCTTCACCTCCTTCTGGTCAATGCCGCCCGATGCTACGACGGCCTCGTCTCGCATCTGTGGGTCCCCGAGCGGCGCCTGACCTGATGGACTGGTGACAATAGTCGGGGAGGGATCCAGCACTACGGTGGGTTGCTGGGGGTGGCGTACGGTGGTTGGGCGCGGCAGAAGGTGCCCGGCGGTGGAAGTGGTCGGGGTGGAAGCTAGGGCAGGTGGATTTGGGGGAGGCGCTATTTGGGCCAGGCCGCGGATTGCTTTGGGCCCAATTATTTAGGTCGCGCGCCATATACACAGTCCCTGGCAGGTAATGGGTCGGGCTTTACTTGTGCCGGCTGATACGATGACCCAAAAAGGAGTCATTATTCCCGACAGTACATCTGCCTTCGTTTGTTTAGTTCTACGGGCAGTTTATTTCCCTTTACGTACTTTTGCCGACAGTTATATGATCCCCGGCAGATAATATGCCCTTGTCCAGGTATTTCTCCCGGCAGTTAACTACCCCCAATCAAGGGATGTGGTGTAGTGACACTTGCAAGCAGTCTATGTCGATTGTGGACCTGACAAATTGTAAGCAGGAGGAAGGTGAATCTATGACTCATTGGGTACGCCTGGTCAAAGATATAATACATTCGTCTGACAAGATGGATGCCGGCTCAGCAGTTCTCATGCTGGAGAACAATTGCTGTTTTGAGCCTCTGAGACAGAAACTGGGGCGCCTTAAGCGTGATTGCAATGATATGGGGACGCTAATGGCGGCTTTAGTCAAGTATGCCGATTCTGATAGTACCAAGGATCCCGCGTCTGATGAGGAAAAGACAGGGAAGGGAAAGAAGAACGGCAATGGAAAGGGTCAGCAGCATAACCCGGCGAGTCAAGGAGGTAATAAGCGTAAGGCGGACGGTAACCTGGAATTTGTGGCCAATGCACAGGGTAACAATCAGAAGCGCAAAGGAAAGCCACCCCGGTTTGGTAGGTCAGGCCTGTCTCTTGAGCAATTACTCAATGAGCCCTGCCTGAAACACGGCACCCGGGAACGACCAGCGACTCACTTATGGAAGGATTGCGTAATCATGAAGGCTTTCAAGAATTCTAGTACGTTTGATGGCAATCAAGGCCCAGGCAGCGGCTCAGGACCTGGCGGCTTTCATGGCCCGGGCGGCGGTTCAGGATCTAGCTTTCAGGGAAGCCAGGGTGGTTACAATCAACAACAGTCTGGTCAAGGAGGTCAGCAGCAGCAGCAGTCGGGTTATCAGAGTCATCCAAAACAGCTAAACAGTGGGCAGTATCATGTGTTCACCACAAGTTTGTGTAAACGTGATCAGAAAGTTCATAAGAGGGCTGTGAATTCTGTTGAGCCAGCCCTCATTACTTGAGGTGGTCGGAACAGCCTATTGTCTGGAGCAGGGAGGATCACCCTCCCCGGGTTGATAATCCGGGTCAACTGGCCTTGGTAGTCGCACCACAGGTTGGTGGTTATAAATTTACTAAGGTGCTCATGGATGGAGGTAGCAGCATCAACATCCTCTATTACGAGACCTTTCGGGCATGGGCTTAACTGACAAGAATTTAAAGACTTCCAACACTGTCTTCCATGGAGTGGTGCCTGGTAAATCGGCGTATCCTGTGGGTAAGATTGAGCTAGAGGTGGCCTTTGGAGACGAGCATGATTCTAGGGCAGAAAAGTTAACTTTTGAGGTGGTAAAAATCAAGAGTCCATATCATGCTTTGTTCGGGCGGCCGACTTATGCCAAGTTCATGGCGCGCCCGTGTTATGTTTATTTACAGCTCAAGATGCCGGGTTACAAGGGTACCATCACCGTGCATGGATGCCGAAAGGTGGCCCTGGAATGCGAAGAAGGCGATGCAGCTTATGCCGAGTCTGTCTGTGCAGCAGAGGAGCTCAAATTTTATCAAGATAACGTTGACCCGGTGGATATGACTTCTCTCAAGAAGCCGACTACAGAGCATGACCCGGCCATGAAGTTTAAATCGGCTGCAGAGACTAAGCTTGTTGATTTTACTCCGGGTGATTCATCTAAGCAATTCAGCATCAGTGCCAACTTGGATCCTAAATAGGAAAGCACGCTCATCGAGTTCATCCGTGAGAACCGGGATATCTTTGCATGGAAACCTTCTGACATGCCAGGTGTACTGAGAGGACTCGCTGAGCACACTCTTAATATTGATCCGAAGTATAAACCGGTCAGGCAGTTTCTGCGGCGATTCAATGAAGAGCGACGAAAAGCTATAGGAGAAGAGGTCGCCCGGCTCTTGGCGGCTGGGTTCATTGTCGAAGTTTTTCACCCGGAGTGATTGGCTAACCCGGTGCTCGTACTCAAGAAAAACGGCACCTGGCGGATGTGTGTGGATTACATGGACTTAAATAAGGCTTGTCCGGCTGATCCTTTTGCTCTCCCCCGTATTGATCAAATCATTGATGCTACGACAGGTTGTGCGCGTTTGAGCTTTTTGGATGCTTATTCTGGTTATCATTAGATCAAGATGGCAGTTAAGGACTAGGAGAAGACGACTTTCATCACCCCGTTTGGAGCCTTCTGCTATATGTCTATGCCTTTTGGGCTCAAGAGTGCCCAGGCGACTTATCAACGGTGTGTACAGAATTGTCTCCACAATCAGATTGGGCGCAATGTTCATGCGTATGTGGATGACATAGTGGTGAAATCCATAGAGGCGGAAACCTTGATATCTGATCTCAGAGAAACCTTTGACAATCTCCGGGTTTACAAAATGATGCTTAACCCGGAGAAGTGTGTATTTGGTGTGCCTGCAGGCAAGCTTTTGGGATTCTTGGTCTCAAACAGGGGCATCGAGGCTAATCCGGAGAAGATTAAGGCAATCACTTCTTTGGCTAAACCGGCATGTATCAATGATGTTCAGCGATTGGCGGGTCGTGTTGCCGCTTTAAGCCGGCTCATAAGACGGTTAGGTGAGAAGGCCCTACCGCTGTACCAATTGATGAAGAAGGCAGACACCTTTGTCTGGAGTGGTGCTGCTAATGCTGATTTTGAGGATTTGAAGAGGCAGTTATCTGAGCCGCCGGTTCTTGTGGCTCCCACTGACAAAGAGCCTTTGCTGTTATATGTGGCTGCTAATTCACGAGCCTTCAGTGTGGCAATTGTGGTAGAGCGCAAGGAGGCTGGTAAGGAACATCCGGTTCAATGGTTGGTTTATTATGTCAGTGAGGTACTCATCGAGTCAAAACAAAGATATCCTCATTGGCAGAAACTCGTTTACGGGGTGTTCATGGCAAGCCGGAAGCTGAAGCAATACTTCCAAGGTCACCCTATCACTGTGGTAAGTTCTGCCCCATTGCGAGACATTATTCAGAATAGAGAGGCTACAGGACGAGTCGCCAAATGGGCCATCGAGCTCAGGCCTCATGGTCTGAAGTACATACCGCGCACTGCCATTAAGTCTCAAGCTTTGGTGGATTTCATCAACGACTGGACAGAGCTACAGGCACCTGAAGAGAAGCCTGATAACACTTATTGGATTATTCACTTTGATGGGTCCAGACAGTTGGAAGGTTCGGGGGCTGGAGTTGTATTAACTTCCCCTCGAGGTGACAAATTTTGTTATGTGCTCCGGCTTATGTTTCCTTGTACTAACAATGCAGCTGAGTACGAGGCCCTGCTCCATGGTCTCCAGATGGCCAAAGAGATGAACTTGAGCCGGGTAAGATGCTTAGGAGACTCAGACCTTGTGGCTCAACAGGTGTCAAGCAAGTGGGATTCTAAAGATCCCCTCATGGCGGCTTACCGTCGTGAAGTCGATGCTGTGGCTGGACATTTCAAGGGTTACATAGTGGAACACATTGATCGAAGGAAGAATGAGGCGGCTGATGCCTTAAGCCGGCTGGGGTCTCAACGTAAGCCGGTGCCGCCTAACACCTTTCTTGATGTTTTGCATAATCCTTCTGTTAAGTTACCTACAGAGGAAGATCTGGCATACCAGACCCGGAGGCACAGCTGGTGGCGGCTCTCCATGTTATCCCGGATTGGAAAGTGCCTTAT
Source organism: Triticum dicoccoides (assembly GCF_002162155.2). NCBI lineage: Eukaryota > Viridiplantae > Streptophyta > Magnoliopsida > Poales > Poaceae > Triticum > Triticum dicoccoides. The sequence continues at coordinate 104,248,339 of NC_041382.1, read as the reverse complement.
TTGGCTTACATGACCCGGGGAGAGTTGCCTGAAGATGAGACCTTGGCAAGACAAATCGCCCGGCGGTCCAAATCCATGACAATTGTCAATGGCAAGTTACATCATTACAGCGTTACTGGAGCGATTCAATGTTGCTTGTCACCTACAGTGGGTCAGGAGATCCTTCATGAGATTCATGAAGGCAATTGTGGTCATCACGCCGGCTCAAAATCTCTTGTGGCCAAAGCTTTCCGTCATGGGTTTTATTGGCTAACGGCTCATGCTGATGCGGAAGACCTGGTCAGTAAATGTGATGGATGTTAGAAATTCTCATGACGAGCCCATGTGCCGGCTCAAGAATTGAGGATGATTCCAATTACATGGCCATTTGCAGTCTGGGGGCTTGATATGGTCGGGCCTTTCAAAAGGTCTAAGGATAAAAAGACTCACCTCTTGGTGGCGGTTGACAAGTTTACAAAGTGGGTGGAGGCGGAGCCAGTCAGTAAGTGTGAAGCAGCCACGGCAGTCCAGTTTATGAAAAAGGTGATTTTTCGCTTTGGTTTTCCACACAGCATCATAACTGATAATGGCACTAACCTTTCCAAAGGAGCTATGGAAGAGTTCTGTCAACGAGAGCATATCCGGCTTGACGTTTTAGCTGTGGCTCACCCTCAATCTAATGGTCAAGCAGAACGAGCTAATCAAGAAATCTTGAGGGGTATCAAGCCCCGGCTCTTGGTCCCCTTGCAGCGGACGCCGGGTTGTTGTGTGGAGGAGTTACCTTCTGTACTCTGGAGCATCAATACTACACCTAACAGATCTACGGGTTACACGCCTTTCTTTATGGTGTATGGAGCAGAGGCGGTCCTGCCAAGTGACATCCGTCATGACTCACCCCGTGTGGCGGCTTATGTTGAGGAAGACAACGAAAAAGCTCGGCAAGACGCACTTGACCTATTGGATGAAGAGCGAGACTTGGCAATAGCCCGCTCGGCGATTTACCAGCAAGACCTGCACCGCTACCACAGCCACCGGGTTAAGTCCAGAACCTTTCAGGAAGGCAACTTAGTGCTCCGACTCATCCAGGATCAATCTGACATGCACAAGCTATCCCCTCCTTGGGAAGGACCCTTTGTGGTCAGCAAGAATCTGAACAACGGATCATACTACCTTATCGACGTTCGGGAACAGAAAGACTCACGTAAGTCGGAGGAGGAGACCCGTCGGCCGTGGAATATCGCTCATCTTCGGCCTTATTATACTTGAGCCGTCGGCTCTAATGTGTATATACTTATACTATGTATATTACATAAAGCAATAAAGCAGGACCTCTGTCCTTTTTTCCACTCCCAAAAAAGGTTTATGTGTTTTCTTTGTCAGGTGGTGGAGATAACCAAGGAGAAGCGGATCATACCTGAATCCGGCTTTCCTTTGGTCTGGTTTATGATCATATATGAATCTAGCTGTGATCACTTGGGGGCTTCCTATTCAAACATAGGTCGTATTCGAACCAAAGAGAACATAGCTATCGATACCCACTTGATCGACATACTGCCAAACCCACTTGGGGGCTTCTTGATCATATTTGAATCATAGCTTAACCCCTTTTGGGTCTGACGTGGATCGTATTCGAATCAGCATCATTAAACAACTCTTATGGTCACTTGGGGGCTTCCTGTTCAAACATAGGTCGTATTCCAACCAAAGAGAACATAGCTGTCGATACCCACTTGATCGGCATCGCCACAGCCACCGGGGGCTAACAGATCGTATCCGAATCTTAGCTCAACCCCTTTGGAACGGTTCACTGATCGTATTCGAATCAGAAACCCTTGAATGGTGTTCATCATATTTTACAAGTGTCAACATTGGATATCTTGTGACCCTCTTGAAAATACAATGGAATACATTACAATCCTCCAGGATTAATATTGGTTACATCAGGTTGTTAAGTACCAGGTGAACTTATATGTGCCAATTTTCAGGAGTTAAACTTACCCTCGGGGGTTGGTTTATATAAGCCAGAAAAGCAGCCGTAAGCATCACAGGGCAATGCAAGGTATTTCTGCAAAGGACATAACAGATTCATATAAACTACAAAGTGCATAGTGACGGCGGCTTATGCAAGTATTAAGGGCCATAAGCATGCGCAAAGGCATAGCAAAACTCAAGGTATTTTTTACTCTGTTACAAGACTCCCCGAGTCTGAATGATGCTGCATTGTTTTTCTACAATGACATAAGCAGGTGGCGCCTGACAATCTACTCTTGGGGTTGATTTGAAGCCTCCGGGTTATCCTTCTCCGTCTCTCCGCCAGCTGCTTTATCCTGGAAGGATGATGAGGCCCAGTCAATGCCACTCAAGGCCTCAAACTCAGCTTCATCATCTATTAAACCGGTTGGGTCGACTTCAGGAGCAAAGGTGTGCTTACGAGTTGGAGGGATCAAGTTGACATCGTCATAATGCGGCGTCGGGATTCTCTGATTCTCCTTGTCATAACCCGGCTGACACTTGGTGAGGTCAGTGTCGTTCCCAATAAGAGTAGCCACCGGACGTATATCCTTCACACAGGCGGTGAAATCCTTATCATTAAAAACGGTGCCATCTTCCTTTAAACTTGGATACCCAAGAGCAATATCAGCGGGGTCTAGTTCTGGAAGCCATGCCTTGGCCCGGCTCAATGCGGCTATAGCTCCGGCTCTTGCAGATGCTCATCTTAACTCTTGGATTCGCTGAGGTAGCACAGCAAGCCGCTTCAGCACATCTTGCAGGAGATAGGGAACATCATTTGATAAAGCCACAACGGCCAGAGCACGTTGTGACCCGGTGTAGAGCTGTTCCACCAGAGTATAAACCGCCTTCAGCTTGATCACCATGTTCTGCTTGAGATTTGTGCTCCTGGAGCCTGCGTTATTAAGCATAAGGTGAGTCAGAGGAAACAACTGAAATGGTCATTTAAGGTTTGAGTAAGTCACTCACCAAAGATTGATGAGACCATGCGAGATATATGGCGCTTTAAGTCGGACAGTTCGGCCGTTGCTTCCGCAAGCGATGCCTCTACTGTCTCGGCCCGTGTCACCAGTGCGGCCTTTTCATCAGCCCAAAATTTTCTTCAGCTTCTCTTGTTCAGAGACACTGAATTCAAATTTGGAGTTAGCCTTTTGAGTTTCAATCTCCTGGGCTTCCACGCGGTTCTTCAGGTCAACAATCTCCGATTCAAATTGACTTATGATGGCCTGCATTGCACCGAATAGTAGTCAAGATTACCGTAAATAATATTAAGTCCCAAGCACTTTGCAAGCAAAGGTACTTGACACTTGGGGGCTAATGTATACTGAAGAACTTTCAATTACTACTCTGGCTCATGGAAATTAAGTCCCAAGCACTTTGCAAGCAAAGATGTTTGGCACTTGGGGGCTAATGTGTATCGCAAGTGCTACAACTGGGTTAAATGTCTTTTTCCTAAGCCGGATAAGCAGTGCTAGGCAATTTTCTAAAGTCTACAACATATTTACTTATAAGCAATAGACTTGGGGGCTGGTACAGTAAGTATGGTTAAAGAAAGCTAGCATAAGTCATACCTCAGATTTTTGCTGTATCTGCTTCACCATGTCAATTTCCAGGTCACGGCTGCTATGTACTTGATTGATATAGCCGGAGACGATCTCTCCAATACTCAAATGAGTATAGTCAGTGACATCTAGCTTGGCCTTTCGGCCTTCTACCCATTCCTCTTTAGAACACTTGGCAAGTACAGTTGGCTGTGCCGGCTCAACAAACTGAGTCTTGAGAATCTCAACTTCCGGATCATTTGCCTTGGCGGGGCTAGGATCCTTCAAGTTACCAGAATCGTTGAGGGTTTGCTCAGTAGGCGGGTCAGAGGAAGACATAGGAACATCATGAGATGGGTGAGGCGGCGGCTCGTGAGCAGAGACGTCAGGAGCAGCTGTGCCCAGCTCTGGTTCAGTCACAACCGGCTCTTAGGGCGGCTTATTCTTTTTTGCCCTTTTGCTGGGCTTTACTTGCACACTTTGGAAAAGGTAGACAGGTTAAATACAAAAAATATGAGTAAAATAAGGCATAAGGTACAACAAGTTCATATTACCCAGGAGTAGTTTTGAAGGTTGGCATGTTGGACTGCATAGACTCACCGGAGGAAGGTGAAATATCCTGATAGTTGGAGTCAGAAGAATTGAGAGGCTGACGAATGAAACCCGCCAAAGGAAAAAGAAGGCGTAAATCAAAGATAACCTCAGCCTGGCGTTTCCTGGTCACATCAGGTAAGCCGGAGGAGAGTTCCGCGTCTTTGCTGGTCCGGGTCTGCCTCCGGCTCTCATAAATCTGTCGCTTCAAAAGAAATTGAGGGTCTTGGTAAGCTAAAGGATGTGAAAATCTTACTTTCCGGGTCACTCTTCGGATTTTCAACCTCGGTAAAGGCTCTGAGTCGGAGGAGATTATAGTTACCTCTTCAACAACTTGGTTGTTGCCTGTATCCTCCTGAAAGGAATTAATGTCAATAACATGATGATAAAAGAGTCAGAGGAATTAGGAGTTACCTCTTCTTCATCATCCTCAGTATCATCCAGTTTCATCATATCTGAGGCGCTGGGTTGCCTCTTTCTTGAAGTTCCAGTCTTAGCGGTTCTTCTTTCGGCTCTTTTCGCTGCTCTGGCTTGTTTGGCAGCCTCATGGTCATACTTGACCTTCCAGAAGTCGCTATTTGCCTATGAATAAGGATAAAGGGTTATGAGTAAAGGTAAGGTATAACGTAATAAAGATAATTGTGGAGGATAATAACTCACTGGAGGGGTCGGGTTCTTCTTGCAGAAAGGAAGTAAGCCAAAGGCAATACTAGTCACCGTGCCCTCTTTCAGCAAAGACTGGGTTGTAGCTTCCACCGCATCATCTGGTAAGTCGCCAGGACTATGACGTAGTGGGTCATCCTTTTCGCCCGAGTAAGTACACATTAAGCCGGGGCGGCGGCTTAACGGAATCACTCGCCAAGCAACCCAGACTCGGACCAGGTCGATGCCATCTAAACCATTCCCCAAAAGAGCTTTGATTTTCTTAATAGTGGGGGTGAGTGACAGACGCTCAATAGCAGTCAACTTGTCCGGCAGCGGGTGGTTGGATTCAAGGTGCAGGGCGCGGAAGCCGGGCAGCGGGTTTTCACCAGCCGGAGAAGTGTCCTGGCAGTAGAACCACGTTTGGTTCCAATCCTTTGGATGACTCGGCAGTTCAGCATAAAGGAAAAGGCAGTCTCTCCGTCGATGAATCGAGATGCCACCAAGTTCTAGACTGGGTCCGTTGGCGCGCTCATTCTGCCGGTTCAAATAGAACAACTCCCTGAACAAAAGTAGGCTAGGTTCTTCTCCAAGGTAGACCTCACAGAAAACTTGGAAGTTGCAGATATTTGACACGGAATTGGGCCCGATGTCTTGAGGTTTTAAGTCAAAGAAATGCAGAACGTCTCTAAAGAATTTTGAACCGGGAGGAGCAAATCCCCGGCTCACCTCCCCTTCCTGGGGTTGAGGTTTCTCTTCAGACGGTTCACGAGCACGATAAGACATGACATCCTTCTTGGGCAGATGGCCAGACTTTACAAACTCGGACATTTTGTTCTCTGTAACAATGGATGGGACCCAGTTGCAGGTAACCGGAGGTTTAACAGCTTTGGGTGCCATCGGGTAAATTGAAGCCTAAAACAAGATAAAGGAAATTTTTCCGGTTTATTATAACCCGGAGAATAAAAATTAGTGGGTTATTTAAGATGGCGGCTTAAGAAGGGGCCTAATGACATGCAGGTAACTGTGTGATAATGTTTAAGAGCTGCAGGTATTAAAGATGATTAATGTTTTCTTAAGTCGCCAAAGGCAAGCGGTGCTGACAACCGGTATTATCTTAAACCGGCTACGCGGACTACTATGGCTGAAAAAGAGTCAACAGACGCAGTTTTTTGGCTAAGTGTGGAACAAACAGGTTTCACAAGTTGCAATCATTATTTTGGACAAACGATGCTCTGGAAAGGAAAATATTTCTAGATCTAAAACAGTACAGAGAAGTTCATATACTTGCGGAAGGCTTCCAAAACAAGGGAAATGAGATCTGTTCTCATACACGATAAGCACAAACATTTTCCGCAGCAGTTCTAAGTTGTTTTTTAATCTAAACAAGGCATTGGAGGTGAGAGCTAATGGAGGTTTGCATCGGGCGGCGATGAACGACGACGAACTCAAGACGGTTTCAATGCAGATCTGAGAAGGGGGAAAAGAGGAACTCACAGATGCGGAAGAACTGCGGAGGGTCGCTATCGTTTTCTGGTCAAGATCAGCATGATGCAGCGGCCTGAGTCGGTGAAGACGAGGGGGTCGACGGCGGCAGCGGCGGCGGAGCTTGAGCAGCAAACAAGGAGGTGCGAGGAGGAAGATGACTGAAGGAAATGAAAAAGACCTAGGTCGCATCTATTTATAAGGAGGGGCCGACCAAGACGACGCGAGAAACAAGGAGACGGAATATCATTTTACAACAACCCCGACGCCTCGATTTTCGGGATGGTCAATAAAGGCAAAGATCCGTTGGAGGATATGACGGAATAAAATATGAGTTTTATTGAAGATCACGTCACGGAGATTTAACCCGGATCCAGATGATGACGTCATGGCGGGTTAAAGTTTCCGCACAAAACAGAAGACTGAAGGCCAGTTCATAAGGTTTTTAAAGATTGACATGAACCGGTTCAAATCAATCTGGGGCCTAATGTTGGGGATATAACTATTTATGTAAGCCGCCCAGGAGGGGCCGGGTTACGCAAAGAGAAGCCCATCTGAAGCCCAAGACCAAGATGTGAAGATGGCGGTTCAGTAAAGGGTCTAAAGGCCCATAGGTGATTTATGGCCCATGGTGATAAACCACCATGAGGGCGTGACTTGTATTGTAAGGTAGAAGTAACTAGTCACCGAGCCGGACACTGCTTATGAGTCGGCCGGGACTCTGTAAGCCGTAGGGCGTCGACCTGTGTATATAAGGGGACGACCCGCTGGCGGCTTAGGGTAAGAAACAACAAAATCGAGAACCGGGCATAGCGTATCTCGATCCCTGGTCATCGAAACCTCAAGCAATTCCAACCCAACTAGATGTAGGCCTTCCTTCACCGTAAGGGGCTGAACTAGTATAAACCTCGCGTGTCCTTTGTTCCGGTTAACCCCTTCAAGCTTCTTAGCTTCGATGGCTCCACGATTAAGTCCTTGCAAGAGGACATCTGCCGTGACAATTCCACGACAATATAAGAAAACACTTCAAAAAAATCAGTTTCTCATCTCTCCCTCTGCTTCTTTCTCCTCTGCCCCGTCGCCGCCGCCCCTCGTCGTCGCCCGGCCCGTCCCCGTCCCCGTCGCCACGCCCCGCCCCGTCCTCCCGTCGTCCCCGCCCGGCCCGCCCCGTCCCCGTCACCGCGCCCTGCCCCGTGCTCCCATCGTCCCCGCCCGGCC
>NC_041382.1:104230891-104240580 GCF_002162155.2 Triticum dicoccoides | reverse complement strand
GCCCCGTCCCCGTCGTCACCGCCCGTTTCCGTCCCCGTCGCTGCCCCCCGTCGCCGCGCCTCACCGGTGAGCTCCTGCCCCGGCCGCCATGTCCACATACACACACACACATTGTTATAGAAATGTTAGCAATTTTATGTTTTTTAATTATAGAAATATTAGAAATGTTAGTTATATAGGAATGTTTTTTAGTTATAGAAATATTAGAAATGTTAGTTATATAGAAATTTAGGACAATACAACTGCACCATTTTCCTGCCCTCTCACGCACTAGGCATTTTTGGCCGTCCATTTGCTTGATTTAGAGAATCTCAGCCGTTGGATGCATTGTCTGTTTCGGCCTGCAGGAGACGTTAAATTTTCTGGCCCAGCTGTCCTAGAGGGCTGCTGCGCCAGAAGAAAAATTGATGCATTCTGGTGAACTGGGCCTTTCCGCAGGCCAATTTGCTTATCCCCGCAAAAGCCTGTCCGATTGGTGGCAAACCTTGCCGAAGAAAAAAAAAGTAGCATAGACAGGCAGAAGAGAACCAGGTCGGTCGTCTCCAGAGGGGGTCGGTCGCTACGATTTCCAGAGAAGGGGGAAGGGCGTCGGTCGCTGTGATTTAAGGGGATTCGATGCTGTGATTTTAAGGGGATCCGTGTGAGAGAGATTGGGGAGGTAAAGGGGATGCCTCGATTGCTTGGCGGAAGGAGGGGACCCAACGGACGCGGGAGGTCGACGCCATGACTCTTGGTATGAGGAAATTGCTCCGCAGCGATTTGAAGACGCAATAAATCTTCAGTTTCTCTACACACAATCATGGCTGGTGATGTGCCCATCCTTTCCGCTGCCTCACGGTACAAGTACGTGTATATATATGCTTCCCCCCTTACTACCGCTCACTCACCGTTTCCTCCCAAGCATAACATCCGTCCACATGATGATTGGATAGGTTTCACTATATATTTTTCAGTTCAGTATATGAATGTATGATTCATTCTTCCACCAAGCAATTGAATTGCCCTGATTTTCTCTCATTCCAAAAACTATACATACAGGTGTTTCATGCTTGCTATGGTCGATTGATTTGGGCAGTTCTTGGAGACTGTACTCGCAATTTTTTTACTTCGGCTGCTCACCATCATCCATGGCTTCTGCACAGGTAACTCATCTTTGTGGAAATATATCCAATTCTGATTAACTCCCTTCCCAACAGGAAGAAGTAAGAGAATTCAGTGAGTTGGTTTTTGGGCCAATTTGCACCTATCAGATCTGAAGCCATCCCTCGGCGTGTCACTGCGCTTGCACACGTAGCTCTTGTATGAGGTCCCTAGATGGACATTGAACGCATCTTGACATTGTCTTTGTTGATGAACATGCCTACTAAAAACTTATTAGGTGTATTCTTTGTACATAATGTAATGTCCTTGTGTTTAATACTGATCTTATATAGAAACAATATGTATGGACAGGTACATGTGATGAATACAAAAACTATTCAGGGAAAACTCAAGGAGGGCAATGTTTTCCTCATCAACAATTCATTTGTGAAATTAGCAAAGAACATGTATAAGGCTGTGGAAGCAACTTCCATGAAAATAACTCCATGGTCGAAGGTTTAGGCGCAACGTTATGTCCCTATTAATTATCCTGATTATGCATGTTCACTAACCGATTTTATACCTCTACCCTCTATGGTTGGAAAGACAGACTCCTTTATAGGCAAGGAAAATCTATTTTAGTGCAGGCGCAATTATTTCTTTGTTTCCTCCACTTTGCTGCTTTACTATCTTTCTGGTCCATTATCATGCTCATGTTTCAATGTACAGATGTCGGAATAGTTTCAGTGATTTCATATATCTTTTAAGGTTTGACTGCCTGCTTGAGCCCAGGATTCTAACAAAAGTAACCTCCAGATAACATATATTAAGTAAGAATTCATATCTAAATTACGAGGCCATCTATTATCTTCCAACTTTCATAAGAGTCACAAGACTATCTCTCACTATATTAGCTGAATTGCATGTACTTAGTGTATATAATCAGGTCTCACATTACCGACTACAGAGTCATTATCATAATTGTCGGCGACAAGTTATAACTAAAAGTAACTACATTTGTGATCTCTGAACTTTTCCAATGACAGGTGAACACTAGCTAGCACCAACAGAACTGAGATATGTTGATCTCTCGTGCAAATGGTCACATACTTAGTACACCAGTATAATCCTCTCAACTTATAAAGTACTTTATTTCTTCACTGCACCAACATATCTCAAAAATTTATGGGCAAAAAACGCCACTGCCAGCCAGCCACAGACACCAGATGATCCAAATTGCACTTGTCAATAATGCTCACAAACAAGAAAAGGAAAAAAGGTAGATAGCCACATTATACTAAACTCCTTGTTCAAGGTTCTATCTTTTGATGCACATATATATTAACACCTATCTTCTTGATTTACAGATCTGCAACTGATACAATCAAGACCTCTGCTTCGAAAAAGAAAATTTCATCTCCTTGAGCAAAGATTGGCTCATCTACTTTGGGCGCTACTCCCTCCGTCCAAAAATACTTGTCATCAAAATGAATAAAAAAAGATGTATCTAGAACTAAAATATGTCTAGATACATCCCCTTTTATTCATTTTGATGACAAGTATTTTCGGATGGAGGGAGTATTAAATAAATGGAGACGTTCTGCGTGTGACCAGTGACCACCCTTTTCGGACATTTTACTGATGTCGTCTGCCTGTGACAACTATCACCAATTTACGTGATAAGACTTTGTGTTTGCCAAATCCAACTTATCTGTACTGTGTTTTCAGAGAACCATTGCTCCTGTCTGAATTGAATTATACAAGACTTGCATCGCTACAATCACCCTTATTTATCCTCTAAAGTGATGTTGTTGTTCTTTGCTACATTATGATCCCGCATCTCTATTTCTATTACTGTGGTAAATCTGGATCCTATTTGTAGAAATGTCCAATTATTCTAATGCTTTCCTATCCATGTATATACATGTGTTTCCTTTAATTTATTGAGATAGTTATCCTATTATCGGCCTTTTTCTGTTTTTTACGGGTGAGCAGCTGCTACATCTTTCATCATAAAGGTCTCTTGTATTATACTTTTGCACTGTGCGCATCCTGCATTTCCCTCTTCTCTATTTTCATGTTCGACATACTACAAAAATAATACCACCAAATAGTATTAATGGGAATGCTTTCTTGAATTTATCTCAAGCTCATGTGGATAATTATATAGTGTATACTTCACATATATTATCCCATTCATATTGATTATTTCCTACTCATACTCATTTTATTTTATAAATAATACCATGTTGAAGAGACTTTAGTAGTTGGCTGTTAGATGAATGTTGGGTAAGAAGCTCGATTGGTGCTTGGTACAAATTAATTTCTTTTCTTCCACTAAGATGAATGCTGGAATGTAATTCACTACGCGCACACCCCTCAATGACCTTTTTTTGGGAGGGAACTCAATGACTTATTTTGGTTGTACAAAAATTTGCAACGCCTTCTTTTGGTTCTAAAAAATCAGCAAAACTGTACCATACAACCTTCCAAATAGACGGGTGCGGCAACGCGCGCCTTCGATGATCTAGTGTTAGTTATATCGAAATATTAGAAGTGTTAGTTATATAGAAGTGTTAGTTATATAGAAATGTTAGTTATATTAGAAATGTTAGTTATATAGAAATGCTTTTTAGTTATAGAAATATTAGAAATGTTAGTTTTAGTTATAGAAATATTAGAAATCTTAGTTTTAGTTATAAAATTTAGAATTTGCATATATGAAATCACAATCCATCATTTAAAAAATGTTACTTTACTTTTGCGGCATATAGTATTTGTTGTCGACGATGCCCGGCCCGCATCCTCGCCGTCGACAAGTTCGCGACGACGTCCTGCTTCAGAGGACCCATGTCCGGGACTGGGCTCCGCCGGGCTGGCACTGGGAGGTGCTACCTTCAGGGCGCGACGCTTGGTGAGGAACCCGGCCCTGGATCCCATCGTCGACCCTGATCTCCTTTGGCGTTCGCATGGGCCACTTTTGGTGCGGAGGGAGCTGGCCCCGCCGGAGGTGGTACATCGCCGTGTCAGGGAGGAGGACGAGCACGTCCATCGCTACATGGCTGCTATGGACGTCAGGTTCTCCAATACCTGGCAGGTTCTTTCGGAAGATCACCCGAGCTATGATCCAGTGATGGTTCCTTCACTTTGGTTGTCCACCGCCCGCGCCTCAGGAACAGCGAGTGGCCTAGATTACTCTCTAGTACTCGATCTTTATTAGCTAGCTAGCTAGTGATGTATTCGATATATAATATTCGGGATTATATATATTATTCGAGATGATGTATTCGAGATTATATCTATTATTCGAGACGACGTATTCGAGATTATATTCGATGATGCTTATTATGTACTATGATTGATTCAGTTTTTCCTTATTAATTGATTGCATCCATGCATTGTAATTTGAATATATTTCTTTTGAATTAGTTAAATAAAACCTATGGCGGACAATACCGGCAGAGTGGGAGAAGAGGCCCTGTTCAATATCATACGCAATCCTCGCGGGCCAGATGATGATCAGAATGAGGAAGATTATGACGGCTCCGAATATCTAAACAACACCGAGGAGGGTGATATGATATTCGATCGCGACAATCGAATTGATGAAGTCATGAACTATGAACATGACGAAGAAAATGTTGATCTTGAAACAACAAAGACCGGCGAGGTATATTTATATAAGCAGGCATCTGGTGATCATCACATGTTTTAAATGACTTGAAGATATATATTAACGAATAGATCTTTCATCTTTCAGCCATCCGGATCGAGCAAATCTTCAGGCAGCAGGACAGTACGAGGCCCGAACAAAAAGTTGAAGGAGGGCGTAAAGTACAATATCGAGGCCATCAAACCTAATTGCGAACCATTAGCGCCTAAGAAGATTGCAGAAAAGTTCATTCGTCAGTGCAGAGTTCTTGTGAAGGACCAACTCCCAATCTCCCTTCAAGAATGGAGAGAGCCAGCAAAGCCACGTCCAGATCTTACTTTTGTCGACAATAGACAAAAACTTCTGCTTTGGGAAACGCTCATGGAACATTTAACCCTACCAGATCATTTCACAGATGCAGATGTGGAGAAAGTCAAGGACGCTGCTCTTAGGAAGATGGCGGTTGCATTCAACAACCACAAGAATCATGTATGGGACCAGTACGTCAAGGGAGGAAAAAGACTCCATTATTCAAGGGAACACTAGAGAAGCAAAGTGCTCATTGGGATGATTTCGTGAAATTCAAGGAATCGGAATTATCTAAGGAACGGTCGAGAATAAACAAGGCCAATGCCACAAAAAAGGATAAGTTCCATAAGCTGGGGTCAGGTGGCTATGCGGTGGCAATGCCTAAGTGGGATAAGTCTGAGAAAGAGATGGAGGATGCAGGTATCACTCCAAAAACATTGAGCTGGCCCCCCCGGTGCAGGACTTGGTTCTATGCACATGGGGGGGAGTTGGACCCGAAGACAGGCAAAGTTTCGAAGAAGGCATGTCTGGACGGAGCCGAAGATAAGCTACTTGTTGCAATAGAAGAGGCTCGATCGGGGGTGTTCCAGCCCAACAGAGAGAACGACGAGCTTACGCGTGCCCTGGGAAATCATGAACACCCGGGAAGAACACGAGGCAAGGGCGCTATTCCGTGGTATGAGGGGTTTTCGGACTGAAACGCCGACTACAGAACCCGTGTGAGAAAGAAGATTGCGGAGGAGAAGAAGAGGAAGATGGAGGAGGAGCAGAGGAAGCTGGACTATGAACACCTTCAAGGCCTAGAATCAGCGCACGTGGACTTGGCAGTCAAATTCCAGCGACAGCAGGAGCAAATCGACTCACTTAGCCAGCAAAGGGGGTCTCAGCAGCTGCAACAACTAGCAGATGATCCAGCATTGGATAGCACCATCCCATCCATGCTGAGAAGCAGCATGGGTTCCACCTCGGGCGATGCAATGCTAGATAGATAACCCGTGGATGACATCATGGAGAACACTAACTGCGAGCTACACTTCAAAATGAAGAACATATCCATGAAAGTGGCGGACGCCGTTGCTTTTACAAATCCCCCCGAGGCAACCTTCCATTGCAACCTGATTCTAGCGGGCTATGCTCGTGTCTTGGTTGATGAGGTGGTGGACCAATATTCGGGGCTAGAGCTTGACATTCCTGGAGGTGACGAGGAGCACACACTGGGAGAGGCCAAACATCGTATCATCCTATGGAGAAAGGATTGCATCATCTTTCGAAGGCCACCGACACCGCGTCAGCCGACTCCTCGTCGAAGTCCGCCACCGAGTCAGCAGACTCCCGCTCCTCCAAGTCCACCAACACGTCAGGCCACTCCTCCTTCTCTAAGTCCGGCAAAGCGTCAGGCCACTCTTCCTCCAAGTCTGGCACAGCTTCAGGCCACTCCTCCTCCTCCAAGTCCGGCAAAGCGTCGGGCCACTCCTCCTCCAAGTCCGGCACAGCTTCAGGCCACTCTTCCTCCTCCAACTCAGCCACGTCAGTCGTCTCCGCCACCTCAGCAATCACGGAAGAGAGCCGCCGCAACTATGGTGCGTAGCGGTACAAGTCGAGGTAGTACTGGATGTACATGCTGAGGCAAGCGATTTCAATACGGTCCAAGCAGCCTCGTGCCTCTTCCGCAGAGGCCTTACGACAAGTCCGAGGCGGAAAACGCAGCCATATCGAAGGTCGAGGTGGAAGCCCATTTTGCACCGAAACCGCCACCACCGCCAAGGGAGAAAGTGCCTGAGGAAAAGATTGACCACTTCATTTGTATGGCTAGACCACCAGCTCCCAAGCCTGTTGACACAGACTATGAGCGCCACCTCAGGAAGTTAAATCGAGCACGTCTACACAAAGAGGCAAGCTCGAGCAAATCAGCTGGCAAAAGGAGCTGTAAAACCATTCCCCAGCTGGGAGAACAGGCGGCGCAATCAATCCCCCCGCTTGTTGTGCCAACAACACATGAGAGTACGCGCGCCCAATATTATTGTGGGCAAACCGTTAACGTTCCCGGGCTGGGCGATGTGGTAATAACCGAGGAGCATATTAAGCAGGCTGAAAGGCTCATGATCACTGTTGGATAACTCCTCGATATCGAACCCATGTCTCTACTTAGAGAGGAGGAAATAAAACAGAAATATGTCCGGGGCCAACCTTTGGTCGAGCTAGATGCGGTCAAGAAGCTCCCAACGAGAATGTATGAATTGCATCAATGGTACATGGACATTACCAAGATTTCCAATCGAGAGTCCCTCATGGTGAATGTCAAGAAGGATTATTACTTCCATGATAAAGATGTGTTCATTGAGTATTCAGAACTATTTCAGTTATACAATCAAGACGCACTCGACAAATCTATCGTCAGTTGCTATTGTCTGTAAGTGATTTCTTTCTGTAATTTAAGTCTCAAGCTAGCTGTAGTGATCATTTTGATCAATCATTACCTGTAATTATTCTCACTATATTCTTTTCTGTGGTATTATACAGGATGAAGATGTATGAAATGAAAAAAGGTGGACGCTATGGCATTGGGTTCATTGACCCAAATACCATTAATGAATACACACGGAAATTAGATGCATATTATGAAAAAAGTGTAGAGGAAAGCATGCTAGAGTTCTTCAAGTGCCTCAAATACAATGAAGATATACTACTTCCTTACAACTTCGAGTGAGTCACACTGTCTTGTACTACAAATTTTGTTTTTGCCTACTAGCTAGCTACATGTTTTTGCTTACATATGCCCGCTTAATTAAGACATGCAAACGTGTGTGCATGCAGATTTCACTGGATCTTGTTAATCATTAAAGTTGATGAAGGAACAGTTGAAATACTGGACTCACTACTTAAAAAAGAAAGTGACTACACCATCTTGTTTGGGATAGTCAACAGGTAATTTCAATCATTATTAACTATATCTTGGCCTATTTAGTTCGTCATTTCCTGATATGAACTATTTAATAACCCCTCTATTCATTTTCTTTGTCAGCGGGCAGGGCTTAGGCAAAGTTCATCAGCGTCACTACAGGCCAATGGAAACGAAAGCTGAAATGATATCGACCCAAGGTAAGTAATTAAGTAGTACTAGCTAGCTAGATGCCATCTTTTTAATTATCATGCTTGATTAATTATTATCTGATCAAATTCCATTCTCGTAAAGGCCCTGAAGCAGGCGCCGGAGAATAATCTGTGTGCATACTACATTTGCGAGAACATTCGCATGATGGCGTCCGAAAGGAGCAGATCTCAAAGACAGGATTGGGTACGCTTGTCAGAACACTATTCACAATTTTTACACCATTATCGATATCTAGTCACACAACTAATACACATGCATATTGATCTCCTTCTTAACAGGTCAGGGAGGTGCGGGAACAACTCCTAGCAGAGGAGCGCATAGAAGCAATTCAAGAGGAAATAGCGGGATTTTTGCTCGACCAGGTCATAGATCCCAAAGGAGAATACTATTACCTGCTACTGCCCCCATAAACCACTTCCAATTGTCATCGTGCTCCGAAGGCACCAATTAGGCTAATGCCACTGGCTCCGAAGGCACCAATTATGAGAAATTGTATATAGCTAGCTAATTGTATATATATATATATGCATGTGTGTATATATGTGTGAATTAATGGTGGTTGTGAGACATTCTGTGTGTATTAGGAGAAATTGTATATAGCTAGCTAATTGTATATATATATGTGTGTGTGTGTGTAGAGTAACACTATTCTGATCCTAGGATCACAATAGTTATTCTGATCACAACATCGCTATATAGGGCGTGATGTGATTTCCTGAGATCGCAAACAGAGGAAAAACTGGCCCGTTGTACACACCCCGGACGGCCCACTACCACAACCATGACCTTCTCCTCTCCCTCGACGAGGCCTCACCATCTGTAACACCCCGGATGTAACTTTCCCTATTTGTACTCCAACTCTTGCCGTTTCCGGTGTTAAGTTATATTTATTTCCTCGGGTTCGGGTTTCGTCTCCGTGTGTTGTTGTCGTTGTCATGCATCTCATATCATGTCATCATGTGCATTGCATTTGCATACGTGTTCGCTTCATGCATCCGAGCATTTTCCCCGTTGTCTGTTTTGCATTCCGGCGATTCGTTCCCCTCCGGTGGCCATTTCTAGCTTTCTTTTGTGTGTGGGGATTAAACATTTCCGGATTGGACCGAGACTTGCCAAGCGGCCTTGGTTTACTACCGGTAGACCGCCTATCAAGTTTCGTACCATTTGGACTTCGTTTGATACTCCAACGGTTAACCGAGGGACCGAAAAAGCCTCGTGTGTGTTGCAGCCCAACACCCCTCCAATTTGGCCCAAAACCCACCAAACTCTGCTCCATGTCCTAGAGCGTTCCATCACGATCGCGTGGCCGAAAACCGCACCTCATTTGGACTCTCCTAGCTCCACTTATGCCTATATATACACCCCCCCATTTTTCGGATCTCCTTCCTCCCCCGAAACCCTAATTTTCCCCTCGCGCGCCCGGACACGTCCGGCTGTCACCGGACAGTTCTCCGCCGCCGCGGGCCGGGGAGCCCGGAGCCGGCCCCCGCGGCCCGTTCAGCCCGCCGCCGCCTGAAGCCATCGCCGTGCCGCCCC
>NC_041382.1:104228294-104230658 GCF_002162155.2 Triticum dicoccoides | reverse complement strand
GCCGCCCGGTCGCCGCCTCCGCTGCCCACCGGCGCCGCCGCCCTCGCCAGCGCCGCCCCACCTCGCCGCCCGGAGCTCCCGGAGCTCCTCCGCCCCCCTAGGGACCGGATCCGGCCGCCTCCTCCTCCCCCTCGCCAAGTCCGTCCACCGGCGCCCCCATCTCCGGCGACGAACTCCGGCGACGTGCGATTCGCTACAGTGCACCCGGCTGCTACAGTAAACCCTAGATCTCGCACGGTTGACTTTTTCTCCCTCGCCCCTGATTTTTTATGCCTACTTTGACCGGTCGTATCTCCGCATCCGTAGCTCCATTTTGGGCATATAATATATCAAAATGTTCGCCTCAACGAGTACATCATTTCGTTCCATTGCATCATTTTCATTTGAGCTCATCTTGATGCCCAAAATGATGTTAGAAGGAGGCTTCGTGAGTTAATTGTCAGATCTGCTAGTTCATCTTAGACTTTTGTCATTTTTGCCATGATTATTGTGTGCATGCTATGCCTGTGAGTCTTTCATATGTTTTGTTAAGCATTTTGTCTTCTTTCCAGAGGTGCAACCCATGAATTTTTAGGATGTGTGTGGTGACTTGTGCAAGCTTGCAAAGTGAGGCAGCCGGGAAATCTGTTTTCAGAGACTTAGTTGTTTTCACTAAGTCTGGGATTATTTAGTTCATGATGCCATATGTTTAGCTTGTTTCCTAGTGATCCGTGCCTCTTTTGAGGATGATCAGTAAAGGTGTTTTGTTAATCATGTTATGCTCTATCCATCCATGTCTTTATTTGCAATTATGTAGCACCCTAGCTTGAGTCAATCGAGCTCTACTTTTGCTTCATTGTGAATCTGGGCAGATCGTCAACTCGTTTGCGATTTTGCCGATGTTATTGTAGTTGATCCGTGCATGCTATGCCATTGTTCTTGCCATGTCTAGCTTGTATTTTTGTGCCTTATTAATGGATGTATGCTTGCCTTGCTATGACTTGCACCGTGGTGAGTGCATCGAGCTCGTTTACATGCCTTCGTGAGTTATATTTCAGCATGTCTCAGTTTTCACTAAGTCTGAAAACTAATTGTGTTTTAGCTATGTTCGTGTGCCCGTTAGTATCTTTTGTGATCCCTTTTGGCCTCAGGTCACTTTGGGACTTATGTTAAGATTGTTGAGTAGCTCCATGCCATGTTCTTACTTGTCTTAATTAGGTCATGTATCATGTTGTTTTGCTGCTTCGAAGAGGGCTTCGTGATCTGAAATTTCAGACAAGTGTTAATTTCACTAAGTCTGGAATCTGTTTTGCATTTGCGTTTTTGCCATGCTTGTTTGAACCTCATAATGGATGAATTGGCCGTAGCTCAGTGCTAGTCTTTTGTTAAGCATCTTGTGTGCATCCCTGCCATGTATTTTGTTGTCATGTTCGGTGGCTATAGCATGTTCATCTTATTGCATTTAGATGCCTACTTGCTATAAATTGCAGACCGGTGTCATATCTTAAAACGCTTGCCATTTCCAAACCGTAACTCCGATTCCGATGATCTTTATATCGTTTTCAAGCGATTTCATCCCCTCTATCCAGTGGCACACTTGGTTTTTCCAAGTTGGGGCCAGGTTCATGCATTTCCTGTCATATCTTGCATTCTGCATCCCGCATCGCATCCCGCATAGCATATCATCATTTCATCTTATTGCTTGGTCTTGCACGTGGTTGGTTGTATCCTTGTTGCTTGTTTGTCTTGTTTGGGTAGAGCCGGGAGACGAGTACACTATCGAGGAGCCCGTTGAGTTTGCTTGTGAGGATCCAGTCAACTCTGACAACTGTGCAGGCAAGATGATCATACCCTCGAAATCACTACTATCTTTGCTATGCTAGTTTGCTCGCTCTTTTGCTATGCCAATGCTACGATGCCTAACTTTTGCTTGTCAGCCTCCCAATTGCCATGTTGAACCTCTAACCCACCTTGTCCTAGCAAACCATTGATTGGCTATGTTACCGCTTTGCTCAGCCCCTCTTATAGCGTTGCTAGCTGCAGGTGAAGATTGGAGGCCGTTCCTTGTTGGAACATTTATTTACTTGTTGGGATATCATGATATTGCTATGTTATCTTAATGCATATATATACTTGGTAAAGGGTGGAAGGCTCGGCCTCTCGCCTAGTGTTTCGTTCCACTCTTGCCGCCCTAGTTTCCGTCATATCGGTGTTCTGTTCCCGGATTTTGCGTTCCTTACGCGGTTGGGTTATAATGGGAACCCCTTGATATTTCGCCTTGATTAAAGCTTGTCCAGCAATGCCCAACCTTGGTTTTACCATTTGTCACCTAGCCTTTTCTTTTCCTTGGGTTCTGCAGACTCAAGGGTCATCTTATTTTAACCC
>NC_041382.1:104217902-104227984 GCF_002162155.2 Triticum dicoccoides | reverse complement strand
GAACCGGGCAGCCTGCGGGGCCACCTCGGGGAAACTTGAGGGTTGGTTTTACTCGTAGCTTGACCTATCTGAGTGTGCCCTGAGAAAGAGATATGTGCAGCTCCTATCGGGATTTGTCGACACATTCGGGCGGTGTTGCTGGTCTTGTTTTAACCTGTCGAAGTGTCTTGAGTTACCGAGATACCAAGTCTGATCGGAACGTCTTGGGAGGAGGTCTATTCCTTCGTTGACCGTGAGAGCTTGTCATGGGCTAAGTTGGGACTCCCCTGCAGGGATTGAACTTTCGAAAGCCGTGCCCGCGGTTATGGGCAGATGGGAATTTGTTAATGTCCGGTTGTAGATAACTTGAACCTTAATTAATTAAAATGAATCAACTGAGTATGTTACCATGATGGCCTCTTCTCGGCGGAGTCCGGGAAGTGGACACGGTGTTGGAGTAATGCTTGCGCAGGTTGTTCTTCTAGATTCTCGCTCGTGCTTTGCCTCCTCTTCTCGCTCTCTTTTGCGTATAAGTTAGCCACCATATATGCTAGTCACTTGCTGCAGCTCCACTTATATTTGCCTTACCCAATCCTATAAGCTTAAATAGTCTTGATCGCGAGGGTGCGAGATTGCTGAGTCCCTGTGGCTCACAGATACTATAACTCCAGATGCAGGTCCAGGTGATTCCGCTCCAGGTGACGAGTACGAGCTCAAGTGGGAGTTCGATGAGGACTCTCAGCGTTATTATGTTTCCTTTCCCGATGATCAGTAGTGGTGCCTAGTTGGGGTTTGATTTGGGGCCTTGTCGCATGTTGGGTTTTCTTCTATTTTGGCGCCGTAGTCGGGCCATGAGTGTTTGTCTGATGGATGTTATTTATGTACTTTGATGTGATGTGGCGAGTGTAAGCCAACTATGTATCTTCCCCTTTTTATTATATATATATATATTACATGGGATGTTGTAATGATTGTCTGACTTGCGACATTGCTTTCAATGCGGTTATGTCTCTAAGTCGTGCCTCGACACGTGGGAGCTATAGCCGCATCGAGGGCGTTACAAGTTGGTAATCAGAGCCTTCCCCGACCTTAGGAGCCCCATTGCTTGATCGTTTTTAGCAGCTGAGTTGTGTCTAGAAAAATGTTTTGAGTCTTTAGGAATTATATATCGGAGAGCTTAGGAATTCTTTTTACTTCCCAGTCTCCTCATCGCTCTGGTAAGGCATCCTGACGTAGAGTTTTGACTCTTCTCTTCTCAAATTTCACTAAAAAAAATTTAGGATCACGCGAGTATCTTGGAATCGTTCCGATGGCTTATGATGAGAATATTGTCTTGGTGCCTCCTGTCAGGGGTTTAGTGGAAGTGTCCCGGGGAGTTGAGCTCTGAGGTGTTCTCATCATAATTTTGTCGTTGCAATTCTGGAATACTTGAGATATGTTCGTCGACATCAAAAATCTCTTTTATGCAGTTCGTTGGTGAGATAACCTCGACGCCACCCAGTACTGGGGCGGGAGTTCGGGAGTATCGCCATAACTTGTATAATAGATGCTTTTCGAAGGTTGAGGTAGATGGTTTCCTAAGTTTTCTTGGTTATGTGTTGAAGGATGGATACAGCTGGATGTAGGATTTTCTAGTTTGGGTGAGACATTATGCTTCCCCTGTATCCCCAACACCTGATTGCATAACCGGAAAGGTTCGGGAGTTTCATAGGTGGGAATTCTAGTAGCTCTAGTTCTTCTTCCACGGATATTGGTTTGAGATTGGGATTTCTTACCGATTATTCGTTCTTGATCCGTACCTTGTTGATTTATTTCTCTACGTTAATTCTTCATGGCTTCGCAATTTAGGGATATGTGACCACTTCAAGAGGAATGCATTCGTTCATTTTTTTCGGATGTGAAGACTATATGTTGCACCTTTCATTCCGTTGGATTCAGCTTCAATAATTATCTGTCTATGTGCTAACGGTGGTCAACCTCTTCAGGATGGCTCCCACTAAGAGCACCAGACAGAACCAGAATCAAGATCCGCCACCACCTCCACCTTCTCCAGAGGCATGGAAAGCTGTGATGGCCGCAACCAATGCAAACACTCAGCTGATCATGCAAATTCTTCAAGAGCGCAATCAAGGCAATCAAGGGAATCAAGGCAGCAATCAGAGTCACTTTGCTACACTCAACCAGTTCCTTGCTAACGGGCCAAAGACTTTCAGCAATTGTGTTGAGGCAACCGATGCTGACGATTGGCTTGTGGATCTATGTAAGCATTTCGAGTGCAGCAACGTCAGGCCTGAGGACTTTGTGAAGTTCGCTTCCTTCCAACTCAAAGATCAAGCTGCAGAATGGTTCCAGCAGTACAAGGATTCCAGAGGTGGACGTGTTATCACTTGGGATGATTTCCGTTGAGATTTCCGAGCTCATCATATTCCGCAGAGCGTGGTCGAAAGCAAGCGTGAGGAATTCCGCAATCTGAAGCAAGGCCCTTTGTCTGTCTATGACTACAACAAGTTGTTCCAGAACTCGCCCGCTTTGCCAAGCAGGACGTCCCTGATGAGAAGAGCATGATATACCAGTTCAGGGGTGGTCTCAGAGAAGATATTCAGCTCGCTCTTGTTCTCTTTGAGCCCTTGAGGTACGATGAGTTCTACAACATGGCACTGAAGCAAGAGGCTGCTCAGTTGAGGTGTGATGCTTCCAGGAAGCGAGTCAGAGATGTCACTCCTTCTTCCTCTACTCAAGTGGCCAAGCAGCAGAAGTTTTGGCTTCCTCCTCCTCCGTTCCATCAGCCGTATCAGCAGAAGAGCAAAGGTGGCAGTGGTTCTTCCCACCCACCCAACCCTGGCTTTCAAAACAAGACTTCGTCTCAAGCTCCAAGATCGAGTGCTCCGTATCACCGTCCGCTTTCAGAGGTCACGTGCAACAAGTGCCAACAGAAGGGTCACTATGCTAACAAGTGTCTCAACCAGAGGCGTCTTCCTCCTCCTCCTCCTGTGAGATCGGCAAGTACAGCTATGGTCAAGCATAACCCCAAGCATGCCAAGGTCAATTTGATGAATGCAGCTCAGGCAGAGGACTCGTCAGATGTGATCATGGGTAACCTTCCTGTTAGTGATATTCCTGCAAGAGTTCTTTTTGACACGGGTGCATCGCACTGTTTCATGTCTAAGCCATTTTTTACCAAGCATGAGTTCGTTTCTTCTCATTTGGGTAAACAAATGGATATTGTTTCTCCTGGCAAACGTTTGAGTGCTATTCTGGAGGTGCCAGATGTTACTATCACGTTGGGCGACTACAAGCTCCTTTCTTCCCCAATGGTTCTTGGTAACTCAGATATTGATCTTATTCTCGGGATGGATTGGCTTTCTAAGCACAAGGCTCAGCTTGATTGTGCAGCCAGGCAGATTCAATTGACTCATTCGTCTGAGGATGTAATTGTCTTTGCCGCTCGGGATAATACTATCCGTCTGTTTTCTCTCAATGAGAAGGGTGAATTGGATGCCATCTCTCAAATTCCAGTCGTTTGCGAATATCAAGACGTCTTTCCAGAAGAGCTCCCAGGAATGCCTCCGCACCGGCCAGTTGAATTCGTTATTGAACTTGAGCCTGGCACGGAACCTGTGTGCAAATGTCATTACAAGCTCGGACCTGAAGAGTTGAAGGAGCTGAAGAAGCAACTCGATGAGCAAGAAAGAATGGGTCTCATCCGGCCTAGTTCTTCTCCGTGGGGTTGTGGTGTTCTTTTTGTGAAGAAGAAGGATGGAACGGACCGACTTTGTGTTGATTACCGTCCAGTGAACAAGAAGACCATCAAGAACAAATACCCACTTCCCAACATCAATGAGCTGTTTGAACAACTCAAAGGTGCCCAAGTATTCTCCAAGCTTGATCTTCGTATGGGTTATCACCAGATTCGCATTCGTGAAGAAGATATTCCCAAGACAACATTCAGAACAAGCTTTGGTTCATGTGAATACACTGTCATGTATTTTGGCCTCGCCAATGCTCCTCCAACGTTCTCTCGCATGATGAACTTCATCTTCAATGCCTACACCAATGACTTTGTTTTGGTCTATCTCGACGACATTCTGGTTTTCTCCAAGAACAAGGAAGATCATGCCAAGCACTTGCTTTTGGTTCTTGATAAGCTCAGGGAACATCAGTTCTACGCCAAGTTCTCCAAGTGTGAATTTGGCTCGATGAGGTTCTTTATCTTGGTCATATCGTCTCTGCCAAGGGCATTTCCGTGAATCCTGAGAAGGTGTCTGCTATTGTGAATTGGGAACCTTCGCAGAACGTGAAGCAACTCCGCAATTTTCTCGGTCTCGCAAGCTATTGCCGAAGATTCGTTGAAAACTTTTCTAAGATCGCGAAGCCTCTCTCTAATCTTCTTCAGAAGCAGGTCAAGTACGTTTGGTCTCCGGAGTGTGATATTGCTTTCAACACTTTGAAAGAGAAATTGATCACTGCTCCAGTTCTGACTCCGCCTGATGAATCCAAGCCGTACGAGGTCTTTTGTGATGCCTCTCTCTAAGGTCTTGGCGCAGTTTTGATGAAAGAGAAGAAAGTTGTTGCTTATACATCTCGCCAGTTGAAGCCTAATGAGAAGAACTACCCCACTCATGATCTCGAGTTGGCGGCAGTTGTGCATGCTTTGTTGACTTGGAGACATCTTCTATTGGGAAGAAAAGTGGACATTTTCACTGATCACAAGAGTCTCAAGTACATCTTCACTCAGCCTAATCTCAACCTCAGGCAAACTCGATGGGTCGAAATGATTCAAGAGTATAATCCGAGTATTGAGTATACTCCAGGCAAGGCTTATGTGATTGCTGACGCTTTGAGCAGAAAGGCCTACTGCAACAGTCTGATTCTCAAGCCTTATCAACCCGAGCTTTGTGAAGCTTTCCGCAAGCTTAATCTGCAAGTTGTTCCTCAAGGTTTCCTCGCCAACCTTCAAGTCTCTCCTACCTTAGAAGACCAGATTCGCCAAGCCCAGCTTCTTGATGCTATGGTGAAAAAGGTGAAGATTGGGATTGCCAAGAGTCAGTCCAAGTACAAGTGCTACCGCCTTGATGACAAGAACACTCTCTTCTTCAAGGATCGTATTGTTGTGCCCAAAGGTGAACTTCGTAAAGTGATCATGAACGAGGCTCACAATTCTCTCCTTTCCATCCACCCTGGGAGCACGAAGATGTATCAGGACCTCAAGCAAGCTTATTGGTGGACTCGAATGAAGCGCGAGATCGCTCAATTCGTGAATGAATGTGATGTCTGCAGAAGAGTGAAGGCAGA
The DNA here is from genome assembly GCF_002162155.2 of Triticum dicoccoides. Taxonomy (NCBI): domain Eukaryota; kingdom Viridiplantae; phylum Streptophyta; class Magnoliopsida; order Poales; family Poaceae; genus Triticum; species Triticum dicoccoides. The sequence goes on along the minus strand of NC_041382.1, from coordinate 104,222,713 downwards.
ACACCAAAGGCCAGCAGGTCTCCTCCAACCTCTTGCCATTCCAGAATGGAAGTTTGACCACATTGAAATGGACTTCGTGACTGGGTTTCCAAAGTCCAAGCGTGGCAATGATGCTATATTTGTTGTCATCGATAAACTCACCAAAGTGGCTCACTTTCTGCCTATCAAAGAGTCGATCACTGCAGCTCAATTGGCGGAACTCTATACCTCTCGCATTGTCTCTCTGCACGGTATTCCTCAAGTGATATCTTCAGACCGTGGCAGCATCTTTACCTCGAAGTTTTGGGATTCTTTCCAGAAGGCCATGGGCACTAACATCCGCTTCAGCACTACTTTCCATCCTCAAACAAGCGGTCAAGTCGAGCGTGTCAACCAGATTCTTGAAGATATGCTCAGGGCTTGTGTGATCTCCTTCGGCATGAAGTGGGAGGATTGTCTTCCTTATGCTGAATTCTCATACAACAACAGTTTTCAAGCAAGTTCGGGCAAGGCCCCATTTGAAATTCTGTATGGCAGGAAGTGCCGTACCCCTCTCAACTAGTCTGAAACCGGCGAACGTCAGCTGCTGGGTAATGACTTAATCACAAAAGCAGAAGAAATGTGCAAAGTCATTCGAGATAACCTCAAAGCAGCCCAATCCCGCCAGAAGAGCTACTATGATAGTAAGCACCGTGATTTGGCTTTCGAGATCGGAGATCATGTTTACCTCCGTGTCTCTCCTATGAAAGGTACTCGTCGCTTCGGTATCAAAGGGAAGCTTGCCCCTAGATACGTGGGACCTTTCAAGATTGTCAGCAAGAGAGGCGACCTCGCCTATCAACTCGAGCTTCCTTCAAACTTTGCAAATGTTCATGATGTGTTCCATGTCTCTTAGCTTCGAAAGTGCTTCAGGACTCCTGACCGCACCATCAACTTCGAGGACATTGAGCTCCAAGAAGATCTCTCCTATCGTGAGCACCCAGTTGCTATTCTTGAAGAGACTGAACGCAAGACTCGCAACAAGTCAATCAAATTTCTCAAAGTCAAGTGGTCACACCATTCCGACCCTGAAGCTACCTGGGAACGCGAGGATCACCTCCGTTCTGAGTACCCGGAGTTCTTTTAGTCCTAGATCTCGGGACGAGATCTTTTCGTAGTGGTGGAGTGTTGTAACACCCCGGATGTAACTTTCCCTATTTGTACTCCAACTCTTGCCGTTTCCGGCGTTAAGTTATATTTATTTCCTCGGGTTCGGGTTTCGTCTCCGTGTGTTGTTGTCATTGTCATGCATCTCATATCATGTCATCATGTGCATTGCATTTGCATACGTGTTCGCTTCATGCATCCGAGCATTTTCCCCGTTGTCCGTTTTGCATTCCGGCGCTTCGTTCCCCTCCGGTGGCCATTTCTAGCTTTCTTTCGTGTGTGGGGATTAAACATTTCCGGATTGGACCGAGACTTGCCAAGCGGCCTTGGTTTACTACCGGTAGACCGCCTGTCAAGTTTCGTACCATTTGGACTTCGTTTGATACTCCAACGGTTAACCGAGGGACCGAAAAAGCCTCGTGTGTGTTGCAGCACAACACCCCTCCAATTTGGCCCAAAACCCACCAAACTCTGCTCCATGTCCTAGAGCGTTCGATCACAATCGCGTGGCCTAAAACCGCACCTTATTTGGACTCTCCTAGCTCCACTTATGCCTATATATACACCCCCCATTTTTCGGATCTCCTTCCTCCCCCGAAACCCTAATTTTCCCCTCGCGCGCCCAGACACGTCCGGCTGTCACCGGACAGTTCTCCGCCGCCGCCTTCGTCCAGTGAGAGCGCGCCATGTGGCCCCCGCCATCTCGCCGCCGCCGCGGGCCGGGGAGCACGGAGCCGGCCCCCGCGGCCCGTTTTGCCCGCCGCCGCCCCGCGCCCTCATCTCCATCACCGGCGTGGCCCGCCGCCGCACGCCAGCTCGCCGCCCGGTCGCCGCCTCCGCCGCCCACCGGAGCCGCCGCCCTCACCAGCGCCGTCCCACCTTGCCGCCCGGAGCTCCCGGAGCTCCTCCGCCGCCCTAGGGACCGGATCCGGCCTCCTCCTCCTCCCCCTCGCCAAATTCGGCCACCGGCGCACCCATCTCCGGCGACGAACTCCGGCGACGTGCGATTCGCTACAGTGCACCGGCTGCTACAGTAAACCCTAGATCTCGCACGGTTGGCTTTTTCTCCCTCTCCCCTGATTTTTTATGCCTACTTTGACTGGCCGTATCTCCGCATCCGTAGCTTTGTTTTGGGCATATAATATATCAAAATGTTCGTCTTGACGATTACATCGTTTCATTACATTGCATCATTTTTATTTGAGCTCATCTTGATGCCCAAAATGCTGTTAGAAGGAGGCTTCGTGAGTTAATTGTCAGATCTGCTAGTTCATCTTAGACTTTTGTCATTTTTGCCATGATTATTGTGTGCATGCTATGCCTGTGAGTCCTTCATATGTTTTGTTAAGCATTTTTTCTTCTTTCCAGAGGTGCAACCCATGCATTTTTAGGATGTGTGTGGTGACTTGTGCAAGCTTGCAAAGTGAGGCACCCGGGAAATCTGTTTTCAGAGACTTAGTTGTTTTCACTAAGTCTGGGATTATTTAGTTCATGATGCCATCTGTTCAGCTTGTTTCCTAGTGATCCGTGCCTCTTTTGAGGATGATCAGTAAAGGAGTATTGTTAATCATGTTATGCTCTATCCATCCATGTCTTTGTTTGCAATTATGGATCAACCTAGCTTGAGTCAATCGAGCTCTACTTTTGCTTCGTTGTGAATCTGGGCAGATCGTCAACTCATTTGCGATTTTGCCGATATTATTGTAGTTGATCCGCGCATGCTATGCCATTGTTCTTGCCATGTATAGCTTTTATTTTGTGCCTTCTTAATGGATGTATGCTTGCCTTGCCATGACTTGCACCGTGGTGAGTGCATCGAGCTCGTTTACATGCCTTCGTTAGTATCTTTTGTGATCCCTTTTGGCCTCAGGTCACTTTGGGACTTTTGTTAAACTTGTTGAGTAGCTCCATGCCATGTTCTTACTTGTCTTAATCAGGTCATGTATCATGTTGTTTTGCTGCTCCGAAGAGGGCTTCGTGATCTGAAATTTCAGACAAGTGTTAATTTCACTAAGTCTGGAATCTGTTTTGCATTTGCGTTTTTGCCATCCTTGTTTGAACCTCATAATGGATGAATTGGCCGTAGCTCAGTGCTAGTCTTTTGTTAAGCATCTTGTGTGCATCCCTGCCATGTATTTTGTTGTCATGTTCGGTGGCTGTAGCATGTTCATCTCATTGCATTTAGATGCCTACTTGCTGTAAATTGCAGATCGGTGTCATATCTTAAAACGCTTGCCATTTCCAAACCGTAACTCCGATTCCAATGATCTTTATATCGTTTTCAAGTGATTTCATCCCATCTATCCAGTGGCACACTTGGTTTTTCCAAGTTGGGGCCAGGTTCATGTATTTCCTGTCATATCTTGCATTCTGCATCCCGCATCGCATCCCGCATAGCATATCATCATTTCATCTTATTGCTTGGTCTTGCACGTGGTTGATTGTATTATTGTTGCTTGCTTGTCTTGTTTGTGTAGAGATGGGAGACGAGTACGCTACCGAGGAGCCCGTTGAGTTTGCTTGTGAGGATCCAGTCAACTCTGACAACTGTGCAGGCAAGATGATCATACCCTCGAAATCACTACTATCTTTGCTATGCTAGTTTGCTCGCTCTTTTGCTATGCCAATGCTACGATGCCTACCTTTTGCTTGTCAGCCTCCCAATTGCCATGTTGAACCTCTAACCCACCTTGTCCTAGCAAACCGTTGATTGGCTATGTTACCGCTTTGCTCAGCCCCTCTTATAGCATTGCTAGCTGCAGGTGAAGATTGGAGGCCATTCCTTGTTGGAACATTTATTTACTTGTTGGGATATCATGATATTGCTATGTTATCTTAATGCATCTATATACTTGGTAAAGGGTGGAAGGCTCGGCCTCTCGCCTAGTGTTTTGTTCCACTCTTGCCGCCCTAGTTTCCGTCATATCAGTGTTATGTTCCCGGATTTTGCGTTCCTTACGCGGTTGGGTTATAATGGGAACCCCTTGATATTTCGCCTTGATTAAAGCTTGTCCAGCAATGCCCAACCTTAGTTTTACCATTTGTCACCTAGCCTTTTCTTTCCCTTGGGTTCTGCAGACTCAAGGGTCATCTTATTTTAACCCCCCCCCCCGGGCCAGTGCTCCCTCTGAGTGTTGGTCCAAACCGGGCAGCCTACGGGGCCACCTCGGGGAAACTTGAGGGTTGGTTTTACTCGTAGCTTGACCTATCTGAGTGTGCCCTGAGAAAGAGATATGTGCAGCTCCTATTGGGATTTGTCAGCACATTCGGGCGGTGTTGCTGGTCTTGTTTTAACCTGTCGAAGTGTCTTGAGTTACTGAGATAGCGAGTCTGATCGGAATGTCTTGGGAGGAGGTCTATTCCTTCATTGACCGTGAGAGCTTGTCATGGGCTAAGTTTGGACTCCCCTGTAGGGATTGAACTTTCGAAAGCCGTGCCCGCGGTTATGGGCAGATGGGAATTTGTTAATGTCCGGTTGTAGATAACTTGAACCTTAATTAATTAAAATGAATCAACTGAGTATGTTACCGTGATGGCCTCTTCTCGGCGGAGTCCGGGAAGTGGACACGGTGTTGGAGTAATGCTTGCGCAGGTTGTTCTTTTAGATTCTCGCTCACGCTTTGCCTCCTCTTCTCGCTCTCTTTTGCGTATAAGTTAGCCACCATATATGCTAGTCGCTTGCTGCA
>NC_041382.1:104210395-104216274 GCF_002162155.2 Triticum dicoccoides | reverse complement strand
GACTAGTCCCCTAGTCCCCTGTTTCTTTGGATAAATTTTTTGTACAAGTGTCATGAAAGTTGTGCTGATTTGATGCCCTCAACTATTTGTGGTTATGTCTCTGATAAATAGCAACGACTTTTGTCCTTTGCCCAAATTTTTGTGAGCAACAAATATTCATACATGTGCATTATATCAGTCTTGTGGGAATACCTCTACATCAAGTTCGTTTTTGCACCTCTTTCACGAAAAAATCATATTGTACAATTCTAGTGTATCTTCTTGAAGTTCATATTGTCAAGACCTCAAAGCTCACATAATATAGTTCAGGATAGTTCAGAAGTTTGGATGACTCATGTCTGATAATTTTTTTGTGATACATACACGTGAGACTGTTCGTATTTGTATATTTGTTAATTTCATTATCCGTTAGGATCTGGTATTAGTAGTCTATTTTTTATGAGCAGTCTTGTTCGACAGTTGCTTTATTATAGTGTGTGTTTGAAGTTCATATTGTCAAGGTCATGAAATTCACAACCTGTCACCAGAGATCCTAAAGAAAATACATGTGGGTTTGGCATGTCTCACATCCTACAGCAACGAGCCCCTGCAAGCACCGAGCCACCGGTGTTCCATCCACAAATCTACGAGGGGTGTAAAAGCGGTTGTGGCATATTGTCAGCCGCCCATCAAATATAAGCCTATTATGTTGTCCTTCAGTAGCAGTTCAACAAAAAACTGCAACAATTCTACATTGGAAACTATGATATTTCAGGTCCGCTACTATGTACGTGCTTGTTGGTATGACTATGAGTACATACATTTTGTCTTGGTTCTTTCCCCCCTCGGCTTTCTCTGCCATGGATGTGTGCATCCGTGCTATGTGCGTGAGTGTGCTACAACAATTTGTGTAAAAGAAGCATTTTCAATTGGGCAAAATTAGTTGATGGTTGTCGAAGTTCAGACATTTCTATTGGTGACGTTCAGTAATTATAGAATGAGAAGTAGTGCGTGCCGTCTTGTGCCCACAAGGTGCCACTAGCTGCTACACACCCTGTGCTGCTGCTGTTGCTGTTTTAACTTTTACATGACTTGCAAAAGAGTTTTTTCCTTTGGATATATGCGATCCAGTACACTTGTTCTACTAAGTAACAGGGTACGTGCTTCTTACCGGCCACACATGTGAAATCTGTTTATTGATTTCACTTGATGTGACTTGCAAAAAAGTTTTTTCCATTGGATATATGCGATCCAGTACACTTGTTCTACTAAGTAGCAGGGTACGTGCTTCTTACCGACCACACATGTGAAATCTATTTGTTGATTTCATTTGATGGCATGTACATAAGTTCAAAATAGAAAAAACGGGAGATCACTAGGGAAAATGTGACAAATCCATGGAACAAACTTGAGTAATTCATGTGGAAATTGCAAAAGATAAAAATAGAAAAACAAGCAGTTGAAATTAAAAAAAACAAGCAATTCAAAAGTTTCTAAAAATAGGATTTACCCCATTTCTAAAAAGCATATAACTTCAAATTAAAGTTACAAAGTGGTTCAACATGTGCATAATTAAAAATGAGGAAGTCCAGCCTTATCCTTGTGAAGGTTCAGTGTGTGCGCCAATTGCAGAAATTCACAAATTTCAAAAAAGATATATTTCAGTTGTGTGTGCCGTATGTGTGGGGTGTACTAAATACGTTTTGTGGGTGAGAAGTTCATAGTTTCTATCGCTCATAGTTCAAAAAATCGCTTTTGAAAAAACAAAATACCTCGGGTGTCCAAGAAAAGCGAGTTGAACACATGAAAAAAATCAGTTGACAAGTGAACCGTGTGAATCTAGGGTTTTATAAAAAATGTTCCATTGTAAAACATTATCTAACTAAAGTGAACAGTAAAAAATATATGAGAAAAGGCAAAAATTGAACATCCGTTTCAAAAAATAGAAGTTCAAAATTAAAATAGCAGAGAAGTTCTTTGTTAATTATAAAACTGGGATTTTCACCTTTAATAAGAAAATAAACCAAGAAGTTCAAATAAAAAAGCAAATTGTTTCAAAAATTATACAAAAAATGACACTTTCCCCATTTCAAGAAAAAAACTAGAGGTTCAATATTTATTACATTATCAAGAAGGTCAAATTGAAAAAACCGAGCAGTTTAAAAAGTTTATAAAAACATATTTTCCTTCTTTTAAAAATAAGACCTAGAAGGTCAACTTTAAATAATTCAGTAGTTCGATATTTATTACATAACTAGGAGTTTTCCTGTTACTAATGAATAAAAACAAGAAGTCCAAACTTAAAAAAATATGAAGTTGTTTAATGTTCATATAAACTCGGATTTTCCCAAATGTTAAAGATTAAAACCAAGAAGTTCAATTTCGAAAAATGAGGTAGTTCAATGTATATAAAAACCTCAGGTTTTCGAGTTACTAAAGAATAAACCAAGAAGTTCGATTGAAAAAAGTGGACTAGTTTGATATTGATTTGAAAAATCGGATTTTTCTAATTACTAAAGAATAAAACTAACAAGTTCAATTTGAAATAATGAAGAAGTTGGATATTTCTAAAAAATCCTCCAATTTTCACATTTCTAAAAAAACACAATGAAGTGCAAATAAAAAAAGTAGAGCGGTTCAATGTCTATAAAAAACGTAGATATTTTCGCGTAACCAAGATAAGTTCGGATTGATAACTGCCAGAAGTTCATGTACTAAACGCATTTTGTATTAAAAATAATAATAAGAAGAAAAGGCTAAAAAGTTTTGTTGCTAGAAGTTCAGGTGCTCGGCTCAAGAAAGTTCAAAAATTCTTGTGAGAAGTTCACCTTGTATTACCATGTTTGATTTTTTCCGTATAAAAATCGAATACAATTCTTTACTCAAAATATAAAAAGGTGAAGTTTAAATTGAAATAACAGAGAAGTTCAGAGTTTATTAATACCTAGGATTTACCTATTCAAAAAATAAAAAACACAATGCCATTTTTTGCACTTTAAAAAACAACTCATAATCGGAAAAAATGGTTTCTAAAAGTTCAAGTGCTCGGCGAGGAAAAGTTCAAAAAAATCTTGTGAGAGAGGTTCACCGTGTATTTAGATGTCCAAAATACATTTAAAAATATGTTGTTTTTTGTGTTTTAAAATAATTCTCTCAAACCAGAGAGAAGTTCAAAGTGATAACAATCGGAAGTTCACGTACTACATGGTGTGTATTTCATATAACAAAAATACAATAAAGTGAAACAGAGTGAAGCTCAAACATACATGTCCTGGAAGTTCAACTACTTCATGCAGTGCATGAAACAACACATCAAAAAATAACACGTTAAAAATAGAGTGAAGTTCAAATAGACATGTCCTAGAAGTTCAACTACTTCACGCAGTGCAAAAAACAACACGTCAAAAAGCAACACGTCAAAAAATAGTGTAAAGTTCAAACAGACATGCCCGAGAAGTGCAACTACTTCACGCAATGCATTTCCATTCGCGATGAAGGAAGAAATCAAGAACTCGTCATTTTCTAATTTACTTCAAAACGATAAAAATATCATTTGTGTAAGTTCAAACAAAAATTATTGTGAGAGACGTTTGTACAAAAGGAATATTATTTATGTGACACTAACGAATGGATGAGAAAATTCCAAACAAAAATATGTCACAGAAGTTCAACGTGAAAACAGCTGGAAGTTCAACTACTACGCTGAATAAATTTTAGATGAAAAACTTTTAAAATCGTCGCGAGTATGAAAAGATGATCAACACGGGAAACTTGCGTGTTTACAGCAGCTTTCCATTGGTATATCACCTGCTCAATTCCGGTGAATGGATGGAGAGCTACTTGTAGTGGATGGAGATCTACGAGAAAAAAAACACGTGAAAACAGAGTGAAGTTCAAGCACACACGCTGAGAAGTTCAAGTTCTTCACGTGGTGCATATTTGAAGAATCTGGTTCGCGATAAAGGCAGAATACATGATGTCGCCGTTTTAAAAATTACCTGAAAACGGCCAGGATTCAGAGAAAACCATCAACATGAAAAATTTTTGAATTTTCCGTAGCTTTTCAACGATATATTATTTGCCCCATTCCAATAAAGTTTGTATAAATTATGGCAAAAATATGTTTTTAACCATTTTCAAAACTGACATAAAACCGTAATGAGTTACGAGAAACAATATATACAAAAATGTTTCGCATTTCTTCAAGCTTTCCAACGCCATATCATTTGCTGCATTTGGACGTACGGTTAAGAAATTAGCTCAAAAATATGAACTCAGTGGAACTTGTACCGTTTTCTAAATTACTTTTGAACCGTTCAAAATTAGAAAAAACTTTTAACATGAAAAAGTAGCGCATTTTCATAAGGTTTCCAAGGCCATATTATTTCCCTAAATTGGATTAGCCGTTTAGAAATGGCATCGAAAATACAAATCCGGGTGTTCCGTTTGCGAAATTCTATGATTTCCTGAATTACTCTTTAATTGTAGGGAATTAAAGAAAACTTTCAACGTATGGAAGGAGCGATTTTGTAGCAGCTTTCCAACGCCATATTATTTGCCTCATTCAGATAAACGGTTTAAAAATGCGATCGAAAATACGATTCATGTTTTTTGTATAAAGAAAAAATGGTTTCCAAAACTGCTCTTAAACCGCTTACATTTTGCCAAAAATTTGACTTGGGTCATGATACTGATGTCAATAGCTATCCAACGGTATATCGCAAGCCCCATTTAGACACCTTTTAGCTGAAGTTCAACCTAGTACTCGGGGAAGGTCAGGCGCGTTACTCGGGAAGTTCATGTTGTGATGAGAATAGTGTTTATATATATATATATATATATATATATAATATAATATATATATATATATATATATTATATTATATATATATATATATATGGTCGCGCTATTCGTCACCCTGGGTGAGGAATAGTTAGTTATTCTTCACCCCCCTCTATTTTACCATCAATGCACCGTAATTTTACGTTCCGTAAGTTTTGTCTTATTTCCGACGCAAAAAGAGACCGTAAGAAAATATATAATCGCCGTAAAAAATATTTTATGTTATGTAAAATTACAAACGTAAAAACATAGTCTAAAATACACATAAACTGCAAATTTTCTTGTCTTATGACCTATATTTTTATTTTCTTATATCAAATTTTACGTAGTGAATCAATAGAAATGTAACTATTTGAATTTCAAACGTAATTTAATTATGAAATGATCATAAGATTACATCGGGTGAAGAATAACTTATTCTCAGGGTGCAGAATAAGTTATTCTTCACCCTAGGAAATCTTACGATCACTTCCCAAATAAATTACGTTTGGAATATAAATAGTTACATGCATATTGATTCAATATGTAAAATATGGTATAAAAAACAAAAATATAGGTTATAAGACCATAAAAATCACATTTTATGTATATTTTACACTATGTTTTTACATTCGTAATTTTACGTAACATAAAATATTTTTTACGGTGAGTACATACTTTCTTACGTTCTCTTTTTATGTATGAAATAAGACAAAATTTACGAAACGTAAAAATATGGTGTATTTATGTCAAAACAGAGAGGGGTGATATATAGAGAAGCACTATTCTGATCCTGGGATCAGAATAGTTATTCGGATCACAGCTCGCCCTATAAGGAGGCGCGTAGATCTTTCTGAACTCCACGAACTACCCCACCAGTCCCGGCTAAAAAAACCCAGCCACGAGGCCACAACCACGACCCCCACCACCTCCCCCCGATCCCATCGCCGCCGATCTCGCCATGGATCGACTCGCCCTGGCCTGGACTCTCCGTCGCTGGAGCCCCACTCGCCGCCGGCCCTGCCAACCGCGCGAGCCGCCCCCCTTAGCCCGGCCGTCACTCCCCGACGTCGACCCA
>NC_041382.1:104208810-104210300 GCF_002162155.2 Triticum dicoccoides | reverse complement strand
GCATCTCCTGCCCCCTCGATCCATCCCCTTCCCCCTGACTCCCTCCCCTCCATAGCACCGCCGACCTCCCTCCACTGCGCCGCCAGGCTTCCTCCACTGCGCCACCGGCCTGCCTCCACCGCGCCCCCAGCTTCCCCGAGCCAAACGCGGCACCCACCACCACCAGGCGACCCCGTCGCCGCTCCTCCCTCAGCCGGTGACACCGCCGCCACCCATCCCCAAGCAGGCGCCTCCGCGTCCGGCCCGGCCCTAGCCACAGACGCGCTGCAACCCCGACCCCAACCGGCGACACACCACACCCCGCCTCCAACAGATCGGGAGACATCGCCGCACCACCTCTCGGAGCACGTCGGGGGTCATCGGATCTGGCAAGATCCTTCACCGCCCTTTACTCGCCGGTGACCACTTTCCATTTTTTTGGAATTGAAGTTCAGGTACAACAGAGGAAGAAAACTTCAGATAGCTCTTGCATATAAATTCAGAAGAATGTTGTTCATACAGTGATTGACTTTCCATTATAAATGTACGTACATGTTTATGCCTACGCACCACCGCTGCCTGCAACCCTCCTGACACAGCCGCTCAAATTTCCCATCGCTGGTGGTTGCAGCGTCAATTGCGGCTGGATGGAGATGCAAAAATGGTCGTACGCACTAAAACAAATCCTCCCGACAGTCCGTCAGTAGCATAGGGTAATTCAGTTACTTGTTCTTGCAGATGCTAGAGTAATTTCCTTTGGTCCACACTGAGCAGAGGTCATGGCATCTATTTCTTATTTTTTCTGTATGAAAAATTATGAAAAGGAAGGAATGGTCTGGCTGGATGAGCAGTCCCAGTTGAGTTCTCCCTACGGATACTTAGAATTATATTTCCAAATATTAAGTTCCCTTTGATATTTGATTAGTACTCCACCTTACAAGCAAGGATGCTCTAAAAATCGAACACATGATGCTTGATACACCGCGACTCAAGTTCTCTGTTATTTCCTATTGAAGGTCAGTAGTAGGGCACAAGGCACATCAGGACGGTTGCCCGGACCTGGCCTGTATCCATTCTGCCTCTGTCAGAACTGTGACAGCCATGCGTTCGTCGAGCGTCGACTTTGTCTGTCCGTGAGCACCTCTTCCACACAATCAACCGCAGATACACGGATACACATGTACTCGTATACTTGTACTTCATAGCTTCTGACCTCTCTGAATTTGTGTGCATGTTTTTGGTGCATGCATAGCTCCACCACTGAATTTGGAATTTCAGTCAATGCTTAAACTTGATAAAAAAGAGCAAGAAACAATGACAAATGATGTGTGTTTTTCAGGGAAGTGAGCTGAGAATTTAGATGTTCCTTTCACAATATTGAGGGCATCGATCAAGCTAGTATATGGTCGTTAAAAACTAGTATGATGTTATGTATTTATGGTTGTAGGAAAGATGGTTTCTACGTCAAAAGTATGTGGTAGTTGTGTGTGCGTGTGCCCGCGTGCGTGTTT
>NC_041382.1:104203042-104208199 GCF_002162155.2 Triticum dicoccoides | reverse complement strand
CCGCCGCCACCCATCCCCAAGCAGGCGCCTCCGCGTCCGGCCCGGCCCTAGCCACAGACGCGCTGCAACCCCGACCCCAACCGGCGACACACCACACCCCGCCTCCAACAGATCGGGAGACATCGCCGCACCACCTCTCGGAGCACGTCGGGGGTCATCGGATCTGGCAAGATCCTTCACCGCCCTTTACTCGCCGGTGACCACTTTCCATTTTTTTGGAATTGAAGTTCAGGTACAACAGAGGAAGAAAACTTCAGATAGCTCTTGCATATAAATTCAGAAGAATGTTGTTCATACAGTGATTGACTTTCCATTATAAATGTATGTACATGTTTATGCCTACGCACCACCGCTGCCTGCAACCCTCCTGACACAGCCGCTCAAATTTCCCATCGCTGGTGGTTGCAGCGTCAATTGCGGCTGGATGGAGATGCAAAAATGGTCGTACGCACTAAAACAAATCCTCCCGACAGTCCGTCAGTAGCATAGGGTAATTCAGTTACTTGTTCTTGCAGATGCTAGAGTAATTTCCTTTGGTCCACACTGAGCAGAGGTCATGGCATCTATTTCTTATTTTTTCTGTATGAAAAATTATGAAAAGGAAGGAATGGTCTGGCTGGATGAGCAGTCCTAGTTGAGTTCTCCCTACGGATACTTAGAATTATATTTCCAAATATTAAGTTCCCTTTGATATTTGATTAGTACTCCACCTTACAAGCAAGGATGCTCTAAAAATCGAACACATGATGCTTGATACACCGCGACTCAAGTTCTCTGTTATTTCCTATTGAAGGTCAGTAGTAGGGCACAAGGCACATCAGGACGGTTGCCCGGACCTGGCCTGTATCCATTCTGCCTCTGTCAGAACTGTGACGGCCATGCGTTCGTCGAGCGTCGACTTTGTCTGTCCGTGAGCACCTCTTCCACACAATCAACCGCAGATACACGGATACACATGTACTCGTATACTTGTACTTCATAGCTTCTGACCTCTCTGAATTTGTGTGCATGTTTTTGGTGCATGCATAGCTCCACCACTGAATTTGGAATTTCAGTCAATGCTTAAACTTGATAAAAAAGAGCAAGAAACAATGACAAATGATGTGTGTTTTTCAGGGAAGTGAGCTGAGAATTTAGATGTTCCTTTCACAATATTGAGGGCATCGATCAAGCTAGTATATGGTCGTTAAAAACTAGTATGATGTTATGTATTTATGGTTGTAGGAAAGATGGTTTCTACGTCAAAAGTATGTGGTAGTTGTGTGTGCGTGTGCCCGCGTGCGTGTTTCTGTGTGTGGTTGTGTGATGGGTGTGTCCTTCTATTTTATTCATATGTAAAAAGGAAAAAAAAGGTCTCATATATGAGATAAGCAATTAGTTAAAAAATGTAATAATGAAAAAATGTTATCCATGAAAATTCTCATATTCTTAAAATAAAGACCAAGAAGTTCAAGTAAAAAAAGAAGAATTTGATGTCTATTTAAAAATTGTGATTTTTCACGCGTCAAAAAGATTTTCAACCAAGTTCAAAATATAATAATCAAGGAGTTCAATGTTTATAGAAAAATTGAACGACCTTGCTTCTTAAAAAACAGGAACTTCAAATTAAAAATAGCAAAACAAGAAGTCCAAATTAACAAGATGGAGCTATTCAATGATTATAGGAAACTTGGATTTTTCTTGTTATTAAAGAATGGAAACAAGAAGTTCAAAAATTTAAATAACGTAGTAGTTTGATCTATAAAAAATAGAAAAATCCAAATCTGCTAACGGGAAGATCATAAGAAGTTCAAACAGAAAAATACAGAAGTTCAAAAGATAACAATGCACTTTGAAGTGAATATTTCACCGTTTCTAAAATAAAAAAACAAGAAGTTCAAATTCTAAAAATAGAGCCGTTCAAAAATCATAAAAAGTATTTTCATCGTTTCTAAATAAAAAATGGCACTTCGTTATTTATGAACAAGCCCTCCCACCCCTGTTGTGGCCATGCTTGACCCATGGCTTCTGGCCATCATCGCGGTCAATCCTCTGCCTTTAATATTTCTTCAAGACACGCATTTTGAAAAAATGGAACCTGAAGATACTGGTTCTTCCGTCGGCCGAGCGGTGGATGCAACACACTCCATCACTGTCAAAAAATGGGTGCTCCCAGATACATAAATTTTCTCTTGCGTACGTGTGTTTCTCTCCGGCAGAAAGAGAGAAGTTCATCCTAGCTACTGGGGGTCGTTCAATGTGTATACTAAAAGAAGGGGGGAACAACATGTGAGCATCAATGTGTGGGTGTTGTTCTATTATGTCTCTCTGTGTGTGTGTGTGTGTAACTTTTGCACAAAAATAAACACTAGAAGTTCACAAAACCCCGAAAAGCCTACAAGTTAAAAGACAAAACAATAGACAATTTTTTCCGTCTCTAAAACTAAACCAAGAAGTTCAAATTTAAGATACATAGCAGGGTCAATGTTTATAAGAAAATTAGAATTTTTTATATCTAAAGAAAAGCAAGAAGTTCAAAATAACATAACACATGACTTTGATGCTTATGTTTTTTATAAAAAGAACATTGTTTTACGGTTTCAAAAAATGGAAAAATAAAGTATTTCAAATAAACCAAGAAGTTCAAATTATAAAAAACAAGTTCAATATTTATAAAAAATAATAGGTTTCCTTTGTTAGTAAAGAATAAAATTAAAGAAGTTCAAATTAAAATAAAAAGAGTAGTTTGATGTTTACAGAAAACTCAAATTCTTTCCATTTCTAGGAAAAAAGTATGAGGTTCAATTTCAAAAAAGTGTTTGATGTTTATTTGAAAACATATATTTTGTAAGAATAAGATTAAGAAGTTCAATTCGAAATAACATAGAAGTTCGAAGAATATAAAAAACTCAGATTTGTTGCAAAAAGTTTATGTGCACCCCCGTGCATGGTTCATAATTTATATCGCGGCATGTCCGACCTCCAATTACATGTTTTAAAAATGACAAAAAATGACGTCGGACCTTCAATTGTATGTAATTCGACGTACACACAAAAATGTGACAGAAGTTCGTAGTGAAAACAACTTTCAAATACTGCAAGCAATGCATTTCAGGTGAGAATAGAAGTATTGAAAAATAAAGGCTTAAAATTTTTGTTGAAAGAAGTTCAAGTGCTCTGTTCGGGGAAGTTTAAAAATTCTTGCGAGAGAGGTTCACCATGTATTTCCATGCTTTAATCAAAATATAAAAAGGTGAAGTTCAAATTGAAATAACACAAAAGTTCGGAGTTTATTAAAACCTAGGATTTACCTGTTCAAAAAATAAAAAAACACAACGCCATTTTTTGCATTTTTAAAAACAACTCATAAACGAAAAAATGGTTGCTAGAAGTTCAAGTGCTCGGTGAAGAAAAGTTCAAAAAATTCTTGTGAGAGAGGTTCATCGTGTACTTAGATGTCCAAAATACGTAAAAAAAATATGTTGTTTTTTGGGTTTTAAAATAATTCTCTCAAACCAGAGAGAAGTTCAAAATGATAATAACCAGAAGTTCACGTACTCATGGTGTGTGTTTCGTATAATAAAAATACAATAAAGTAAAACAGAGTGAAGTTTAAACAAACATGCCCCAGAAGTTCAACTACTTCACACAATGCAAAAAACAACACGTCAAAAACAGAGTGAGGTTCAAACAGACATGCCCGTGAAGTTCAACTACTTCACGCAGTGCATTTCGTTTGCGATGAACGCAGAAATCATGATCTCACCATTTTCTAATTTACCTAAAAACTACAGGAATATCATTTGTATAAGTTTCAAGTCCTCGGTCGAAGAAAGTTAAAAAAATTATTGTGAGAGGGGTTTGTACAAAAGGAATATCATTTGTGTAACACTGATGATGGATGAGAAAATTACAAACGAAAATATGTCACGGAAGTTCAACTGAAAACAGCAGGAAGTTCAATTACTACAATGGATGAATTTCAGATAAAAAACTTTTAAAATTGTCGCGAATATGAAAAAATGATCAACACGGGAAAGTTAAGTGCTTACAGCAGCTTTCCACTAGTATATCACTTGCTCAATTTCGGTGAGTGGATGGAGAGTTACGAGCAGTGGATGGAGACCTACGAGCAAAAAAATCGCGTGAAAAATAGAGTGAAGTTCAGGTACACGCGCCGAGAAGTTCAGGTTCTTCACGCGGTGCATTTTCGAAGAATCTGTTTCGCGATATAGGCAGAACACATGATCCCGCCATTTTTGAAATTACTTGAAAACGGCTAGGAATCAGAGAAAACCATCAACATGAAAAAGTTTCAAATTTTCCATAGCTTTTCAGTGGTATATTATTTGCCCCATTCCGATAAAGTTTGTAGAAATTACAGCGAAAATACATTTTTCACCATTTTTGAAATGGACTTAAAACCGTAAAGAATTGGGTGAAACAATACATACCAAAAAGTTTCGCACTTGTTCATGCTTTCCAACGCCATATCATTTGCTGCATTCGGACAAACGGTTAAAAAATTAGCTCGAAAATACGAACTTGGTAGGACTTGGACCATTTTCTAAATTACTCTTAAACCATTCAAAATTAGAAAAAAAAACTTTCAAAATGAAAAAGTAGCGCATTTTCATAAGCTTTCCAACGCCGTATCATATGCCTCTATTGGATTAGCCGTTTAGAAATGACATCAAAAAAACGAACTCCGCTGTTCGGTTTACAAAATTTTACGTTTTTTCAAATTACTCTTTAACCATAGGGAATTAGAGAAAACTTTCAACATGTGGAAGGAGCGGTTTTGCAGCAGCTTTCCGAGGCCATATTATATGCCTCATTCTGATAAACGGTTTAGAAATGCGATTGAAAATACGATTCACGTTTTTTGTGCGAAGAAAAAACATTTTCAAAACTGCTCTTAAACCACTTATATTTTGCCAAAAATTTAAGTTGGGTCATGATACTAGTGTCCATAGCTTTCCAACGGTATATGGCAAGCCTCATTTCGGCAATGTTGGCGGAAGTTCAACCTAGTTCACAGGGAAGTTCAACATACTACTAGCGGGGCAGGTCAGGTTGTGATCAGAATATTATTCTGATCCCGTGATCAGAATAGTGTTTATATATATATATATATATATATATATATATATATATATATATATATATATATATATA
>NC_041382.1:104200378-104201262 GCF_002162155.2 Triticum dicoccoides | reverse complement strand
ATATGCATAACGTGTATAATATGTAGTATCGTAAAATACCAGCAAACGAAAAGGAATTAAATAGAAAACACAAAATTAAATGAAAAAGAAATCATAAACCCCAAACCCCCAACCTTTTAATACCGGTTGGTGTCACCAACCGGTACTAAAGGGCTCCCTGCCCCCGGAGCTGGCTCGTGCCACGTGGTTGCCCTTTAGCACCGGTTCGTGCTGAACCGGTACTAAAGGGGGGGCTTTAGTGCCCACACTTTAGTGTCGGTTACCGAACCGGCACTAAAGGGCCTTACGAACCGGTGCTATTGCCCGGTTCTGCACTAGTGAAAATTCATGAAAAGTTCGACATACTTTATTAAACAAAAAGCGGACATGATACATTTTAACTTAGCAAAAGTTCATATTTCAAATCTTCACCGACCGTGGAGGCATCCGTGTTCCACGTCCTTTTCTTCCCCATGTTCGGTTAGGACAAGACATGGGACATGGGACACGGACCTGCCCACGCCCTTCTCCAATGTCCAAGTCTTCCTCGCCGGAGTCCGCTACCTGGCTGTGGACATCACCGGTCGAGGTGAGGTCGACGGTCAACGTGGATAGCCTAGCCTCATGGTCGTTACAGTTCGGAGCGAACCGCGCGAGCGATGCCGAGCTATTGACGTCGGCAACAACTTTCCTGTCTGTGACCGCCTGCGCCACCTCCGCGTTCGCCTTTGCCTTGATCTCCACCAGCAGGGCGTCGTACTCTTCCTCCATGACTCGCCACCTCCATCACTTGTGGCGGCTATCTGCGGGCGCTACACAAGGATTTGTACATCAACCGCTCATCACGAAGGTCGGATTCTCCACGGCCATGCCCATGATGGCATCCTCACTTGCCAGCTCGCAGC
>NC_041382.1:104195907-104197790 GCF_002162155.2 Triticum dicoccoides | reverse complement strand
ATATATATATATATATATATATATATATATATATATATATATATATATATATATATATATATGAAAACAAAACTTAATCTAGACTGTTCGTTCAAATGATATAAATGTTTAAAAGTCAGAAGCCAAAAAACAAAGTACTTGCGTGCCCCAAATTCCCTCCCGGATTGCTAATGGTGCATGGGCGAAAGGAAAATCAAGAGTCACCATCCAATCGTCCATGCATGATGGTCCTGCACCAGATGACTTATGAAAGTGTTATAGACGCCGATAAGACAACGTATGCACAAGGCAAGTATGTTTCAACACAAAACCTAAAGGAAGCGAGAATGTGAGATGTAGATGGCCGAAAAGGCAGTCAACATTTTTTTTTACGGGAAGGCAGTCAACATGTTTGTTATGTTATGATACACCCCCCTTTCTGTTGTACGCATTAACCTCCTGACTCATGCCGCGCCGCGTGTTCGTGCTCATCAGAGGTTCCCTGTAATTGCTCTTACTACTATTTCTATCTATCAATGCAATGATACACAAGTCTTTTGCGTATTCACGAAAAAAAAATGTATTTGTTATGGGTTCGTTTCTTCAGCAAACTAAATATACTTTGACAGTCACATCTCATAATAAAGTACACCAAATATTTTCGATACAGATCAGATATGAGGCAAAATTGGACCAATAATACAAATTTTGGTAGCAAATAAACAGCAACGGAAATTAAGCTAACACATAGTACGAACAAAAGCACGAGCTTATTTCGATCAGTCTCCGGCTTCAGGAGTCAAGATGAAGTATGGTTTTGTCTCATCAACAGGTCGCTAATTGACGAACCGGCACTGCTTTCTGATCTCCCCGTTGGCCTTGGTCTTCACCTCGATGTTGCCCATCTTAACCATTGCGTCCGTGAACTTTCGCTCCCACTTCTCGGGGTTCTTGGCGTTGTGTTCCACAGCCTTGAGTGTCTGCGGCGACAGCAGCGCCGCGTCCGATTTGAACAACACTTTACGGTCAAGTACGTTCTGATAGTACTGTTTGTCCAGGTCACGGGGGGTAACGTCGTCCTGCACCACCACGGGGTCACCGCCGCGGCTGCACTTCTGCTGTAGCGAGCTAGCCAACACGGGTTCCATGGACGTGGGGTCCAAGGGGTCGGCTGGGAGGCGGTCAGCGAAGGACGAGCAGTGAGAGATCCCGACGGTGTGCGCGCCTGAGAGGGTGACCATGTCGTCGAGGTCGAGCCCCTTGGCTTTGAACATTGCCTCCAGCACCGTGACGTTGGCGAAGGGAGGGGGCAGGTCGCGGAGGGTCTCGTTGGCGAAAGACACACGCCCGTCGTACCGGCCAGCCGGCATTTTGATGTCTACCACGCCGTTGCTGAGGAAGAAGCTGGCGTCGCGTCCAGCGAAAGCGACGATGTCAGCGCACGAGACAACCCCACCGCACTCCTTCTCAAGCTTCGCCTTTGCGGCGTCGATCACCTCGAAGCCGCGGAGGCTGGGGAAGTTTGGAATGCCAAGCTTCTCCGGCTCCGGGTTGGCCGTCGTCGCGTCTAGGAGAACCGAGGCATCGCAACCCTATAACAAAAAGGACCTCTCGCCCGTTAGGACCTCACAAACACATATATCTTATACTGCACACGTATGGGCGTAGCATGAATTTTACCATAAGCTGGCACGTACCCTGACGAAACAGTCGTGGAAGAAGAGCCGGATGAGACCGGCACCGATGCCGCGATTGTTGTCTGTGGCGTTCTTTACGGCCTCCCTCACAATTGCCTCCGCATTAGGGCAGGAATAGCTGTAGTAGTTCAGGGTGAGCGCCGGTGCCGTAGGTGGTGTCGGGCTTGGGATGGGCGGCATTGGGTTGGGATACCCATAGCTCGCTTG
>NC_041382.1:104063060-104067550 GCF_002162155.2 Triticum dicoccoides | reverse complement strand
AACACACTGTGCCGTTCGTGGTTTTTGTCCCACCTCGTCTAGTTGCACAAAAGGAGACAGGATGCTAAATCATTTTAGCATCTTATCAATATGTATTTTAGCATAGCCCTATCAGGCAATTCTATCTCCATAGATAATTATGACTGGACAAGTCCTGCCAAGTACACCTTACTTGAGTGCTCGGCCGCGACATGCGCCTCGCGGCCTGCCGCATCCTTGGCCAAGAAGTTGAGCCTAACGAGAGCCGCATCATAGGGCGACACCATGACCACAATTAATTCCCACTAACACCCTTCAGTAGTAACAAAAAAATTGTGATAAACATAAGATGACATAAATTTCGAGCAACAAAGAACAACATAAGCTTAATGTCCAAGTCAAGTAATCCACATTTCTACCACACTAGGGGTTGCTCGATCGGGTGAAAGAAGAGAGACATTCATAATGAAGGAAATATGCCCTAGAGGCAATAATAAAGTTGTTATATTTCCTTATATCATGATAAATGTTTATTATTCATGCTGGAATTGTATTAACCAGAAACTTGATACATGTGTGGATACATAGACAAAACACCATGTCCTAGTAAGCCTTTACTAGATTAGCTTGTTAATCAAAGATGGTTAAGTTTCCTAACCATAGATATGTGTTGTCATTTGATGAACGTGATCACATCATTCGACCCATCCGTTAGCTTAGCATATTGATCGTTCAGTTTTATTGCTATTGCTTTCTTCATGTCAAATACATATTCCTTCGACTATGAGATTATGCAACCCCCGGATATCGCAGGAATACCTTGTGTGCTATCAAACGTCATAACGTAACTGGGTGATTATAAAGATGCTCTACAGGTATCTCCGAAGGTGTTTGTTGGGTTGGCATAGATCGAGATTAGGATTTGTCACTCCGAGTATCGGAGAGGTATCTCTGGGCCCTCTCGGTAATACACATCATAAGAAGCCTTGCAAGCAAAGTGACTAATAAGTTAGTTGCAGGATGATGTATTATGGAACGAGTAAAGAGACTTGCCGGTAACGAGATTGAACTAGGTATGAAGATACCAACGATGGAATCTCGGGCAAGTAACATATCGATGACAAAGGAAATAACATATGTTGTCATAATAGTTCGACCGATAAAGATCTTCGTAGAGTATGTAGGAGCCAATATAAGCATATAGGTTCCGCTATTGGTTATTGACCGAAGAGGCGTCTCGGTCATGTCTACATAGTTCTCGAACCCGTAGGGTCCGCACGCTTAACGTTCGATGACGATTTAGTATTGTATGAGTTATGTGATTTGGTGACCGAATGTTGTTCGGAGTCCCGGATGAGATCACGGACATCACGAGGAGTCTCGAAATGGTCGATAGGTAAAGATTGATATATAGGACGATGGTATTCGAACACCGAAGTGTTTCAGAGGGTATCGGGTACTTATCGGGTCACCGGAAGGTGTTTCTGGTACCCCCGACAATCATATGGGCCATATGGGCCTTGTGAAGGAACACACCAGCCCACAAGGGGCTGGTGCGCCCTATAAGGCTATAGGTGGAGGAGAAGAAAATGGGGGAAGGGAAAGGAAAGTGTGGATTATGACTCCCACTTCCTTCCCTCACCCCTCTCTTTCCTTCCCCTTCATGCATACATGAAAAGAGGGGCGCAGAGCAAGGCAGGGCCCCTAGGTTGCAGCGGCCAACCCTAGGGTGCCCCTGGCTGCCTCTCCTCCTCCCACCTATATATATGTGTGGGAAGGGGGCGTCTAGAACACACACCAACAATTGTTAGCCGTGTGTGGTGCCCCCCTCCACAGTTTACGCCTCTGGTCACACTAGTAGAAAAAAGGTCAAATGTGAAGCACATTAGTGCCGGTTTGAATTTGAGCCGGCACTAATGTGTTCATTAGTGCCGATTCCAACGGCTAGGTGGGCGGACATCATTAGTACCGGTTCGTGGAGAACCTTTAGCACCGGTTCGTGCCACGAACCGGTACTAATGAGAGTGGTGGCAGGATGTTGTCAGAGTGGGGCCCCTCCAGCACCTTTAGTACCGGTTCGTGCCACGAACCGGTACTAAAGGTCGTCCTATATAAACCCTTCGTCCACCAGCACTCTGTTCTTCCCCCTTTCCCCTCTCCCTCTCCTCTGTTCTTCCCTTCTTCCTCTCGAGTTCATCACAAAATTTTCCCCAAATTTGTCAAGATTTGCAGGCCCCATCCATTCAAATGTTCACAAAGGTTAGCAACTTTGTCCTTTCATCTCTCATTGCTAGATTAGCTTTTGCATTGGTTTATATAGTGATTAATTGTGGGTTTTAGTAATTTGGGAGGAATTATATGTGGTAGTATTTGATTTATATGCAAATTGAGGTCAAAATAACACTTAGTTTGCATATGTAGGTGTGGTTTACTTAGTGCCTTCTAAATCTCCGTCGTAACCACCGTCGATCACCCGCACCATCCCGTCGCCGGCACCACCTTGTGGTGAGCCTCTTGTTCATGAAATTTTATATAAAAAATTGATGTTTGTGTGATTTGGATATATAGTTACTCGTATAATTATCTTACCCGTACGTTGTTTGTTATACATAGTGCCATGGTTTTGATATCCATCCCCGTCGGCCCTCGCCCTTGTTATGATTCGGATGTGGTATATTCTCTCTTAAAACTATTTGTTGCATTTCGTGTTTATGACAAATTATGCCCATCAAGCTGACATAGATATTTGTATGTAGGAGGTAGTTGAACCGGAAATTCCAACCGACCCTATTGTTGAGAGGTTAAATTTAGTTGAAAGAGAAAACGAGGATTTGAAAGAAAAATTGAAAAGAATTGAGGGGGAGAAGATGGAATTGGAGTTGCATGTTGCCGATGTCGTCGATGATCACAAGATTAAGATGGAGAAAATGCGCTTGAAGATTAGAAAGATTAGAAACTATGCCATTCATAGTGAGGCTTGGTATCATTATGCGGTTGGATCAATTGCTACCTTACTTGCCATCTTGATCGCATTTGTTGTTGCATTTAAATTCTTTAGCTAGTGAGTCATTTGGTTGTTGCATTTAAGTGTTGTATGAACTTTATGTATTGTATTAATTTGGTGTTTTCAGTGCTGTGTATTGAAGATGAGCCGACAATGGATGTACGATGATCGATGCTCTCCCGAGTTCATTAATGGCGTGCATACTTTTCTGCTTGCGGCTGAGGCAAACAAGCGGGTGGATGGTTTTATGCCTTGTCCATGTGCTGGCTGTAAGAATGGTCACAATTACTCTATGTCAAGAACCATTCACGTCCACCTGTTTGAGTCCGGTTTCATGCCCCACTATAATGTTTGGACCAAGCACGGAGAAAGAGGGGTTATGATGGAAGACAATGAAGAAGAAGAGGACGACGACAGCTATCCTGGCCATGGGTTCCCTGAATACGATGATACAACAATAAGGGAAGAAGCTGAGCCGGTAATGCGGGAAGAAGCTGAGCCGGCAATGCGGGAAGAAGCTGAAGAAGAGGCATCAGATGAGCCCGTTGATGATCTAGGTCGGGCCATTGCCGATGCAAAGAGAAACTGCGCAAGTGATTTGGAGAAGAAGAAGTTGCAGCGCATGTTAGAGGATCACAAAAAATTGTTGTACCCGAATTGCGTGGGTGACAAGAAAAAGCTGGGCACCACACTGAAATTGCTACAATGGAAGGCAGAGAATGGTGTATCTGACAAGGGATTTAGAAAGTTGCTGGTAATGATAAAGAATATGCTTCCAAAGGACAACGAATTGCCCGAGCGTACGTACGAAGCAAAGAAAGTTGTCTACCCTCTAGGGTTAGAGGTGCAGAAGATACATGCATGCCCTAATGATTGCATCCTCTACCGCGGTGAGTACGAGGATTTGAACGCTTGCCCGGTATGCGGTGCATTGCGCTATAAGATCAGCCGCGATGACCCTGGTGATGTCGAGGGCGAGCGCCCCAGGAAGAAGATTCCTGCCAAGGTGATGTGGTATGCTCCTATAATACCACGGTTGAAACATTTGTTCCAAAACAAAGAGCATGCCAAGGCGATGCGATGGCATAGAGAAGACTGTAAGAAAGACAGAAAGTTGAGAGTACCCGCTGACGGGTCGCAGTGGAGAAAAATCGAAAGAAAGTATGGGAAGGAGTTTGCAGATGACGCAAGGAACGTATGGTTTGGTCTAAGCGCAGATGGCATTAATCCTTTTGTGGAGAAGAGCAGCAACCATAGCACCTGGCCTGTGACTCTATGTTTGTATAACCTTCCTCCTTGGTTGTGCATGAAGCGGAAGTTCATTATGATCCCAGTACTCATCCAAGGCCCTAAGCAACCCGACAACGACATTGATGTGTATCTAAGGCCATTAGTGGAAGAACTCTTACAACTGTGGAATGGAATAGGTGTACGTGCGTGGGATGAGCACATGGGGGAAGAATTTGACCTAAAGGCATTGCTGTTCGTGACCATTAATGATTGGCCT
>NC_041382.1:104026345-104058907 GCF_002162155.2 Triticum dicoccoides | reverse complement strand
GGACCTAAGCCTGAAACTGAGTGCTTCTACTGCAAGCAGACTGGTCACTGGAAGCGGAACTGCCCCAAGTATTTGGCGGATAAGAAGGATGGCAAGGTGAACAAAGGTATATGTGATATACATGTTATTGATGTGTACCTTACTAATGCTCGCAGTAGCACCTGGGTATTTGATACTGGTTCTGTTGCTAATATTTGCAACTCGAAACAGGAGCTACGGATTAAGCGAAGATTGGCTAAGGACAAGGTAACGATGCGCGTGGGAAACGGTTCCAAAGTCGATGTGATCGCGGTCGGCACGCTACCTCTACATCTACCATCGGGATTAGTATTAGACCTAAATAATTGTTATTTGGTGCCAACGTTGAGCATGAACATTATATCTGGATCTTGTTTAATGCGAGATGGTTATTCATTTAAATCAGAGAATAATGGTTGTTCTATTTATATGAGTAATATCTTTTATGGTCATGCACCCTTGAAGAGTGGTCTATTCTTATTGAATCTCGATAGTAGTAATACACATATTCATAATGTTGAAGCCAAAAAATGCACAGTTGATAATGATAGTGCAACTTATTTGTGGCACTGCCGTTTAGGTCATATCGGTGTAAAGCGCATGAAGAAACTCCATACTGATAGACTTTTGCAACCACTTGATTATGAATCACTTGGTACTTGCGAACCGTGCCTCATGGGCAAGATGACTAAAACACCGTTCTCCGGTACTATGGAGAGAGCAACAGATTTGTTGGAAATCATACATACAGATGTATGTGGTCCGATGAATATTGAGGCTCGTGGCGGATATTGTTATTTTCTCACCTTCACAGATGATTTAAGCAGATATGGGTATATCTACTTAATGAAACATAAGTCTGAAACATTTGAAAAGTTCAAGGAATTTCAGAGTGAAGTTGAAAATCATTGTAACAAGAAAATAAAGTTTCTACGATCTGATCGTGGAAGAGAATATTTGAGTTACGAGTTTGGTGTACATTTGAAAAATTGTGGAATAGTTTTACAACTCACGCCACCCGGAACACCTCAGCGCAATGGTGTGTTCGAACGTCGTAATCGTACTTTACTGGATATGGTGCGATCTATGATGTCTCTTACTGATTTACCGCTATCGTTTTGGGGATATGCTCTAGAGACGGCCGCATTCACGTTAAATAGGGCACCATCAAAATCCGTTGAGATGACACCTTATGAACTGTGGTTTGGCAAGAAACCAAAGTTGTCGTTTCTAAAAGTTTGGGGCTGCGATGCTTATGTGAAAAAGCTTTAACCTGATAAGCTCGAACCCAAATCGGAGAAATGTGTCTTCATAGGATATCCAAAGGAAACTATTGGATACGCCTTCTATCACAGATCCGAAGGCAAGACTTTTGTTGCAAAATTCGGAAACTTTCTAGAGAAGGAGTTCCTCTCGAAAGAAGTGATTGGGAGGAAAGTAGAACTTGACAAGGTAATTGTACCTGCTCCCTTACTGGAAAGTAGTACATCACAGAAAACTGTTTCAGTGACACCTACACCAGTTAGTGAGGAAGCTAATGATAATGATCATGAAAATTCAGATCAAGATACTACTGAACCTCGTAGATCAACCAGAGTAAGATCCGCACCAGAGTGGTACGGTAATCCGGTTCTGGAAGTCATGCTACTAGATCATGATGAACCTACGAACTATGAAGAAGCGATGGTGAGCCCAGATTCCGCAAAGTGGCTTGAAGCCATGAAATCTGAGATGGGATCCATGTATGAGAACAAAGTATGGACTTTGGTTGACTTTCCCGATGATCGGCAAGCAATTGAGAATAAATGGATCTTCAAGAAGAAGACTAACGCTGATGGTAATGTTACTGTCTACAAAGCTCGACTTGTCGCAAAAGGTTTTCGACAAGTTCAAGGGATTGACTACAATGAGACCTTCTCACCCGTAGCGATGCTCAAGTCTGTCCAAATCATGTTAGAAATTGCCGCATTTTATGATTATGAAATTTGGCAGATGGATGTCAAAACTGCATTCCTGAATGGATTTCTGGAAGAAGAGTTGTATATGATGCAACCAGAAGGTTTTGTCGATCAAAAGGGAGCTAACAAAGTGTGCAAGCTCCAGCGATCCATTTATGGACTGGTGCAAGCCTCTCGGAGTTGGAATAAACATTTTGATAGTGTGATCAAAGCATTTGGTTTTATACAGACTTTTGGAGAAGCCTGTATTTACAAGAAAGTGAGTGGGAGCTCTATAGCATTTCTGATATTATATGTGGATGACATATTATTAATTGGAAATGATATAGAATTTCTGGATAGCATAAAGGGATACTTGAATAAGAATTTTTCAATGAAAGACCTCGGTGAAGATGCTTACATATTAGGCATTAAGATCTATAGAGATAGATCAAGACGCTTAATTGGACTTTCACAAACAACATACCTTGACAAAATTTTGAAGAAGTTCAAAATGGATCAAGCAAAGAAAGGATTCTTGCCTGTGTTACAAGGTGTGAAATTGAGTAAGACTCAATGCCCGACCACTGCAGAAGATAGAGAGAATATGAAAGATGTTCCCTATGCTTCAGCCATAGGCTCTATCATGTATGCAATGCTGTGTACCAGACCTGATGTGTGCCTTGCTATAAGTTTAGCAGGGAGGTACCAAAGTAATCCAGGAGTGGATCACTGGACAGCGGTCAAGAACATCCTAAAATACCTGAAAAGGACTAAGGATAAGCTTCTCGTATATGGATGTGACAAAGAGCTCGTCGTAAATGGTTACGTTGATGCAAGCTTTTACACTGATCCAGACGATTCTAAATCGCAAACCGGATACGTGTTTACATTAAACGGTGGAGCTGTCAGTTGGTGCAGTTCTAAACAAAGCGTCGTAGCAGGATCTACATGTGAAGCAGAGTACATAGCTGCTTCGGAAGTGGCAAATGAAGGAGTCTGGATGAAGGAGTTCATATCCGATCTAGGTGTCATACCTAGTGCATCGGGTCCAATGAAAATCTTTTGTGACAATACTGGTGCAATTGCCTCGGCAAAGGAATCCAGATTTCACAAGAGAACCAAGCACATCAAGAGATGCTTCAATTCCATCCGGGATCTAGTCCAGGTGGGAGACATAGAGATTTGCAAGATACATACGGATCTGAATGTTGCAGACCCGTTGACTAAGCCTCTTCCACGAGCAAAACATGATCAGCACCAAGGCTCCATGGGTGTTAGAATCATTACTGTGTAATCTAGATTATTGACTCTAGTGCAAGTGGGAGACTGAAGGAAATATGCCCTAGAGGCAATAATAAAGTTATTATTTATTTCCTTATAATCATGATAAATGTTTATTATTCATGCTAGAATTGTATTAACCGGAAACATAATACATGTGTGAATACATAAACAAACTTAGTGTCACTAGTATGCCTCTACTTGACTAGCTTGTTAATCAAAGATGGTTATGTTTCCTAACCATGAACAAAGTGTTGTTATTTGATTAACGAGGTCACATCATTAGTTGAATGATCTGATTGACATGACCCATTCCATTAGCTTAGCACCCGATCGTTTAGTATGTTGCTATTGCTTTCTTCATGACATATACATGTTCCTATGACTATGAGATTATGCAACTCCCGTTTGCCGAAGGAACACTTTGGGTGCTACCAAACGTCACAACATAACTGGGTGATTATAAAGGAGCATTACAGGTGTCTCCAAAGGTAGATGTTGGGTTGGCGTATTTCGAGATTAGGATTTGTCACTCCGATTGTCGGAGAGGTATCTCTGGGCCCTCTCGGTAATGCACATCACATAAGCCTTGCAAGCATTACAACTAATATGTTAGTTGTGAGATGATGTATTACGGAACGAGCAAAGAGACTTGCCGGTAACGAGATTGAACTAGGTATTGGATACCGACGATCGAATCTCGGGCAAGTAACATACCGATGACAAAGGGAACAACGTATGTTGTTATGCGGTCTGACCGATAAAGATCTTCGTAGAATATGTAGGAGCCAATATGGGCATCCAGGTCCCGCTATTGGTTATTGACCAGAGAGGTGTCTCGGTCATGTCTACATTGTTCTCGAACCCGTAGGGTCCGCACGCTTAAGGTTACGATGACAGTTATATTATGAGTTTATGCATTTTGATGTACCGAAGGTTGTTCGGAGTCCCGGATGTGATCACAGACATGACGAGGAGTCCCGGAATGGTCGAGACGTAAAGATTGATATATTGGAAGCCTATGTTTGGATATCGGAAGTGTTCTGGGTGAAATCGGGATTTTACCGGAGTACCGGGAGGTTACGGGAACCCCCCGGGAACCATATGGGCCTAGATGGGCTTTAGTGGAAAGGAGAAAGGGGCAGCCCAAGGTGGCCGCGCGCCTTCCCCCTCCCCCTAGTCCTATTAGGACTAGGAGAGGTGGCCGGCCCCCCTTCTCTCTCTTTCCCCCTTGGGAATCCTATTTGGAATAGGATTGGGGGGGGGGGGAGTCCTACTCCCGGTAGGAGTAGGACTCCTCCTGCACCTCCATAGGGCTGGCCGCACCCCTCCCCCTTGGCTCCTTTATATACGGAGGCAGGGGGCACCTCGAGACACACAAGTTGATCCAGGTGATCTATTCCTTAGCCGTGTGCGGCGCCCCCAGCCACCATATTCCTCGATAATACTGTAGCGGAGTTTAGGCGAAGCCCTGCTGCTGTAGTGCATCAAGATCGTCACCACGCCGTCATGCTGATGGAACTCTTCCCCGACACTTTGCTGGATCGGAGTCCGGGGATCGTCATCGAGCTGAACGTGTGCTCGAACTCGGAGGTGCCGTAGTTTCGGTACTTGATCGGTTGGATCGTGAAGACGTACGACTACTTCCTCTACGTTGCGTCAACGCTTCCGCAGTCGGTCTGCGTGGGTACGTAGACAACACTCTCCCCGTCGTTGCTATGCATCACATGATCTTGCGTGTGCGTAGGAAAATTTTGAAATTACTACGACCCAACAGTTAGACTATGAAGATACAAGATTGAAGACTTCGTCTCGTGTCCAGATGGGACTCTCCTTGGCGTGGAAGGCAAGCTAGGCAGTACGGATATGGATATCTCCTCCTTTGTAACCGACCTTGTGTAACCCTAACCCTCTCCGGTGTCTATATAAACCGGAGGGTTTTAGTACTTAGGACACAACAATAACATACAATCATACCATAGGCTAGCTTCTAGGGTTTAGCCTATCTGATCTCGTGGTAGATCTACTCTTGTACTACCCATATCATCAATATTAATCAAGCAGGACATAGGGTTTTACCTCCATCAAGAGGGCCCGAACCTGGGTAAAACATCGTGTTCCCTGCCTTCTGTTACCATCCGCCTTAGACGCCCAGTTCGGGACACCCTACCCGAGATCCGCCGGTTTTGACACTGACATTGGTGCTTTCATTGAGAGTTCCTCTATGTCGTCGCCGTTAGGCTTGATGGCTCCTTCTATCATCATTAGCGATGCAGTCCAGGGTGAGACTTTTCTCCCCGGACAGATTTTTGTATTCGGCGGCTTTGCACTGTGGGCCAATTCGCTTGGCCATCTGGAGCAGATTGAAAGCTATGCCCCTGGCCATCAGGTGAGGTTTGGAAGCTTAAACTACACGACCGATATCCACGAAGACTTGATCTTCGATGGATTCAAGCCTCTGCCTTGTGCGTCACGCGGTCATGATGAGTACGATTTCGCTCTACCATCTGACAGTGTTCAGGAGATCGCACCGGCAGCCGCTCCGACCCTCAATTCGGAGCCATTTGCGCCGTCCATGGACGGGTGGATGGAACCCGCCACGGAGGCCTTACCCTCATCGGCGATCAAACCGAACATCGACCTTACTCTACACGAGAGCCGTGTTGACAAACTGCCGGATCTCTCTCCGGCCACGGACTCCGAACCGCCTGCGCCCGTTCCTAGCGAACCCGATTGGGCTCCGATCATGGAGTTTACCTCCGCGGATATTTTTCAGCACTCTCCCTTTGGCGACATACTGAACTTGTTAAGGTCTCTCTCCTTGTCAGGAGGATCCTGGCCGAACTATGTCTGGCAGGACTGGGATGCGGACGACGAAGAAATTCGTGGCCCGCCCACCACCCACTTAGTAGCCACTATCGATGACTTAACTGACATGCTTGACTTTGACTCCGAAGACATCGACGGTATGGACGACGATGCGGGAGACGAAGATGAACCACTGCCCACAGGGCACTGGACAGCCACCTCATCATATGATATATACATGGTGGACACACCCAAAGAAGGCAATGGCGACGAGACAGCGGAGGATGACCCCTCCAAGAAGCAACCCAAGCGCCGACATCAGCGGCGCTGCTCTAAGTCCCGCCAAAGCAAAAGTGGTGATACCAGCATAGGAGATAATAACACTCCGGATAGTGCCAAAGATAACAATAATCCCCTCCAGCAAGATTTACAGCAGGAGGATGGAGGAGCCAGCCCTCCTGAGAGAGCGGCAGATGGAGAAGCGGAGGATGATAATTACATGCCCCCTCCGAAGACGAGGCAAGCCTCGGCGATGACGAATTCTCCGTGCCAGAGGATCCCGCCGAACAAGAGCGCTTCAAGTGCCGGCTTATAGCCACGGCAAATAGCCTTAAGAAAAAGCAGCAGCAGCTTCAAGCTGATCAAGATCTGCTAGCTGACAGATGGACTGAAGTCCTCGCGTCCGAGGAATATAAACCCGAGCGTCCCTCCAAGAGTTACCCAAAATGCAGGCTGCTACCCCGACTGGAGGAAGAAGCGTATGACGCGGCTGATCGGCCACCTCGTGGCCGCGATAGAGAGGCATTCCAGCCAAAAACTCAGCCTGCACCCCGACGCCATTCAAATAAAAAGGCATGGGGGAATACGCCAGACCTGCGAGATGTATTGGAGGAAAAAGCAAAACATGCAAGATCGATCTATGGATCACGAGGGCGCGCCACTATGCGAGACGATAAACTTCACGCCGGATACAGTAAAAGTCAATCCGGCCAGGCTGAACACAGCGGGCAAGACCCATTCGAGCCACGTCGCGATATAGCCCAATACAGAGGCGCCGCACACCCCCTATGCTTCACAGCCGAAGTAATGGATCGCCAAATCCCAGAGGGTTTCAAACCTGTAAATATTGAATCATACGATGACACAACAGATCCTGCGGTATGGATCGAGGATTTCCTCCTCCACATCCACATGGCCCGCGGCGATGACTTACATGCCATCAAATACCTCCCACTAAAGCTCAAAGGACCAGCGCGGCATTGGCTTAACAGCTTGCCAGCAGAGTCCATTAACTATTGGGAAGATCTAGAAGCCGCATTTCTCGACAACTTTCATGGCACTTATGTGTGACCACCAGATGCTGATGACTTGAGCCACATAATTCAGCAGCCAGAAGAATCTGCCAGGCAATTCTGCACACGGTTCCTAACAAAGAAAAATCAAATCGTGGACTGTCCGGATGCAGAGGCCTGGCAGCCTTCAAGCATAACATCCACGACGAGTGGCTTGCCTGGCACCTTGGACAGGAAAAGCCGAAATCTATGGCAGCCCTCACGATACTCATGACCCGCTTTTGTGCGGGAGAAGACAGCTGGCTGGCTCGCAGTAATAACATATCAAAGAACCATGGTACTTCGGATACCAAGGACGGCAATAGCAGGTCACGTTGCAACAAGCATAAGCGCCGCATTAACAGCGATAATACTGAAGATACGACAGTCAATGCCGGATTCAAAGGCTCTAAACCCGGTCAGCGAAAAAAGCCATTTAAGAGAAGCACTCTGGGACCGTCTAGTTTGGACCGCATACTCGATCGCTCGTGTCAAATACACGATACCCCTGACAAGCTAGCCAACCACACCAATAGGGATTGTTGGGTATTCAAGCAGGCTGGCAAGTTAATTGCCGAAAACAAAGATAAGGGGCCAGATAGCGATGATGAGGAAGAGCCCCGGCAGCCGAACACCAGAGGACAGAAGAGGTTCCCCCCACAAGTGCGGACGGTGAACAGGATATACGCAACCCACATCTCCTAGAGGCAGCAGAAGCGTGCGCTCAGGGACGTATATGCGTTGGAGCCAGTCGCCCCAAAGTTCAACCCATGGTCTTCCTGCCCGATCACCTCCGATCGCAGGGACCACCCCACTAGTATCCGTCATGGCGGATTCTCCGCACTGGTCTTAGACCCAATCATTGACGGATATCACCTCACTCGAGTCCTTATGGATGGCGGCAGCAGCCTGAACCTACTTTACCAGGACATAGTGCACAAAATGGGTATAGACCCCTCAAGGATGAAACCCACAAAAACGACCTTTAAAGGCGTCATTCCAGGTGTAGAGGCCCATTGCATAAGCTCAATTACACTGGAAGTGGTCTTCGGGTCCCCGGATAACTTCCGAAGCGAAGAATTAATCTTCGATATAGTCTCTTTCCGCAGTGGCTATAATGCACTGCTCGGGCGAACCGCATTTGCGAGATTCAATGCGGTACCGCATTATGCATACCTCAAGCTCAAAATGCTAGGACCTCGGGGGGGTCATCACAGTCAATGAAAACACATAGCGCTCTCTCCGTACGGAGGAGCACATTGCGGCCCTCGCAGCAAAAGCACAAAGCAGCCTCTCAAGGCAATCCACAAGTTTGGCGTTTCAAGACACGGACACCTTCAAGCGCGCTCGGAGTAATCGGCAACTAGACCACTTGGCACGATCTGAGCTCGCGTAGCAATGCGGCCCCCACCCCGGCCCAAGCCAAACGGCGAAATTCGTGCCACGCGTACATAATTACGCATTAAAAGTACCATGGGCACAGGCGGGGAGGGGGGCACAACTACGGCACGCCCCAATACGCGGCTTAAACCGCACCAGGGGCTTCCCGCTTTGTTATTTTTCTCTTTCAGGACATTAATCTCTAGAAATCTTGTCCGGCAGCATGATTGCCGAACACATGATGCAGCAACCAAGGAGGCAGAAAGCTACGTCACACCACGGAACTCCCAGGTGGATTACGATAACGAGTAAAATATTTGCTTTAATACTATTCCTCAGCTTGCCCTTGGAAGGGACATAGTCCTACTTTTTGCTTATCGCACTATCTGTATCATTCTGCTTTAACGCATCTATTTGAATAAACAATGCATAACATTAAGACTATTATTGCATTCTTTTGTATATATATATGTTCCTTAATGACGCCTTGCAACCGTACACTTTGGTACGGCCAATACACCAGGGGCTTAAGTACCCCACAATGCGGTGTGAGAAGTCTGAACACTTTCACAAGTGCGGCACCCCGAACTTATAGCATTATATGCATCAGCTCCGAATCATGTCTTTGTTCAAATGTTGGGTTTTCCCGGCTCCTATGTTTTGGTACCTTACATTCTGCTCTATCGGCTAAGGTAGAGCTAGGAGAACTACTGCGATTGTGCCCCGGTTCTGATGGGCTAAGCACCTCAGTAGAGAAAGCTAAAACTGACTGTCATGATAAGGCGAGAGACTGGTCGCTGTTCGGCGAGGTTTCGAGTCCCTAAAGACTTATGCCGCTTAGAGCGAGGAGCCGGTCCTGTCCGGCTTAAAGGCATGTATCGTGCCCCGAATTGATCCTTCTGAATACCAGGGGCTTCGCCGAAATTTAAAATTATAGAATTCTATGGCTAAGTGAGAGTGATAAAGCATTATTAGTCCGGTTGCCTTGTTCGCTGTGCTGAGCACCTCCCTCGAAGGACCCAAAAATGGGAACAAGAGTGCTCAGGTTTATCCCGAACACCCCAGCACTCGTGGCATGGGGGCAGAAGCCGAGGACTAGCCATCTCTCAGATTGGATAAACAGCCAAACAAAAGGTAATATTTTAAATTCAAACAAGCGTTCCATAGCGCATATGAAACAAGTTTTCATCATACAGGATCACACGAGCAAGTTTACTCAAATATTACATCCCTTGAACATTCGTCGGCTACAAGACGGGCACCCTTCAGGACACCCTCATAATAAATTTTGGGGGTGCGATGCTCCTTGCCCTGCGGCGGTCCTTCCTTGATCAGCTTCACGGCGTCTAGCTTGGCCCATTGCACCTTCACACGGGCGAAAGCCCGGCGTGCACCTTTGATGCAGACAGACCGCTTGACGACTTCCAGCCGTGGGCAGGCATCCACAAGCCACCTCACCAAGCCGAAGTAGCTGTTCGAAAGGGCGTCGCTAGGCCACAGCCGAACTATAAAGCCCTTCATGGCCTGTTCGGCCGCCTTGTGTAGCTCGACCAGCTGCTTCAGCTGGTCGCTCATAAGCACCGGGTGTTCGGTCCCAGTATACTGAGACCAGAACAGCTTCCCCGTTGAGCTTCCCTCCTTGGCCTGGTAAAACTGTGCGGCATCCGACACGCTGTGGGGCAAATATGCGAATGCTCCTGGAGAGCTCCAAATCCTGGTAAGTAATAGGTAATCTACTTTCACATGCTTGCTTTGCATATAGAATGCCTTACCCGCCGCTATTTTCTTCATCGCGTCAATCTCCTGAAGGGCCTTTTGGGCCTGGCCTTGGCACTCTTCGCGCTCCCGAGGGCCGCGGCAAGCTCAGACTCTCGCGTCTTCGAGTCAAGCTCCAACGCCTCGTGCTTCGTCACGAGAGCCTGGAGCTCTTGCTGCACCTCGGCCACCTGAGCCTCTTGCCTTTCCCGCTCGGTGCGCTCCTTGGCCGCTTTATCTTCGGCCGCGGACAATGCTTGCTTTAGGGTCGCCACTTCGGTCGTGGCCCCTGGCAAATTCATGATGATCCTGTCATTTTGCAATCGCATTCTTTTTATACATATCCATAGACTAGGTATACTTACCTTTGTTCTCCTTGAGATGCCTCTTGGCAAGGCCGAGCTCGTCCTTGAACCCTTTAAGGTCCTGCTTTAGTGCGGCGACCTCCGCAGTCAGTGCGGCAGATGCCAGAAGTGAAGCCTGCATACACATATTGACATACTTATATTAGACTCCTGTGATATTGTTTGATCCTCTGTCCGACTTTTCTTTGTGAACACCGAACAGAGCATCAGGGGCTACTGTCTATGCGGTAATATTTTTCCTATATTTTAACACTTACCTCAAAGCCTGTTAGAAGGCTGACACATGCTTCAGTCAATCCGCTCTTGGCGGACTGAACCTTCTGGACCACCGCACTCATAATAGTACGGTGCTCCTCGTCGATGGAAGCACTGCGAAGCGCTCCCAGCTGATTGTTCGACGCCTCTAGATGGACAGAGGTCACCGGCACAGGCATCTTTCCCCTCTTGGAAGGAGGCCGCCTGCCCGAGTCCGGAACCACTGGAGGTTCCGGCACGGTGTTCGGCTGAGGGCCGAACTCGAAGCCCTTAGGGGCCTTGTTCCCTCTGCTCCCGGAGTCCGGAAGGTCGCCTTGAGGCGCCTCCGGGATTGTCTCCCCTCGGCCCAGTGCCTCTTGAGACAATACCTCGGCGTCGTCCACAGGGCAAGGGGAGGTGGCGGTCGGAAGTGGATCGCTATCCATACCTGACGAGCCCAGGGAGCCGTCCGACGATACATCAATACGGGCTCCTGGCGGCCTGCACAATCATGTTCGGCGTTAGGGGAAGCAGCGCGACAAAGGAATGCTATGAGTTACTTTGGTATCCGAATACTTACGACTTTGCTAGGGGCTTGGCTCTGAGCAGCCACTCGTCTTCGCCTTCGGCGGCGGTGGTGGAACTGTCCGGAAGGAGAGTCCTTCCCTTCTTGGACCCTTCGCCCCCCCGGTTGGGGCGGCCTTCCTTTTCTTGTCTCCCCCAACTGAAGGGGGAGCATCTCCTTCTTCCTCCTCGTCTTCGGGGGAGGAGTGTGCTGCAGAGTCATCGGACGGTGAGTCCGATAACACCTGGCGTCGGGAACTCTTTAGGGTTCCCTTGGCCTTCTTGGTCTTCTCTGGCACCTTGTAAGGAGCCGGAGTCAGCATCTCTGTCAGGAGAGCATTTGCTGGGCCTTCGGGCAAGGGAGCCGGACAATCGATCTGTCTGGCCGTTTCCTGCCAGTCCTGTCAAAGGAACGGGAGCTTAGATCCCGCATAGAGTCAAACTATGAAAAACAAGTATCCTGTAAGAGGTAAAACAGCTTACCGCGCTGGCTTGGCGCTTCGCGCAGAATTCGCGATCCTCGGTAGTAGTAGGAGGAACCTCGACGCCCTTGAATAACACCTTCCAGGCATCCTCGTGTGTTGTATCAAAGAGCCTGTTCAGAGTTTGGTGCTGGGCCGGGTCGAACTCCCACAAGTTGAAGGCTCGTTGTTGACACAGGAGGATCCAGCGGATGAGCATGACCTGGACTACGTTGACGAGTTTGAGCTTCTTGTTCACCATGTTTAGAATACATGTTTGGAGTCCGGTCAGCTCTCCTGAACTACCCTAGGACAGGCCCTTCTCTTTCCAGGAGGTGAGCCATGTGGGGATGCCAGATCGGAACTCGAGGGCCGCTGCCCATGCAGGGTCACGCGGCTCGGTGATGTAGAACCACCCCGATTGCCACCCCTTTATGGTCTCCATGAAGGAGCCCTCGAGCCATGTAACGTTGGGCATCTTGCCCACCATGGCGCCTCCGCACTCCGCCTGGCGGCCGCCCACTACCTTCGGCTTGACATTGAAGGTCTTCAGCCATAAGCTGAAGTGGGGCTTGATGCGGAGGAAGG
Organism: Triticum dicoccoides; assembly: GCF_002162155.2. Lineage (NCBI taxonomy): Eukaryota > Viridiplantae > Streptophyta > Magnoliopsida > Poales > Poaceae > Triticum > Triticum dicoccoides. The sequence goes on along the minus strand of NC_041382.1, from coordinate 104,046,182 downwards.
CCTCGTACATGACGATAAACGTTGAGATGTTGAGGATGAAGTTCGGGGCCAGATTGTGGAAATCCAGGCCGTAGTAGAACATGAGCCCCCGGACGAATGGGTGGAGAGGGAATCCCAGTCCGCGGAGGAAATGGGTAAGGAACACTACCCTCTCATGAGGCCTGGGGGTGGGGATGAGCTGCCCCTCATCTGGGAGCCGGTACGCGATGTCGTCGGGCAGGTATCCGGCTCTCCTCAGCTTCTTGATGTGTCCCTCCGTGACGGAGGAGACCATCCACCCGCCTCCCGCTCCGGACATGGTTGGAGAAGGTCGAGGTGGGAAATGCGGACTTGGGCGCTGGAGCTCGAGTGTGCGAAAGTGGATGAGCAAAGGAGGAAGAAGGCATGGATGAAGAGGTCAATCCTTATCCCTTTGTATGGGCGGACGAAACTATGCGTCCCCACTAGCCTATCCTCCAAGCGCCATAACTGGTGGCGCGGTTGGGTTACCCACGCCCGTATTGATGAGAATCCCGTGATAAGGGGACACGATCTCTGCTTTGACAAGACGTGTCAAAAAACTTCCTTGTGTTATGTGCGGGGCTAGTTAAAGGAAACGGTTCCAATAATCACCGGGCCATGACATAATGTCGTGTTGCCAAAACAAGTCAGCAAATTGGATTTGTGGAAACATTATTCTCTCTACGGTGGTATGTGGAACTTATTTTGCAGGGTCGGACACTATCCTTGTATTCAAATTCTTCCGTGGTGTATTCGGGGGAGGAACCCTCCTTGCAATGCCGAAGACAACACTGCATGCCGGGCTCATCGTCATTTAAAGCCTGGTTCAGGGGCTACTGAGGGAGTCCTGGATTAGGGGGTCTCCGGACAGCCGGACTATATCCTTTGGCCGGACTGTTAGACTATGAAGATACAAGATTGAAGATTTCGTCTCGTGTCCGGATGGGACTCTCCTTGGCGTGGAAGGCAAGTTAGGCAGTACGGATATGGATATCTCCTCCTTTGTAACCGACTTTGTGTAACCCTAACCCTCTCCAGTGTCTATATATACCGGAGGGTTTTAGTCCTTAGGACACAACAATAACATACAATCATACCATAGGCCAGCTTCTAGGGTTTAGCCTCTCTGATCTCGTGGTAGATCTACTCTTGTACTACCCATATCATCAATATTAATCAAGCAGGACGTAGGGTTTTACCTCCATCAAGAGGGCCCGAACCTGGGTAAAACATAGTGTTCCCTGCCTCCTGTTACCATCCACCTTAGACGCACAGTTCAGGACCCCCTACCCGAGATCCGCCGGTTTTGACACCGACACCGACAGTATATACTTGGCTAATTGTAAGAAGAATGTGTACCTGGGACATCGTCGATTTCTTCCGAGCAGGCATCCCGTAAGAAAGAAACACAAGCATTTCAAAGGTGAGGCGGATCACCGAACGAAGCCTCGCCTCCGTACTGGTGTTGATGTACATGATATGGTCAAGGATTTGAAGGTGGTCTTTGGGAAGGGTCCTCGTGGACAACCTGTTCCGAATGACGCTGACGGATGCGCACCCATGTGGAAGAAGAAATCTATATTTTGGGACCTGCCCTATTGGAAAGACCTAGAGGTCCGCTCCACAATCGACGTGATGCACATGACGAAGAATCTTTGTGTGACCCTGCTTGGCTTCTTGGGTGTGTATGGGAAGACAAAAAATACACCTGAGGCACGGGAGTACCAGCAAAGTATGCACGGAAAAGACGGCATACATCAGGGTCATGCAAGCTACACTCTTACCAAAGAAGAGAAGGAAATCTTCTTTGAATGCCTGCTCAGTATTAAGGTACCGTCTGGCTTCTCGTCGAATATAAAGGGAATAATAAACATGGCAGAGAAAAAGTTCCAGAACCTAAAGTCTCATGACTGCCACGTGATTATGGCGCAACTGCTTCCGGTTGCATTGAGGGGGCTTCTACCAGAAAACGTTCGATTAGCCATTATGAAGCTATGTGCATTTCTCAATGCAATCTCTAAGAAGGTAATCGATCCAGAAATCATGCCAAGGTTAGAGAATGATTTGGTGCAATGTCTTGTCAGTTCGAGTTGGTGTTCCCACCATCCTTCTGCAACATTATGACGCACGTCCTAGTTCACCTATGCGAAGAGATTAACGTTTTGGGTCCTGTATTTCTACACAATATGTTCCCCTTTGAGAGGTTCATGGGAGTCTTAAAGAAATATGTTCATAACCATGCTAGGCCAGAAGGAAGCATCTCCAATGGCCATGAAAATGAGGAGGCCATTGAGTTTTGTATTGACTTTATTCCTCACCTTAAGCCGATTGGTGTTCCTGAATCGCGGCATAAGGGCAGACTGGATGGAAAAGGCACGCTAGGAGGGGAACAAATAATATGTATGGACGGACATTGTCTCACTGAAGCACACTACATAGTTCTACATAATTCCGCCTTGGTGGCTCCGTATATGGATGAACACAAGAATTTGCTATGCTCCAAACACCCGGAGCGGTCTGATGACTGGACTACACGTGAACGAACCAGGAGTTTCGCCAGCTGGTTGCAGACACGTACCATGCATGACGCCTCTATTGAAGATGACCTGTACTTCCTGTCCTAGTTACCATCTTCGAATATAATGACTTTCAAAGGGTACGAGATAAATGGTAATACATTTTACACGATCGCCCAAGATAAGAAGAGCACCAACCAAAACAGTGGTGTCCGCTTTGATGCAGAAACCAAGACAGGAAAGGAAACATATTATGGTTATATACAGGACATATGGAACTTGACTATCGACGTGGTTTGAAGGTCCCTTTGTTTTGGTGCAAATGGGTCAATATGACACGAGGCGGGGTAACGGAAGACCCGCAGTACGGAATGACAACAGTGGATCTCAACAATCTTGCGTATGCAGACGAACCATTCATCCTAGCCAATGATGTGGCACAGGTTTTCTATGTGAAGGACATGTCTACCAAGCCGAGAAAAAGAAAAGATAAGGAAGCGAATGCATCGTACGATGAGCCAAAGCGGCATATAGTTCTTTCTAGGAAGAGAAACATCGTGGGAGTGGATGACAAGACAGACATGTCAGGAGATTATGAAAAGTTTGATGAAATTGCTCCATTCACAATGAATATTGACCCGAGCATCCAGTTAAATGATGAATATTTTCCATGGCTACGGCACAAAGGGACACACGCGAAGAAAAAGTTTCACACCCAAAGATCTGGGATGTGATCGGCTTCACTATCATCACTTTCTTCTGTGTTTCACACCCAGGAGGGAATCTCTGTAATAGTTATGGTAGCTAGTTATGTGTTTTGGCATTTGAAACGCGAAGAAATTTTATGTGCAAACAAACTGGATGCACTTCGTGTACAAAATGGACAATCTCTTTCGAAGTATTAGGGTTTCGGACGAAAACTCATCTGTTACAAAGGCATTTCATTTTTTAAATAACCTAAACATTACCAAATTGAATATAATGATAAAATGCACTAATATTAAACATAAGAAAAAAGAATCACTAAAAAATCTATTTTCAAAGTTAAGTTATTCACAAACTAGTGATTTACAGAAATTTCAAATAATTCAAAATTTAAACTATTCAAATTTGAAAACTACGGGCACTAACAGAAAGTTTGTAATTTTTTGTACCTAAAGCAAAAATATTCGCAAAGAAACTCTAAATATAGCAAAAAACAACTCAAAAATAAATAAAACAAAAATAAATAAAGCAAAAAAAACAAGAAAATAAAAAGCCCGCGTACTGGGCCAAAGCGGCCTGCATACGACTAGAAACCCAACGTGTATTGGGCCAGGATGCAGGCCCGCAAAGGCCCTGTAGGCCCACAGGGCAGCACAGAACAGATAGGCCCAGTAGGCTTGCTTTGGAAGGAGCTCGAGAGAGCTATCGCACTGGGCTTATAAACCAGTGCGGACGCCCCTCGGCTAGCGAGGTGGGACTAAACTTGCCGCACCGCACCTGCGCCAGCACACCCCTTTTAGTACCGGGTCGTGGCTCCAACCGGTACTAAAGGGGGGGTCTTTAGTACCGGTTGGTGCCACCACCCGGTAATAAAGGGGTGCCGTTCCCGCCGCTTGGCCTGGCCAAAACAGACCTTTAGTACCGGTTGGTGGCTTCAACCGGTACTAAAGGTTGTTCTATATAAAAAAACACTTCAGAAAATTTGTCAGTTTCTCATCTCCCTCTGCTTCTTTCTCCTCTGCCCCGTCGCCGCCGCCCCTCGTCGCCGCCCCCGTCGTCGTCCGTTCCCGTCCCCGTCTGTCCCCGTCCCCGTCCCCGTCCCCGTCGTCGCGCCCCGCCCCGTCCTCCCGTCGTCCCCGCCCGGCCCGTCCCCGTCCCCATCGTCGCCGACCCGTCCCCATCCCCGTCGTCACCGCCTGTCTTCATCCCCGTCGCCGCCCCCCGTCGTCGCGCCTCGCCGGTGAGCTCCTGCCCCGGCCGCACACACACAGTGTTATAGAAATATTAGAAATGTTAGTTATATAGAAATGTTTTTTAGTTATAGAAATATTGGAAATGTTAGTTATATAGAAATGTTAGTTATATATAAATAGTAGAAATGTTAGTTATATAGAAATGTTAGTTATATTAGAAACGTTAGTTATATAGAAATGTTAGTTATATAGAAATGTTTTTTAGTTATAAAAATATTAGAAATGTTAGTTTTAGTTATAGAAATATTAGAAATGTTAGTTTTAGTTATAAAATTTAGAATTTGCATATATGAAATCACAATCCATCATTTAAAAAATGTTACTTTACTTTTGCGGCATATAGTATTTGTTGTCGACGATGTCCGGCCCGCATCCTCGCCGTCGACCAGTTCGCGACGACGTCCTGCTTCAGAGGACCCATGTCCGGGACTGGGCTCTGCCGGGCTGGCACTGGGAGGTGCTACCTTCAGGGGCGCGATGCTTGGTGAGGAACCCGGCCCCGGGCCCCGTCGTCGACCCTGATCTCCTTTGGTGGCGTTCGCGTGGGCCACTTTCAGTGCAGAGGGAGCCGGCCCCGCCGGAGGTGGTACGTCACCGTGTCAGGGAGGAGGACGAGCACGTCCATCGCTACATGGCTGCTATGGACGTCAGGTTCTCCAATACCTGGCAGGTTCTTTGGGGAGATCACCCGAGCTATGATCCAGTGATGGTTCCTTCACTTTGGTTGTCCACCGCCTAGATTACTCTCTAGTATTCGATCTTTATTAGCTAGCTAGCTAGCTAGTGATGTATTCGATATATAATATTCGAGACGATGTATTCGAGATTATATCTATTATTTGAGACGATGTATTTGAGATTATATCTATTATTCGAGACGACGTATTCGAGATTATATTCGATGATGCTTATTATGTACTATGATTGATTCAGTTTTTCCTTATTAATTGATTGCATCCATGCATTGTAATTTGAATATATTTCTTTTGGATTAGTTAAATAAAACCTATGGAGGACAATACCGGCAGAGAGGGAGAAGAGGCCCTGTTCAATATCATACGCAATCCTCGCGGGCCAGATGATGATCAGAATGAAGAAGATTATGACGGTTCCGAATATCTAAACAACACCGGGGAGGGTGATATGATATTCGATCGCGACGACCGAATTGATGAAGTCATGAACTATGAACATGACGAAGAAAATGTTGATCTTGAAACAACAAAGACCGGCGAGGTATATATATTTATATAAGCAGGCATCTGGTGATCATCACATGTTTTAAATGACTTGAAGATATATTAACGAATCAAGCAAATCTGCAGGCGACAGGAAACGAGGCCCGAACAAAAAGTTGAAGGAGGGCGTAAAGTACAATATTGAGGCCATCAAACCTAATGGCGAACCATTAGCGCCTAAGAAGATTGCAGACAAGTTCATTCGTCAGTGCGGAGTTCTTGTGAAGGACCAACTCCCGATCTCCCTTCAAGAATGGAGAGAGCCAGCAAAGCCACGTCCAGTAGTTACTTTTGTCGACGAGAGACAAAAACTTCTGCTTTGGGAAACGCTCATGGAACATTTCACCCTACCAGATCATTTCACAGATGCAGATGTGGAGAAAGTCAAGGATGCTGCTCTTAGGAAGATGGCGGTTGCATTCAACAACCACAAGAATCGTGTATGGGACAAGTACGTCAAGGGAGGAAGGAAGACTCCAGTATTCGAGGGAACACTATAGAAGCAAAGTGCTCATTGGGACGATTTCGTGAAATTCAAGGATTCGGAATTATCTAAGGAGTGGTCGAGAATAAACAAGGCCAATGCCGCAAAAAAGGATAAGTTCCATAAGCTGGGGCCAGGTGGCTATGCGGTGGGAATGCCTAAGTGGGATAAGTCTAAGAAAGAGATAGAGGATGCAGGTGTCACTCCAGAAACATTGAGCTGGCCCCCCAGGTGCATGACTTGGTTCTATGCGCATTGGGGGGGGAGTTGGACCCGAAGACATGCAAAGTTTCGAAGAAGGCATGTCTAGACGGAGCCGAAGATAAGCTACTTGTTGCAATAGAAGAGGCTCGATCGGGGGTGTTCGAGCCCAACAGAGAGAACGACGAGCTTACGCGTGCCCTGGGAAATCCTGAACACCCGGGAAGAACATGAGGCAAGGGCAATATTCCGTGGTATGAGGGGTTTTCAGACTGGAATGCCGACTACAGAACCCGTGCGAGAAAGAAGATTGTGGAGGATAAGAAGAGCAAGATGGAGGAGGAGCAGAGGAAGCTGGACTATGAACGCCTTCAAGGCCTAGAATCAGCACACGCATACTTGGCAATCAAATTACAGCGGCAGTAGGAGTAGATCGACTCACTTAGCCAGCAAAGGGGGTCTCAGCAGCTGCAGCAGCTAGCGGATGATCCATCATTGGATTGCACCGTCCCATCCATGCCGAGAAGCAGCGTGGGTTCCATCCCGGGCGACGCATTGCTGGATAGCTACCCAGTGGATGACATCATGGAGAACACTAACTGTGAGCTACACTTCAAAATGAAGAACATATCCATGAAGGTGGCGGGCGCCCTTGCTTTTACAAATCCCCCCGAGGCAACCTTCCATTGCAACCCGATTCCAGCGGGCTATGCTCGTGTCTTGGTTGATGAGGTGGTGGACCAATATTCGGGGCTAGAGCTTGACATTCTTGGAGGTGACGAGGAGCACACACTGGGAGAGGCCAACCATCATATCATCCTATGGAGAAAGGATTGCATCATCTTTCAAAGGCCACCGACACCGCGTCATCCGACTCCTCGTCGAAGTCCGCCACCGAGTCAGCATACTCCCACTCCTCCAAGTCCACCAACGCATCAAGCCACTCCTCCTCCAAGTCCGGCACAGTTTCAGGCCACTCCTCCTCCTCCATGTCCGGCAAAGCATCAGGCCACTCCTCCTCCAAGTCCGACACAGCTTCAGGACACTCCTCCTCCTCCAACTCAGCCACGTCAGCCGTCTTCGCCGCCTCAGCAATCACGGAAGAGAGCCGCCTCAGCTATGGTGTGTAGCGGTACAAGTCGAGGTAGTATTGGAGGTACAGGCGGAGGCAAGCAATTTCAATATGGTCCAAGCAGCCTCGCGCCTCTTCCGCAGAGGCCTTACGACAAGTCCGAGGAGGAAAACACAGCCATATAGAAGGCCGAGGTGGAAGCCCATTTTGCACTGAAATCCGCCGCCAAGGGAGAAAGTGCCTGAGGAAAAGATTGACCACTTCATTCGTATGGCTAGACCACCAGCTCCCAAGCGTGTTGATACAGACTATGAGCGCCACCTCAGGAAGTTAAATCAAGCACGTCTACAGAAAGAGGCGAGCTCGAGCTTGAGCAAATCAGCTGGCAAAACATGCGGTAAAACCATTCCCCAGCTGGGAGAACAGGCGGCGCAATCAATCCCCCCGCTTGTTGTGCCAACAACACATGAGAGTACGCGCGCCCAATATTATTGTGGGCATACCGTTTATGTTCCCGAGCTGGGCGATGTGGTAATAACCGAGGAGCATATTGAGCAGGCTGAAATGCTCAAGATCACTGTTGGACAACCCCTCGATATCGAGCCCATGCCTCTGATCGCAGAGGAGGAAATAAAACGGAAATATGTCCGGGGCCAACCTTTGGTCGAGCCAGACGAGGTCAAGAAGCTCCCAACGAGAATGTATGAATTGCATCAATGGTACATGGACATTACCAAGATTTTCAATCGAGAGTCCCTCATGGTGAATGTCAAGAAGGATCATTACTACCATGAGAAAGCTATGTCCGTTGAGTATTCAGAACTATTTCAGTTATACAATCAAGACGCACTCGACAAATCTATCATCAGTTGCTATTGTCTGTAAGTAATTTCTTTCTGTAATTTAAGTCTCAAGCTAGCTGTAGTGATCATTTTGATCAATCATTACCTGTAATTATCCTCACTATATTCTTTTTTCTGTGGTATTATGCAGGATGAAGATTTATGAAATGAAAAAAGGTGAACGCTATGGCATTGGGTTCGTTGACCCAAATACCATTAATTAATACACATGGAAATTAGATCCATATTATGAAAAAAGTGTAGACGAAAGCATGCTAGAGTTCTTCAAGCGCCTCAAATACAAAGAAGATATACTACTTCCTTACAACTTCGAGTGAGTCACACTGTCTTGTACTACAAATTATGTTTTTGCCTACTAGCTAGCTACATGTTTTTGCTTACATATGCCCGCTTAATTAAGACATGCAAACGTGTGTGCATGCAGATTTCACTAGATCTTATTAATCATTAAAGTTGATGAAGGAACAGTTGAAGTACTAGACTCACTACTTAAGAAAGCAAGTGACTACACCATCGTGAAGGGGATAGTCAACAGGTAATTTCAATCATTATTAACTATATCTCGGCCTATTTAATTAGTTTGTCATTTCCTGATAACAACTATTTAATAACCCATTTATTCATTTTCTTTGTCGGCGGGCAGGGCTTGAGCAAAGTTCATCAGCGTCACTCCAGGCCAATGGAAACGAAATCTGAAATGGTATCGACCCCAGGTAAGTAATTAAGTAGTACTAGCTAGCTAGCTGCCATCTCTTTAATTATCATGCTTGATTAATTATTATATGATCAAATTCCATTCTCGTAAAGGCCCTGAAGCAGGCGCCGGGGAATAATCTGTGTGCATACTACGTTTGCGAGAATATTCGCATGATGGCGTCCGAAAGGAGCAGATCTCAAAGACAGGAGTGGGTACGTTTGTGAGAACACTATTCACAATTTTTACACCATTATCAATATCTAGTCACACAACTAATACACATGCATATTGATCTCCTTCTTAACAGTTCAAAGAGGTGCGGGAGCAGCTCCTACCAATGGAGCGCATACAAGCAATTCAAGAGAAAAATAGCGGGATTTTTGCTCAACCAGGTCATAGATCCGAAAGGAGAATACTATTACCCGCTACCGCCCCCATGAACCACTTCCAATTGTTATCGTGCTCTGAAGGCACCAATTAGGCTAATGCCGCTGGCTCCGAAGGCACCAATTAGGAGAAATTGTATATAGCTAGCTAATTGTATATATATATATATATATATATATATATATATACATGTGTGTATATATGTGTGAATTAATTAATGGTGGTTGTGACACATTCGATGATATATGTATATATATGATCGGTTCTACTAGAAATTCTATTTATATATATGCATAACGTGTACAATATGTAGTATCGTAAAATACCAGCAAACGAAAAAGAATTAAATGGAAAACACAAAATTATATAAAAAAGAAATCATAAACCCAAAATTCCCCAACCTTTTAATATCGGTTGGTGTCACCAACCGGTACTAAAGGGCTCCCTGCCCCCGGAGCTGGCTCGTGCCACGTGGTTGCCCTTTAGCACCGGTTCGTGCGGAACCAGTACTAAAAGGGGGGACCTTTAGTGCCCACACTTTAGTGCCGGTTACCGAACCGGCACTAAAGGGCCTTACGAACTGGTGTTATTGCTCAGTTCTGCACTAGTGTCATATCTTCGTAGTACTTAGGCGAAGCCCTGTGCGGATCACTTCACCATCACCATCATCATGCCGTCGTGCTGACGGAACTCATCTTCTTCCTCGACACCTTTGCTGGATCAAGAGGACGAGGAACGTATCGAGCAGAACGTGTGCAGAACTCGAAGGTGTCGTACGTTCGGTGCTTGATCATTCGGATCTAGAAGAAGTTCGACTACATCAACAGCATTGTTAAACGCTTCCGTTTTCAGTCTACGAGGGTACGTGGACTGATAACCCACAAGTATAGGGGATCAATTGTAGCCTCTGTTGATGAGTAAGAGTGTCGAACCCAACGAGAAGCTAAAGGTAGGACAAATATTCCCTCAAGTTTTATCGACCACCGATACAACTCTACGCACGCTTAACGTTCGCTTTACCTAGAACAAGTATGAAATTAGAAGTACTTTGTAGGTGTTTTTGGATGAGTTTACAAGATAATAAAGAGCGTGTAAATAAAAAGTAGGGGCTGTTTTAGGCAAAGAAGCAATAAAGTTAGTATAGCGAGTGTGGAAAAGTGGTGGTAGGAGTTGCGAAATTGTCCCTAAGCAATTGACTACTTTACTAGACCGATAGCAAGTTTTATGTGAGAGAGGCCCCTGCTAGCATGTCATCCCTGACTTGGAATTCTATGCGCTTTTGATTGGAACTATTAGCAAGCATCTACAACTACTACCATTCATTAAGGTAAAACCCAACCATAGCATTAAGATATATTGGTCCCCTTCAATCCCATATGCATCAATTTCTATGGTAGGTTGACGCTTCTGTCACTCTTGCCCTCCAATACATAGTCCTATCAACATACAACTAACCCTATGGTGTGATCCACGCTCGCGCTCATATAATGGGCACCAAAGGACAACACCATAACCACAATCAAATTAAACCAATCATAGCAATTCACCAGTTACCGATAGGGCAACAAAATCTACTCAGACATCATAGGATGGCAACACATCATTAGATAATAATATGAAGCATAAAGCACCATGTTCAAGTAGAGGTTATAGCAGGTTGCGGGAGAGTGGACCGCTGTAGATAGATGGGGGAAGGTGATGAAGACGTTGGTGAATATGACAGAGGTGTTGGTGTAGATCGTTGTAGCGATGATGGCCCCGGCTGTGTGCCGGCGCCACCGGGAGAGAGGGGGAGAGAGCCCCCCTTCTTCTTCTTCTTCTTCTTCTTCTTCCTTGACCTTCTCCCTAGATGGGAGAAGGGTTTCCCCTCTGGTCCATGGCCTTCATGGCGGCGGAGGGACGAGAGCCCCTCCGAGATTGGATATGTCTCTCTCTGTTTGTGCGTTCCTGATTCTGGCCCTTCACCGTTTCTTATATCTCCGGAGATCCGTAACTCCGATTGGGCTGAAATTTTAACATGATTTGTATCCGGATATTGGCTTTCTTGCGGCAAAAGAAGGGCACCGACCGCCTTATGGGGTGGCCACGAGGGTCGGGGGCGCATCCCCTGCCTCGTGGCCCCCTCGGGCATCATCTTGCGTTGATTCTTCTTTCCAAAAATCACATATATTCCAAAAAAATCTCCGTAAGTTTTTATCCCGTTTGGACTCTGTTTGATATGGATTTTATGCGAAACAAAAAACATGCAATAAACAGGAACTGACACTGGGCACTGGATCAATATGTTAGTCCCAAAAATAGTATAAAAAGTTGCCAAAAGTATATAAAAGTTATATAATATTAACATGGAACAATCAAAAATTATAGACGGAGACGTATCATGGACACACTCTCCCCCTCGTTGTTATGCATCTTCTAGATAGATCTTGCGTGAGCGTAGGATTTTTTTTAAAATTGCATGCTGCGTTTCCCAACAGTGGCATCAGGGTTTTCGAGTTCTTTACTATCGTATGCCTAAATTTGAGAGTACAAGAGTGAAGAGCTCGAAAGCCGTCAAATTATGAATGATTTTCTTCTTCCATCATTGCAAAATCGCTATGTGATAGGAATGGAGAATTGTTGGGTTAGACATTTAGCTTCTATCCGTCGAAGCTTGGCAAGTAGTATGATCATGACGACTCGAAATAATTAAACACAAGTCCCATAACAATCTTCATACCAACATATTCAGTTCAAAAGCATCATAGAAGTGACATGACAGCAGTTGGCAACTAGGTCATGAACAAAAGATCCGATGTGTGGACACATTGACTCTCCGCCGACTCCCTCTCCATGCCCTCGTCGATCTTGTGGAGAAGGGGCCGTTCGGTACCGACCGCGGCAAGGACGACCATCAAGGTATCTACTTGGCAGCTGCACAAGCGCTCTCCTCGCAGGCGGCCACCCTCTCTGCCGCTGGAGCTGCGGTCTCTGTCGCTAAGCAGCAGGCTATTTCAATGCGGGCACCGGAGTGGGATTCTTGGCCACCGCACCTGTTTAATACTAGCAGGCAGTCGGGTGGGCAACTGGCTTAAATGTGGTAGAAGCCGTCTCGTCCAGTCTCGCTGCTTCGGTATTGAACAATCACGTAGATCAAGCGGACGTAGCACGTGAGGTGCTCTCGGCCGGCATGCCAGTTCAGTGCTGGCTCCAAAGATCGGTCCTTTCCGCTCTGGGCCGGCATGAACGCGGGGCGGGGATTGGAGGTATGATCGTGCAGGAAAGGGTGCGGGCGCGGGAGATGGTTTTGAGTGGGACCGCGTTGTCTGACGTGTACGTGGCCGTGGTCCGAAGGCCCGCAAACCTTCCCTGGTTTGCAAGAATTCAGACACGCAAACACGTCCGTGAATAAATACGAGTTCACATTGAATAGTAAACTATATCCGGACAGCTTTCTCCGAACTGTTGCGGGCTATTTGAGTGTTCCTGTTGGAGATGCACTAAAGAACCAGAAGGACGATGGGTGAGGACCACGACAAATGTTCTCCCATGGAAGAATGCTTGTTTGCAATATCTTGGAGAGCAAAGTCAAGCAAGAACATGCACGGAGAGCATAATCTTACAGCTCGAACAGGTTGACATTGTGTGCGCTCATTCCCTGCAAACGTTAATGTGGATGTCGGGTGGAATCCATAGTAGATGATGGTGTCTAGCATGTGTCGATGGGTTTTTGATAATTATGTGGTATCTTGTGCCGCAATGACAGGGATGAAGGATGATTGGATGGACATTTCTTACCCTGGGAGTTGGGATCGTGGAAGCTGCCAGTTTGCAGTTGGCATTTTTGTCAATTATACAAGTGTTAAGCAAAACCGTTTTAGTTGGCTGAGATTTACTTAAATTACAATCGATTTGGGAAAGTGTAATTTCATGCCTGTAACTTGCATTTTTTTACCCAGTTGCAGGTTGCAATTTTTATAAAGTGAAGTTACACTTTTCTGAATCAAATGAGTTTTGAAAAAAAAAGCTCAGTACGTGCACATAGAATTGGTAGAACTGTTCTAATAAATCAGGAAAGTTAAGAATGAAACATCGGTCCCTAAGAGCATCTTCAATAAAAGATGTAGATGCAAAAATAACTATGTTTTTCATCTCCAAGGCTAAAAAACTCTCTTCAACAGATAATGTAGATGTAAAAATAAAAATTACATATCTGCCTTCCGGAGATGTAAAATACAACATCTCCGTTGCAAATTTGCATCTCCGCTGACTGGAGATGTAAAAAGGGCAGCCGCGCGCCAACCGCCAACTGCCGTTTCTTTCCGTTTCTACGCAACCGCCGCTTGTCCGCCTCCCGCCCATCCACCGCTCGCCCGCCTCCCGCCACCGTCATGGCCGACGCAGATGTTGTATCGTGTGCCGCAATGGAAGGGGTGATGGATGGACATTTGTTTCATTGGGTGTTAGGACGAAGCTGTTGGCATGCATGGGTGTGTACTATTACACCGGTTTGCTGTTGGCATTCTATGATAATTGTACCGCATGTTTGTCCAGTGGATTGTCGTTTCCTGGGGTTGACGGAGAGGCATCCATGTATATATCCATAGATTAAACAAAACTGTTTTACTTCACTCAGATTTTCTTAAATTACAACCCATTCAGAAAAGTTTAAAGATGGTGTAACTTGCAATTTTTTTATGAAAATAACAATTGAAAATAAAATCTCTTCCATAGAATTGGAAGAACTGTTTTAATAAGCGAGCGAATTTTAAACACTAACGGAATCGCCATCATTGCCTAGTGCCAGGGGCACTCGACAAAAAACAAAATCATCTTGTTGACGTGTTTGCCAAATCCTTTTCATCGGGCCATTCCGGAAAGGTGATGCGGCTGGACTCCTTCCGGCAAAGGCAAGTTTGTATGGTTATTTTTGTCATGCACTCTGCAAAGGCATTTGTCGAGTATAACAAAGCGGGCACTCATCAAACAAACAGACAATGACGGAGCTAGCAAATTGCCAAAGCCTGGGCAAGCTGTAAACTAAAACTTACTTGGTGTATCAAACACAACAAGTGTCATATATGTTGATAAACATCATGTGCAATATACACACTAATGGTTCATAGATCATAGAACTAATAAAAGCATACTGTACAATACCAAATAACTCGCTAGACACTAGCCAATTCTGTCATTAAACAAACATGGTTGAAACCAACATGATCAGCGTTCAATTACACAATTTGACGATATATTATAGGTAAATAACTCACCTAGCTGTCATTTGCCGCCAGAAGCACTCATCGTTGGCGGTTTGCTGCTACTTGCTGCCGCCGGTACCAAAGACAGAGATAAGCAGAACTACTATAAGTTCGATATAAAAGCGACAAACTTTCATCGTTATCTTATTTAAGGCGTTGTATACTTGTGGATCTGTTGACCTTCATTGGTTGATGTCGGCAAACAGGATAAAATTCTTGTCATTTTCGTTTCTAGCTGGACATCCGACGGCAGCGTGAGGGTGGGCTTCCCTTCTTGAAGGTGTTGTTGTGGAAAAAATCAACTTAGTTGTATGCGCTATATTCATATCTTGTAATGGCGCTACCATAGTTGTCTAAATTTTGTACTCCGTTTGTTGATGTCTTTAACCTTATTGCCTTGCATCAGCTTCAATAAAAAATGGACGTGTGCATCATAATGATGCAGAGGCGCTGGGTTTTTTAATCTTTTAAAAAATCAACATATATAAAGTTTTTGCTAGAACTGTTAGGAGTTAGGGCACTATACTCGAGTGTCCTAATCCTTGAATGGAGGCAAAGAAGGAGCTGGAGATTCTCCAGCTAACTGAAGTGAGCATGAACGATGACGCGAGGTTGCTATGATGAAGTGGCGAATACTAACATGATGATGGACATGTAACAATTGAGTTGAGTTCCTACGTACATGCGAGTATGTACTTAGTTGCGAACCATGGGCAAGTATATGAGCATATACAATTGTACTGTGTTAGAAAAATGTGCTTAGTCTGCATGTTGCATGGGCATTGGCATCGTTTGGGACATCCATGCCATGCAACCAATTAACCTTACTGGAGCCAACGCGGCAATCTTAACCATCTGCCCTATTCGGCCTAAGGATATCTCCAACGTTATTCTCGGTTTGACATAGTATTCATCGGCGGATGCGTTCGCGGCCTTTGATATAGTAGCCGGCCATCCAACACAGTGCACGCGCATATTGAACATGACTTGAATAAACAGGACAAATTTCATGCAAAGTAGCCGATTTTTATTTAAACTGGACCAAATTCATGAAAAGTTTGACATACTTTATTAAACAAAAGTGGACGTGATACATTTTAACTTAGGAAAAGTTCCTACTTCAAATCTTCACCGACCGTGAAGGCATCGTACTTCTCCTGTCTATAACTGCCTGTGCCACCTCTGCATTCGCCTTTGCTTTGATCTCCACTAGCTGGGCGTCGTACTCCTCCTCCACGACTCGCAACCTCCATCGCTTGCGGCGGCTGTCGCGGGCGCTACGCATGGACTTGTACATCACCCGTTGCTCATCACGAAGGCCGTATTCTCCATGGCCATGCCCACGACGGCATCCTCACTTGCCAGCTCGCCGTAGATCTATAGCTCTATGAGCCAGTGCTGCTCGAGGAGCCGCATGTTGTACTGATGCTCCTCCTACAACATCCGAAGCGCGGAGATTAACCGGCGGCGCTGGCTGCAACGGGCGCTCCTCCGCCATGATGACCTTGTAGTGCGCCAGCGCCATGGTAAAGCCGGCAACCGGCGCGGGCGCAGGCTCATCGTCGGACACCTACTCCATCATCCGGCCGCCATCCTATGCGCTCTCCTTCGGCGAGCTCGCCGGCAGTTCGGCCTCTATCCATCGCGCACAACGGGCCTGCCAGCCGGCTGCAAGGCCAATCAACTCGATCTTCTGCTCTGTCAAGAGCTTCTCCAACAACGCACTAGAGCTCGATGGCATTGCATCAGAGGTGCATGGAGGAGGAAGTGAAGCGGAGGTGGTGAGCTGGATTATGTCGTGCACTGCCACGTTTATATTGGGCGCCAACCAGGCTAAGTAACGGGCTATTTCAAAGCGGGCGCCAATGTCGGTTTCTTGGCCACCACACATGTTTAATGCCAACAGGCAAACAGATGGGTAATTGGCCGTCTTGTCTGGTCCCGCCACTCCACTCCGGCATTAAACAAGCGTGGAGACCAAGCTGATACAACGCGTGAGGTGCTCTTGGCCAGCGCGCCGCTTCAATGCCGGCTCCAGCGAACGGCCATGTCCACTCTAGGCCGGCATGAATGCGGGTCGGGAAGTGGAGTATGATCGCGTGGGAGATGATGCAGGCACGGGAGATGGTTTTGAGTGGAACTGTATTGTCGGACGCGTACGTGGAGGCAATCGGATGCCCGCAAACCTTCCTCTGGTTTTCAAGAATTCGACCCACATCCGCGAACAAATACAGGTTCACATTGGATAGTAGACTACGTCCGGACAGTTGTTGGTCCAAACGATTGCGGGCTATTTGTGTGTCCGTTTTGGAGATGCCCTAAAGAACTGGGAGGACAATGGGTGAGGAGCACGACAAATGTTCTCCCGTGGAAGGATGTTTGTTTGCACTATCTTGGAGAGCAAAGTTAAGCAAGAACATGCACGAAGAGCATAATCTTAGAGCTCAAACAGGTTGACACTGCGTGCGCTTATTCCCTGCGTACGTTAATGTTGGTGTCGGGTGGAATCCATAGTAGATCATGCTATCTAGCATGTGCCGAAAGTCATCACGATGCACCATTGGTATTTGGTATTTTTTATTATTTTAGTGCTACAACAGTTTTTTTTTTGCCGCTGCTCGCCAGAAACATGCAAAGTAGCCTTACAAACTAGTTGACCAGGCCTTCACAAGAAATATAAATATGAAAACATAACTTAATTCGGACTGTTCGTTCAAAAAATATACATGTTTAAAAATCATAAGCCAAAAAAAAAAGTACGCGCGGAGGACTCGGTGCCCCGCACTTGCATGCACCAAATTCGCTCCCGGATTGCTAATGGCTCGTGGGCGAAAGGAAAATCAGGAGTCACCATCCATGCATGATGGTCCTGCACCAAATGACTTATGAAAGTGTTATAGACGCCGGTAAAACAACGTATGCACAAGGCAAAATATGTTTCATTGTTTCAACACAAAACCAAAAGGAAGTGAGATGTAGATGGTCGAAAAGGCAGCCAACATGTTTGTTATGGGTTCGATTTTTCAGCAAACTAAATATACTTTGACAGTCACATCTCATAGTAAAGTACACCAAATATTTTCGATACAGATCAGATATGAAGCAAAATTGGACCAATAATACAAATTTTGGTAGCAAATAAACAGCAACGGAAATTAAGCTAACAGATACGAACAAAAGCACGAGCTTATTCTGATTAGTCTCCGGCTTCAGGAGTCAAGATGAATTAGGGTTTTGTCTCATCAACCGTCCGCTAGTTGACGAACCGGCACTGCTTTCTGATCTCCCCGTTGGCCTTGGTCTTGACCTCGATGTTGCCCATCTTAACCATTGCGTCCGTGAACTTTCGCTCCCATTTCCCGGGGTTCTTGGCGTTGTGTTCCACAGCCTTGAGTGTCTGCGGCGACAGCAGCGCCGCGTCCGATTTGAACAACACTTTACGGTCAAGTACGTTCTGATAGTACTGTTTGTCCAGGTCATGGGGGGTAACGTCGTCCTGCACCACCACGGGGTCACCGCCGCGGCTGCACTTCTGCTGTAGCGAGCTAGCCAACACGGGTTCCATGGACATGGGGTCCGAGGGGTCGGCTGGGAGGCGGTCAGCGAAGGACGAGCAGTGAGAGATCCCGACGGTGTGCGCGCCCGAGAGGGTAACCATGTCGTCGAGGTCGAGCCCCTTGGCTTTGAACATTGCCTCCAGCACCGTGACGTTGGCGAAGGGAGGGGGCAGGTCGCGGAGGGTCTCGTTGGCGAAAGACACACGCCCATCGTACCGGCCAGCCGGCATTTTGATGTCTACCACGCCGTTGCTTAGGAAGAAGCTGGCGTCGCGCCCAGCGAAAGCGACGATGTCAGCGCACGAGACAACCCCACGGCACTCCTTCTCAAGCTTCGCCTTTGCGGCGTCGATCACCTCGAAGCCGCGGAGGCTGGGGAAGTTTGGAATGCCAAGCTTCTCCGGCTCCGGGCTGGCCGTCGTCGCGTCTAGGAGAACCGAGGCATCGCAACCCTAGAACAAAAAGGACCTCTCGCCCGTTAGGACCTCACAAACACATATATCTTATACTGCACACGTATGGGCGTAGCATGAATTTTACCATAAGCTGGCACGTACCCTGACGAAACAGTCGTGGAAGAAGAGCCGGATGAGACCGGCACCGATGCCGCGATTGTTGTCTGTGGCGTTCTTTACGGCCTCCCTCACAATTGCCTCCGCATTAGGGCAGGAATAGCTGTAGTAGTTCAGGGTGAGCGCCGGTGCCGTAGGTGGTGTCGGGCTTGGGATGGGCGGCATTGGGTTGGGATACCCATAGCTGGCTTGGCATGTATGCGCCATACAACCGAGCAATGCTACCACAACCAAGGCAGCAAGCTTATCATTAGCCATGGTTGCAATGAGCTCTACAGCTAGCTAGATCCTAGAGGCCGGCTTATATCTGGAGAGAGGACGAAGATGGATGCATGGGTGAAGGAAACTTGGTGTTGTGAAGGTCTATTTATAGCTGGATAGCTTAATCAAAGCTGATGAGCCTGTGTCCTCGACGAGCCAACCACCATGAGATGGATATTATGCATGCATGGAATTTTGATTAATCCTTTGAGCATGCATGTTAGGCTGTGGCGTTTAAGTCAACAGGGAACATGCATGGCGAGCATAACCTCACTGGTCACAGCTCGCACAGTTGACATTCCGTGCCCATTTCCCCGTTGATGTGGGTGTCGGGTGGCATCAAGTAGTTACGATAGGTTTTGATAATTGTTTCGTGTGCCTCATCCAAGGGAAGGATGCAGTTCTGTTCTTTTGCTGGGGACAGAGACCGAGGGTAATGTCCTGCTTCTCTTGCGTGGTTCAGGAAATTGGTTTTCTGGTCGTTGGGTTAAATTTTTTGCCCCCGAATATAGTTGACAGTTTTGTCTCTAGTCTCAACTAGTCTATACAAGAATCAATGAAAATCAGAATTTCTTGCATGTGAAAAACTAGTCTATACAAGAATCATGAAAATCAGAATTTCTTGCGTGTGACAAGTTGAGCCAAATACACCACCTTACTCCAAATTCTGTAGCCAAGAGACGTAATTTCGTGGGAATTTTTTACAAGCCTCCAAAGAAGAGCAAACACGAAAAATTCAAAACCAATTCCAAGTGAAGACAAGGCACACGGGTATGATCCAGGTATGAGAT
>NC_041382.1:104025726-104026335 GCF_002162155.2 Triticum dicoccoides | reverse complement strand
GGGCATGCATGTTAAGCTGTGGCGTTTAAGTCAACAGGGAACATGCATGGCGAGCATAACCTCACTGGTCACAGCTCGCACAGTTGACATTCCGTGCCCATTTCCCCGTTGATGTGGGTGTCGGGTGGCATCAAGTAGTTACGATAGGTTTTGATAATTGTTTCGTGTGCCTCATCCAAGGGAAGGATGCAATTCTGTTCTTTTGCTGGGGACAGAGACCGAGGGTAATGTCCTGCTTCTCTTGCGTGGTTCAGGAAATTGGTTTTCTGGTCGTTGGGTTAAATTTTTTGCCCCCGAATATAGTTGACAGTTTTGTCTCTAGTCTCAACTAGTTTATACAAGAATCAGTGAAAATCAGAATTTCTTGCATGTGAAAAACTAGTCTATACAAGAATCATGAAAATCAGAATTTCTTGCGTGTGACAAGTTGAGCCAAATACACCACCTTACTCAAAATTCTGTAGCCAAGAGACGTAATTTCGTGGGAATTTTTTACAAGCCTCCAAAGAAGAGCAAACACGAAAAATTCAAAACCAATTCCAAGTGAAGACAAGGCACACGGGTATGATCCAGGTATGAGATTTCAAGCAGTGAAGGTTTTACCCAGGT
>NC_041382.1:104023042-104025716 GCF_002162155.2 Triticum dicoccoides | reverse complement strand
AACAATGTGGTTACAACATAGGTGTCGTGTGATCTTGTCGATCTTGTTGAACCAATTGAGTTTGTTAGAATTTACTCAAAGCTCACCTAATATAGGGATGCCGAAGTAGAGAATACAATTTTTTTTTCGAAACAGAAGCAAAGATTGCCTCATCTATTAATTAAGCAGAAGAGAATTGCCCAGTTAATTACGAAAAACCGGGCAAAAATCGAAACAAGGGCCTAGCCCACTCCCAAAGACTGACGCACACAGGGCAAAGCCCACCCTCATCGGTAACATGTCGACCTGCAGCCAGACAACGCAGCTCCGACTCTGACAAAGAACTCAGAAGAACAAACCAGGCGAAAGTTGGCGCCACGGAAGATCGCCGAACGGGCCACTTGCAGCCAGTCATCGTATACCCTAGGGCCCCGCCGCCGCAGCTTCGACTCCACAACAACAAACAAACCGAGGCAATACCACGAACACGCGGGAGAAGAGCCGACTACCGCAACCATTGTCGCGTCGCCTACGTCACTCCCACCATCATCATTGCCACAGAAGCTTGGCCGCCACAATGATCCCCTCGGGGCTGCCACCCCGACATCCACCGCTCCGTCACGTCAAGTGCACTCCACCGGCACCGCCTTCCGGGGCCGCCGCCCCGACATACCAACGCTCCCCTCGAGTAGCAACGCTGCACAACTCAGCTGCCTGTATCCCACACTGCTCAGGGCAACCACCCGCAGACCACGGCCGTCACACCGCCTCCAGGGCTGCCGCCCCGACATACCACCGCTCGCCTTCGAGCCACAATGCCGCACAACCCAGCCACCTACAACCCACATTGCGCAGGGAAACCGCCCGCAGACCACAGCTATCACACCGCTTCCGGGGCCGCCACCCCGACATAAAGTCCAACCGTCCGCACTGGAACGCGTCCACCAAGCCGACGACCTTGCCGCCCTCACAGCTCAAGAACGCCGCCCAAGCCATGCTGAGTTGCAGCCCTACCTCATGGAGCCGTCGCTGCATCGCTTCCCGAGGCCGCCGTCTCCGCGCACAAGTCTAGGGCTGCTGCCCCGACATCCATTGACCCTGACGGTAGAGAGATCCCTCGCAATAGCCTCAATTGCCTCTCCCAAGCGACGCCTCCAAGGAGGACACGACGTACCGAAGCTCGGATTTTCATTCGGAGAGCCAAATCCACCGCGAGGCCGAAGGAGCTCCATAACGACGCCTTCAAGAATGTAGACGAAATCCGCAGGTGCCGCTGTCGCCGGTCCTGACCATGGTCAGGGCAATGCTTTCGCCGGAGCTCCTCGTCGCATGACCGGATTGCGGATCCAGAGCACCATGCCTGACTGGATCGCCGGAGAGATCTCCTCCTCCACCTGCATCCAACCACCACCACGCAAACCCCACCACCGCACCTCATGCAGCGAAGAGCTCCAGGACACTGCCACCCTAGCCACGACAACAACCATCACCGTTGCAGCCACAATCCCGGGCAGCGGCCCCGACATCCACACCTGGCCTGGAACTGATACGTCTCCAATGTATCTATAATTTATGAAGTATTCATGCCATGTTTACAACAATTTTATATGATTTTGGTATGATTTGATTAGAACTAACCCGGACTGACGCTATTTTCAGCAGAACTAGTGTCGTTTTTGTGCAGAAATAAAAGTTCTCGGAATGGGCTGAAAATTTACGGTGATTTTTTATGGACCAAAAAAGACCCCCGAAGCACAAGAGTTGGGCCAGAAGAGCCCTGAGGGAACGACAAGGGTGGAGTGAGCACCCCCTGTCTTGCCAATGCCTCGTGGAACCCCTTGACGTGAGACCAATGCCAAAAATTCCTATAAATACCAAAACCCCCAGAAAGAAACCTAGATCGGAAGTTTCACCGCCGCAAACCTCTGTAGCCACGAAAAACCAATCGGGAGCCCGTTCCGGCACCCTGCCGGAGGAGGAAACCATTACCAGTGGCCATCTTCATCATCCCGGCGGACTCCATGATAAGGAGGGAGTAGTTCATGTTGGGAAACGCAGCATGCAATTTCAAAAAAATTCCTACCCTGACGCAAGATCTATCTAGGTGATGCATAGAAACAAGAGGGGGAGATCTAGGTACCCCCGTACACCGAAAGAGGAAGCGTTTGACAACGCGGTTGATGTAGTCGAACTTCTTCTTGTTCCGACCGATCAAGCACCGAACGTACGACACCTCCGAGTTCTGCACATGTTCAGCTCGATGACGTCCCTCGAACTCTTGATACAACAAAGTGTCAAGGGAGAGTTTCGTCAGCACGACGGTGTGGTGATGGTGATGGTGATGTGATCCACGCAGGGCTTCACCTAAGCACTTTGTGAATATGACCGGAGGCGTAAACTGTGGAGGGGGGGCGCCGCACACGGCTAACAATGTTTGTTGTGTGTTCTAGGCGCCCGCTCTCCACATATATATAGGTGGGAGGGGGAGGGGAACAGCCATGGGGCGCCCCAAGTAGGAGGAATCCTACTTGGGGGCCTCCTCCAATTCGGCCTTCCCCTTTCCTTATCTCCGGAGGGGGAAAGGAAAGAGGGGAGAGGGGAAAGGAAGGGGAAATCCTATTCCCTCTATTTCCATTCCTCCTTCCATTTCCCTTTCTCCATTTAGGCTAGCCCATATGGGGGCGCACCAGCCTCT
>NC_041382.1:103946503-104022976 GCF_002162155.2 Triticum dicoccoides | reverse complement strand
GGGGGGGGGGGGAGGGGGTGCCCGGAACCTGGTACCCTAGGAACACTTCCGGTGTCCGAATACTATCGTCCTATATATGAATATTTACCCCTCGACCATTTCGAGACTCCTCGTCATGTCCGTGATCTCATCCGGGACTCCAAACACCATTCGTTTACCAAATCACATAACTCATATAATACAAATCGTCATCGAACGTTAAGCGCGCGGACCCTATGGGTTCGAGAACTATGTAGACATGACTGAGACACCTCTCCGCTCAATAACCAATAGCGGAACCTGGATGCTCATATTGTTTCCTAGTATTGTACGAAGATCTTTATCGGTCAAACCGTAATGACAACATATGTAATTCCCTTTGTCATCGGTATATATATGTTACTTGCCCGATATTCGATCATCGGTATCTTCAAGCCTAGTTCAATCTCGTTACCGTCAAGTCTCTTTACTCGTTCCGTATTGCATCAACCCGTTACTAACTCATTAGTCACATTGCTTGCAAGGCTTATCATGATGTGCATTACCAAGAGGGCCCAGAGATACCTCTTCGATACTCGGAGTGACAAATCCTAATCTCGATCTATGCCAACCCAACAAACACCTTTGGAGATACCTGTAGAGCATCTTTATAATCACAAGTTATGTTGTGACGTTTGATAGCACACAGGGTATTCCTCTGGTATTCGGGAGTTGCATAATCTCATAGTCAAAGGAATATGTATAAGTCATGAAGAAAGCAATAGCAATAAAACTTGATCATTATGCTAAGCTAACAGATGGGTCATGTCCATCGCATCATTCTCCTAATGATGTGATCCCGTTCATCAAATGACAACACATGTCTATGGTTATGAAACTTCACCATCTTTTACAAACGAGCTAGTCTAATAGAGGCTTGCTAGGGACACTGTGTTTTGTCTATGTATCCACACATGTATCAAGTTTTCGGTTAATACAATTCTAGCATGAATAATAAACATTTATCATGATATAAGGAAATATAAAATAACAACTTTATTATTGCCTCTAGGATATATTCCTTCAGTTCACCCTCGGGGCTGCAGGTATGTACCAGTAGCTATGTTTTTGATATCTCTCTCTCATGTTCTTGATTTGGCACGATCTTGATGTACCGCGAGCTTTGTTACTATAGTTGGATCATATGGTGTTTCTCCCCCTCTACCTTCTTGTGTTGAATTGAGTTTTACCTTTGAGGTTTCACTATTATTGGACTGAATACTATTATGGATTTGGGAACACTTGATGTATGTCTTGCATGGGATACCTGTGGTGACAATGGGGTGTTCTACTTATTCACTTGATGTATGTTTTGGCACTCAACTCGCTGATTCCCGAGGTGACATTGGGGTAATCTATGCATAGGGGTTGATGCATATTTTTGTCCTTGTTTCTCCGATATGAATCTTGGGGCACTCTTTGAGGTTCTTTGTGTTGGATTGAATACTATGAATCTGATGTTGTTTGATGCATATTGTATAATTGACCCACGGATACTTGTGGTGACATTGGAGTATCTATGTGACATTAGGGTTGATTGATGTGTGTCATATGGTGTTATTTTACTACGAACTCTAGGGCTGTTTGTGACACTTATAGGAATAGCTCAATGGATTGATCGGAAAGAATAACTTTGAGGTGGTTTCGTACCCTACAAACAATTTCATCTTATGTCCTCCGTGATAGGAAATTTGTAGTGACTCTTTGTTGCACGTTGCGGGATTGTTATATGACCTAATTATGTTATCATTGTTGAGAGAACTTGCACTAGTGAAAGTATGAACCCTAGGCCTTGTTTTCAAGCATTGCAATACCGTTTTGCTCACTTTTGTTACATGCTACCTTGCTGTTTTTATATTTTCAAATTACAAAAACCTATATCTACCATCCATATTACACTTGTATCACCATCTCTTCGCCGAACTAGTGCACCTATACAATTTACCATTGTATTGAGTGTGTTGGGGACACAAGAGACTCTTTGTTATTTGGTTGCAGGGTTGTTTGAGAGAGACCATCTTCATCGTATGCCTCACATAGATTGATAAACCTTAGGTCATCCACTTGAGGGAAATTTGCTACTGCCCTACAAAACTCTACGCTTGGAGGCCCAACACAAGTCTACAAGAAGAAGGTTGCATAGTAGACATCAAGCTCTTTTCTGGCGCTGTTGCCGGGGAGGTTAGTGCTTGAAGGTATATCTTTAGATCTTGCAATTGAATATTTTAGTTTCTTGTTTTATCATTATATTAGTCTATAAAAGAAAATTACAAAAAAATGGAATTGAGTTTGCCTCGTATGCTTCATCTTTTTAATGTCTTCCGTGAAAATGATGGAAAGGAAAATTGTGCTCAAGTGTTAGAGGAAGAAGTCAATAAAATGTTTGGCACTAAATATTTGAATGATGAGCATGATTGCAATGTTGTTAGTATGAATTCTTTGAATATCCATGATGCTAATGATACACAAAGCCATCAGGTTGGGGATGCTATGTTTGATGAAGATGATATTTTTTGTCCCCCAAGTTTTGATGAGCAAATTTATTATGATGAAAGCATGCCTCCTATTTATGATGATTATATTGATGAAAGTGGGTTTGGAAGAGTGTCAAATCTAGGTACTAATGATCCCACTATTTTGAAGGGTGTTGAATCTTTTCACAATATTGATAAAAGTGGATTTGGAGAGGTTAGGACTTTATTTAGTGATGAATCCACTATTTCGGAAGAGGTTTCAATTGATTATGAGAACAAAGCTATCTATGATGATTATTGTGATGACATGTATGCTATAAAGAATAATGATAACCATGAAACTTGTTATCATGATTTTAATTTTCAATTGGATTACGCCTCGCATGATAGTTATTTTGTCGAGTTTGCTCCCACTATTATCTACGACAATAAATTTGCTTATGCGGAGAGTAATAAAATTTCTATGCTTATGAATTATGAAAAGAATGCTTTATGTGATGGTTATATTGTTGAAATTCATTCATGATGCTACTGAAATATTTTATGAGAGAGGAACATATGCTTTTACATATCTCGACAATACCAAGTTTCCTCTCTTTGTGTTGAAAATCTTGAAGTTTTCTTGCTTTACGTTCCTATGCTAGTTGATTCTTGATCCCACAAATTGTTTGCTCACAAAATCCCTATGCATAGGAAGTGGGTTATACTTAAATATGCTAGTCATATGCTTCGTGATGCTCCCTTTATATTTCAACTCTTATCTTTTATGTGAGCATCATTGACATCATCATGCCAACCTAAAAATGCATTAAAGAAAAGCGCTTGTTGGGAGACAACCAAATATTTACCCATACTATTTTTGTGTGTTAACATGATTACGCTACTGTATTGTCCATGTTTTATAGCTTTTGTTTCAATAAAGTGACAAGTAAGACCTTTGGGATGGTCTATGATGATAGTTGATTTGATCTTTCGGAAAAACAGAAACTTTTGCACCCAGTAAATTTATTTTCATTTTTTACAGAAGCGTGATTAAATAAGGATTCCTTCTGCACAAGATTTATAAAAAAAATGCCTAGATTTTCCTAATTTTTAAGAATTTTCGGAGTTACAGAAGTACGCAAAGTTTCCAGATTACTACAGACTATTCTGTTTTTGAAAGATTCTGTTTTCATTGTGTTGTTTGCTTATTTTACCAAAAAAGGCTTTCGCCCCGCTTTATATATAAAGTAGCGACCGGAAGTACAAATCCGGGTACAACACACAAGCCCCCACACACCACACACACCCAAGGCAAGATACAAGGGTGCCGATGCACCGCAACACTACCCAAACGACCACCAAGCACAAGACCTAGCCACCGAGAAGAAGTGAAGCGGGACAATGGCGAAGCATGGACTCCAAGGCGGTGCCTTCAAGAAGGGCACGGCACCGAAAGCCCCACCGCCCGATCTCAGAGATTAAGTTTTCACCCGGAGCAACATGGAGAGAAGAGAACAATACGACGGAGCCTTCATGAAGGAAACGACGCCCCGGCGCCGCCACCGTCGGCCGGAGAAGACCGGGCAAGTTATGTACTCCGGTGTTAGTCCTCTACCAAACTACCATGCTTCGCAAAACATCACCAACCATGCCACCCATGTGGCCATGGCTGCCCGACCGCACCCAAGATGCGCGCTCCGCCCACGAACACTGCGTCTCCTGCCGCCAGGGCCGCCGCCCAGCATCCAAGCAACTCCGTGAACACCCAAAGGCCTTGGCTTTGGCCTAACTAGCAGCCCCCACCTATGAAGATGCCAGCAACCGCCCTGCCTCAAACATCGCCAGAACCCCAACAAAGAGCACACAGCCGAGGAAAGGGGGAGGATGAGCGGACGCATCCGGACCGGTGCACCCCTGCACCAGCGACGGGTGGCCATTGGGGCCTCCCATCCCTCCTGAGAACTCCCCAACGGAAACACCCCTGTGTCGACTCACCATGTTGCCCGCCGCAGCTCGACGCGAGGCCACCAACGGCAGCCCGCCCAACCATCGACAAGAAGCGCGAAGCCAGCCCGCACCCGCAGCCAAGGGCACTCACCGGAAGAGCCATCCCGCGCCGCTCGCCGCCGTCCAGGGGCCGGAACAGGGGAGCCCCGATTGGAGGACGGCCAACGCGCACCACCAGCACGCGCGCCCGCTGGACCGCCAGATCTGGCCGAGCCCAGACATTGCCTCCACCGCAGCGACCAGCGCGAGCCGCCCCGAGCAGCCCACCACGCCGCCACTAAGCCCTCGCTACCCCGCCGCCAGGGCCCCCCGCCGCGCCTCTGCGCCCCGCATCAGCGCGAAGCACCACCATCCACCGCCGCCCCGCGCCAGCAGTCACTGTGTACCCTCGACACCGGGGATGATGCACCACAGCTCACGTCGAAGGAGACCCGCCGGAAGCGCGGTACGCAAGACAATCCGGCGGGCGCTTTTGAGGACCCGAAACCCCACACGTCCGGGAGGGAGCCCGTCAGGGCGCGCGGCGGCTATGGGCTGCCCCAGGTCGGCCTGACCGCCCCTAGGGCCTCGAGGTTTGCCGCCCTGCAAACGAAGAACGAGGAAGAAGAAGAACAAGGAAGAATAACAAGTAAAGGTAAAAGATGTATATAGATTTGTTCGATTGTGTGTTGTTATTCAATCGGCCTTCACCCCTTACATATATATGAGGCGGCTGGACTTTCCGTACAAGAAAAGGTCTCAAATCCCGTCCAAAACATTAAAAGTTAACCTAATTCGGAATATGAGGGCCGGAACTTCTGGGCTAAAATTACACCAAGTAGCCCTCTTGCACAACACCTGCAGGTCGCATATGGCTTCGGATCGCGATGGTTCCAAAAGCAAAGTTGTAGATCTTGCACTGGAGAAAAATAACTTATTTGATCACTTTTTCATCCGAGGTTATCTTGATGTCGAAATCGGCCCCACAAATCTGCAAATAATGTTAAAATTCCAGTCTTCGGGGCGCACCGCGTGCAAAGTTTCTGTTTAGCCCGGAACCTCCCCGGAAGTTTTGCCCGGAACTTCCGCGTCAGACTTATGCAGCACCGTGTACCCTTGACGCTGGGGGTGATGCACCGCAATTCACGTCGAAGGAGACCCGCCGGAAGCGCGGTACGCAAGACAATCCGGCGGGCGCTTTTGAGGACCTGAAACCCCACAAGCCCGGGAGGGACCCCGTCAGGGCGCGCGGCGGCTATGGGCTTCCCTAGGTCATCCTAACTGCCCTTAGGGCCTCGAGGTTCACCGCCCTGCAAACGAAGAACGAAGGAAGAACGAGGAAGAAGAAGAACAAGGGAGAAGGAAAAGTAAAGGTAAAAGATGTATATAGATTTGTTCGATTGTGTGTTGTTATTCAATCGGCCGTCACCCCTTACATATATATGAGGCGGCTGGACTTTCCGTACAAGAAAAGGTCTCAAATCTCATCCAAAACATCAAAAGTTAACCTAATTCGGAATACGAGGGCCGAAACTTCCAGTCAGCCCGGAACTTCCGGTCAAAATTACACCAAGTAGCCCTCTTGCACAGCACCTGTAGGTCGCATATGGCTTCGGATCGCGATGGTTCCAAAAGCAAAGTTGTAGATCTTGCAATGGAGA
This sequence comes from Triticum dicoccoides, assembly GCF_002162155.2. NCBI lineage: Eukaryota > Viridiplantae > Streptophyta > Magnoliopsida > Poales > Poaceae > Triticum > Triticum dicoccoides. The sequence goes on along the minus strand of NC_041382.1, from coordinate 104,016,855 downwards.
AAAATTCCTTAGTTGATCACTTTTTCATCCAAGGTCATCTTAATCTCGAAATCGGCCCCGCAAATCTGCAAATAATGTTAAAATTACAGTCTTCGGGGTGCACCGTGTGCAAAGTTTCTATTTAGCCCGGAACCTCCCCGGAAGTTTTGCCCGGAACTTCCGGGGCAGACTTATGCAGCACATAGTTTTGGCTCTAACTTTTGCATACGAACTCCAATTTAGACATTCTTTATATCAAAACCGATCGTTTCGACGAAGCGAAGACAATCCCTGTAGATACTTTTCCCATATGATGCCATCTTGAGGGCGTAATCAGCCGAATAGTGTTCTGAATACAAAATATGAGTACTTCGAACACAACTTCGGCCTTAGAGATGAGATAGGATGACTATGACCCAAATATCAAAGTTTTTCCTTTTGACGATACGGAACTTTCTCACTTTGAGCACTTCTCCATTTGAGGCCATCTTAATTAAGTCCTTCGACGTGCCAAAATCTGGTGTCAACACATGCCCCCCTGTTTTCGGTAAACTTGTGTGCCGAAAAATAACTTGTAGGATGCTTTTCCTAAGGACGATGTCAACACTCCATCGGCCATTTTATGTTCTTAGGACGATAAGTATATATCGGCCATTTGGATTAGCAACAAAAGTAAAGCTAATCAAACATATGATGATTTGGTAACCCTTTCATGATGTAAGAAATTATATTGCATCCATGGATTAAAATAACCCCATTGAGGGTAACCAATCATACCTGATAACGAATTCCATGGCATAGGCATCAATGACATTGTTGAAGAAAATGGATAATGTGTGGACTGAAGATGTTGAAACATTTTGCTTGGTCCTTCATAGTTTTCACTATTTTCCTTCTTCAACTTTGCCGCACTCCTTGTAAAGGAAGCTCGCAGATAATTCTTATTTTGAATACTTCCTTTGGGAACCCATGCCATGTTTCTCTTTTCAAGTTCTTGTGCACTAAGATTTTGCAACTTTTTCTTTTGCCAATACGATAAGCCGACTGGGCACCAAGGTTGCGATTTTGTTTGAAGTAATGGCAATTCTTGTTTTATCCTGTGCACTCTCAACTTCTTCCCTTCAGATTTGGCACTTGATTGACTTGCCTCATTGCCTTTTGCAGCCAACGTCAACACTTTAATTGGCTCTTTTTCATTTGAGATCATATCTGAAGTGTCACTCTTACGACCATCTCTTTTAATGCGGTAGACTTGCTCAACCACCTCCTTATTCTTCCTTGTGCTCCGGACTGATTCTTTTTTATTGAAACGGTCTTGAACATATGACTACTCATTGAACATTGGTCTTCTTGGAGCTGCATAATATTGATGAGATGGTCTATAATAATATGGAGAATGTGCCCTTGTATCATACTTGTCCCATGATGGATATGGATTTACGTGAGCATAGGGAGGCATCCACGACATTGGCATTGGCGGCCCAAAATAATGATATGAACAAGCTGCATTCAAATTATCTTCTTGCCAATATCGATCCCTGGATTTGCACCTAGGGGGTGATCTTGATGCTTTTGCATTAGTTAGCCGATAAGCACTGTTGTCCTCACTTATCTTCTGATATTTTTCCAATAGTTGCGCGAAAGTGACTTTCGGCTTTTTACCTTTGTGCTTACACCGGCCTTTGTTTTCTTTGGTTGTGCTTGCACCGATCTTTGGATTTTCTTGTTGCCCCCAGTCTTTGGCATCTCCATGGTAGCTTCGATGGAATTCTCACCCTCAAGATTATGTTCATTATGCTCTTCAACAATTTCTTTACTTGAAAGCTTGATCCCATCACCTGCAGTTTTTACCTTCTCTTTAAATGGATCGGCTTGAAGCAGCCGATGCAAAAACCTTTTACCATCGGGACCAATTGGAATAGACTCATCATCTCTTGGTGTCTCAATAAATTTCAATCGTCCTTTATCAATGGCCGATTTAACTATTTGACGAAACATGTTACAATCATCAATACTATGCTTGAACGAATCATGCAACTTACAATAAATTCATCCTTGGATAGATGACTTGACATGGTGATCAAGAATTCTAATGTAATTATTTTTCAACAACAAATCAAAGATTTGATCACACATGTTTGAATCGAAGGTATACGTTTTGTTTTCTCGCCGATCTTGGTGTGCGAACGGCTTTGGAGGTAAGCAAACGAATGGTTCAGAGTTAGAATCTCCCCATTCGGCTATGCATTGTGTTTTGCACTCTATCTCCGATGTCTTTGGATAAGATATAATATTAGCATCGGATTTATCAAAAGAATTTATCCTTGGCTTTATATTTCTGAAATGAAAATAGTTAAAACACACATGTCTCAATGGAGACCAAGTGCAAGCCAAGTATGAAACAAGAAAAGCTACCCAAGTAGATATAAACTTTTGATAAAGTAATGGAGAAAACTTTGGCTGCAATAGTAAGACACTATCGGTCTTTATAGATAGCACAATAGGTTGACCGATATAGTCTATAACAATTTTTGTTGCTAACAAGTAAATTACCCTTCTTCATTGGTCTTTCAAAATTACTTATGAGAATTTTTCTTATAGAAGCATCGACAATAAAGTTGCGACCAAATCGGAAGATAGGCAAGTCACTTGCTAGACATACCTCTTCAATTACGTTGGGAGAGCATGATGGTTGTATCACTTGAATAATACTTTGTTCCACTTTTGAATGACTCTCCAATGCCTTGGCATCCTCTTTTTCTTTGATAGATTTGGTACACATACTATTTGATTCAGCTTTTTTAATAACGGAATTAACTTTGTTATCCGAATCACCACTCTTTCTTTCTTTGATTCGCAAGGTTGCTTGTTCTTGTCTAAATTCAGCAAACATTGCAACTAGTCTATCTTTAAGCTTTTTTCGACCAATTTCAGCCCAATCTTCATCGGATTGCCCCCCAATACTTTGAGACGCTTTCGGCAATGGTGTGTTGCCGAAATTCTGTAATTGTGCAGGGGCAACATGATATGCTACGTTACTAGGTAAATACACATGCGCTCTAGTAGAATTCTCACTTATTCGGCCATGAGCATGAAGGTGCGGAGCCGAATCACGAATATCTACAATTGCGTATGGTGCCGGAAAATTCGTAGCATGAGGTGTAGCATACGATGTTTGAGGGTAATTGGCCATATAACTAGTAGTAGCATGGCCAAGTACCCTATCCACCGGCATGTTTGGATTAACATGATGCAAATTAGTTGCCGATGAATAAAAAGATGAAACACTATGTTGCATGCCATTGAAAGTTCCTACATGGGGTGTTTCAACTTGAGTAACCAAACTCATCATGTTGTTCATCGGCATATAGATTTGTGGGGTTGCCGATGCATGGGAGTTGGGATACATATGTTGCATGTTGCTAAAATTATATGAAGTTGAAGCATGAAAATTATTCTCAATCGGCTGTTGCACATAATTAGATGCATGATTGGTAAAACTAGGGCTACCCGATACAATAAGCTCATTAGACGATCTAGCAACAACATATACATTATTTGCATCTACATAAGTGAATTGGGTATTCATATTACCTTTGTAAATTGCAAACCCTAGATGACGATCTCTTCATAGCAAGAACGGGCCGGAGAACATTCAAAGCTTTGTCCCCAGCGAAGTCGCCAAAAAGTGTGTTTGCACACGAACACGTCACCGTGTACCCTCGACACCGGGGGTGATGCACCGCAACTCACGTCGAAGGAGACCCGTCGGAAGCGCGCTACGCAAGACAATCCGGCGGACGCTTTGAGGACCTGAAACCCCACACGCCCGGGAGGGACCCCGTCAGGGCGCGCGGCGGCTATGGGCTGCCCTAGGTCGGCCTGACCGCCCCTAGGGCCTCGAGGTTCGCCGCCCTGCAAACAAAGAACGAACGAAGAACGAGGAAGAAGAAGAACAAGGGTGAAGGAAAAGTAAAGGTGAAAGATGTATATAGATTTGTTCGATTGTGTGTTGTTATTCAATCGGCCGTCACCCCTTACATATATATGAGGTGGCTGGACTTTCCATACAAGAAAAGTTCTCAAATCCCGTCTAAAACATCAAAAGTTAACCTAATTCAGAATACGAGGGCCGGAACTTCCGATCAGCCCAAAACTTCCGGGCTAAAATTACACCAAGTAGCCCTCTTGCACAGCTCCTGCAGGTCCCAATGGCTTCGGATCGCGATGGTTCCAAAAGCAAAGTTGTAGATCTTGCAATGGAGAAAAATTCCTTAGTTGATTACTTTTTCATACGAGGTCATCTTGACGTTGAAATCGGCCCCGCAAATATGCAAATAATGTTAAAATTTCAGTCTTCGGGGTGCACCGCGTGGAAAGTTTCTGTTTAGCCCGGAACCTCCCCGGAAATTTTGCCCGGAACTTCCGGGGCAGACTTATGCAGCACATAGTTGTGGCTCTAACTTTTGCATACGAACTCCGATTTATATGTTCTTTATATCAAAATCGATCGTTTCGATGAGGCGAAGACAATCCGTGTAGGAACTTTTCCTATATGAGGCCATCTTGGGGGCATAATCAGATGAATAGTGTTCTGAATACAAAATCTAAGTACTTCAAACACAACTTCGGCCTTAGAGATGAGACCGGATGACTATGGCCCAAAGATCAAAGTTTTTCATTTTGACGATATGGAACTTTCTCACTTTGAGCACTTCTCCATTTGAGGCCATCTTAATTAAGTTCTTCGCCGTGCCAAAATCTGGTGTCAACAAATACCTAAGCAACTAAGCTTGGGGATGCCCCGGATGGCATCCCCTCTTTTGTCTTCAATCCATCGGTAAAATTACTTGAGGCTATATTTTTATTCACCACATGACAGGAGTTCTGCTTGGAGCGTCATTTTCTTTTGTTGAGATTTGCTTGCTGCTATTTATAATGTTTTGAATCTTTTAGTTCAATAAAAATGTCAAGTATAACCTTACCATGCTTATTTTGCAAGTCTATATGTTGCTTATTTGAAAACGGAAAGTTTTCTATCATTGTCTGAATATTTGTGAATAATCAGAACATGATAAAATCTTGAAATTTTTACACATTGAGTAACAAAAAATTATCTATAGTGTGGTAATTGTTCATAATTTTTTGAGTTAGGGAAGTATGATTGCTCTTGCATTCTTTATAGACTATTTTGTTTAGACAGATTGCTATTATGTTTGCATTGTTTGCATATGTTTGCTTGTTTAATGATTCTATTTGAGGATATGAGTATTAAATATGCAGAGGCATTTAGTATGAAATTTCAAATTATAATTAGTTATTTTCTGCAGTAGAGAATGATAAGGTTTTGCATTGATTTATACTAACTTACCTCATGAGTTCTTGTTGAGTTTTGTGTGGATGAAGTTTTTAAGATTTAGGGGTACCGAGGTATAAAAGGAATTAAGGAGACACAAGAGTTCAAGCTTGGGGATGCCCAAGGCATCCCATAATAATTTTTCAAGAGGTCACAAGCATCTAAGCTTGGGGATGCCCCGGTTGGCATCCCACCTTTCTTCTTCAACAATGATCGGTGAGTTTTGGTTGACCGTAAGTTTTTGCTTCTTCACATGATATGTGCTATCCATAGAATGTCATTTTTTTGTTTTGCTTGATGTTTGAATAAAGTACTTAAAATCAAAATTTTCTTTATGAGAGAGAGTCCTCACATAGCTAAATAATTATTTGACTACTCATTGATCTTCACTTATATCTTTTTGGAATAGTTTGTTATTTACTCTCGTGCTTGATTGAATTGAATTGAATATCGTAAATTTGAAATTATATATGTTTCATATGCTTATCCCATGGGGAGCAATGACTTCACATATAAGAAGTAGAGGTGGTAAATTTATTGAAAGTTAGCAAACATAGTATTGGTCACTTGCACAATTCATGAAAGAATATTGAAGGAAGAGATATTTCACATATAAATATACTATCTCGGACATCTTCTATGATTGTGAGCCCCATTAAATATTTTCAACCATGAGAAAATTAGTTGAAGTTGGACAAAGAAGACAACGTAATGAGTTATGCTTGGGTATATTTGTATAGAAGTTATATTGTTATGGATCCTCCAACATGTGGTGCTTTCTATTTAGAATCTTTTGCTAGCCAATATTTCTGTACTAAGCGGGAATACTGCTTGTGCATCCAAAATCCTTGAACCAAGTTTCTTCCATCAGTGTCCACCATATCTACCTATATGCGGTATTTACCTGCCGTTCCAAGTAAATTTTCATGTGCCAAACTCTAAACCTTCAAATAATAATCTGTTTTGTATGCCCGAATCGCTCATGTAGCAACTAGGGGCTGTTAGTATCTGAAGGAAATATGTCCTAGAGGCAATAATAAAGTTGTTATTTATATTTCCTTATATCATGATAAATGTTTATTATTCATGCTAGAATTGTATTAACCGGAAACTTAGTACATGTGTGAATACATAGACAAACAGAGTGTCCCTAGTGTGCCTCTACTTGACTAGCTCGTTTATCAAAGATTGTTAAGTTTCCTGACTATAGACATGTGTTGTCATTTGATGAACGGGATCACATCATTAGAGAATGATGTGATGGACAAGACCCATCCATTAGCTTAGCATAATGATCGTTTAGTTTTATTGCTATTGCTTTCTACATGACTTATACTTATTCCTCTGACTATGAGATTATGCAACTCCCGAATACCGGAGGAACACCTTGTGTGCTATCAAACGTCACAACATAACTGGGTGATTATAAAGATGCCCGATAGGTGTCTCCGAAGGTGTTTCTTGAGTTGGCATAGATCGAGATTAGGATTTGTCACTCCGTGTATCGGAGAGGTATCTCTGGGCCCTCTCGGTAATGCACATCACTATAAGCCTTGCAAGCAATGTGACTAATAAGTTAGTTGCGGTATGATGTATTACGGAACGAGTAAAGAGACTTGCCAGTAACGAGATTGAACTAGGTATGATGATACCGACGATCGAATCTCGGGCAAGTAACATACTGATGACAAAGGGAATGACATATGTTGTTGTGCGATTTGACCAATAAAGATATTCATAGAATGTGTAGGAGCCAATATGAGCATCCAGGTTCCACTATTGGTTATTGACCGGAGTTGTGTCTCGGTCATGTCTACATAGTTCTCGAATCCATAGGGTCCGCATGCTTAATGTTCGATGACGATTTGTTTGATGAGTTATGTGTTTTCGTGACCAAAGTTTGTTCAGAGTCCCGGATGAGATCACGGACATGACGAGGAGTCTCGAAATGGTCGAGAGATAAAGATTCATATATTGGAAGGTTCTATTCGAACATCGGAATGGTTCCGAGTGATTCGAATATTTTACCGAAGTACCGAGGGGTTACCAGAACACCCCGGGGGAATAATGGGCCTTAGTTGAGAGAGAGGAGGGCCGCATGGGAGGTGGCGCGTTCCCCCCTTGCCCAATCCTAATTGGACAAGGGGAGGCAGCGTGGCCCCCGCTTTCCCTTTCCCTCTCCCTCTCCTTCCTATTCCCTCCGGTGGAGAAAGGAAAAGGGGGGATCCTACTTGGACTAGGAGTCCAAGTAGGACCCCCCCCCCCTTGGCGCGCCCCTCCTAGCCATTGACCTTCTCCTCCCCCCTTTATATATGGGGGCGGGGGGCACCCCAAAGGCACACCAAGATTTCTCTTAGCCGTGTGCGGTGCCCCCTCCATAGTTTACTCCTCTGGTCATAGCGTTGTAGTGCTTAGGTGAAGCCCTGTGGGGATCACATCAGCATCACCGTCACCACACCGCCGTGCTAGCGGAACTCTCCCTCGACCCTCTACTGGATCACGAGCTCGAGGGACGTCATCAAGCTGGACGTGTGCTGAACATGGAGGTGCCATACGTTCGGTACTTGGATCGGTTGGATCGTGAAGACGTTCGACTAGATCAACCGCGTTAATCTAACACTTCTGCCTTCGGTCTACAAGGGTACGCGGACACACTCTTCCCCTCTCGTTGTTATGCATCTCCTAGATAGATCTTGCGTGATTGTAGAGTTTTTTTTGAAATTGCATGCTACGTTCCCCAACAGTGGCATCCGAGCCAGGTCTATGCGTAGATGATATGCACGAGTAGAAAACAAAGAGTTGTGGGCGATAATAGTCATACTGCTTACCACCAACATCTTACTTTGATTCTGCAGTATTGTTGGATGAAACGGCCCGGACCGAGATTACATGACCGCGTTCATGAGACTGGTTCTACCGACGTGCTTGTTTCTCCAACTTTAGTTGAATCGAGTTTGACTACGACCGGTCCTTGTTGAAGGTTCAAAACAATACACTTGATGAAAAATCATTGTGGTTTTGATGCGTAGGTAAGAACGGTTCTTGCTAGTAGCCCTTAGCAGCGACGTAAAACTTGCAACAACAAAGTAGATGACGTCTAACTTGTTTTTGCAGGGCATGTTTTTATGTGATATGGTCAAGACATGATGATATATAAATTGTTGTATGAGATGATCAAGTTTTGTAATAGTTATCGGCAACTGGCAGGAGCCTTATGGTTGTCGCTTTATTGTATGAAATGCAATAGCCATGTAATTGCTTTACTTTATCACTAAGTGGTAGCGATAGTCGTAGAAGCAATAGTTGGCGAGACAACAACAACGCTATGATGGAGATCAAGGTGTCAAGATGGTGATGATGGAGATCATGACGGTGCTTTGGAGATGGAGATCAAAGGCACCAGATGATGATGGCCATATCATGTGACATATTTTGATTGCATGTGATGTTTATCCTTTATGCATCTTATTTTGCTTAGTACGGCGGTAGCATTATAAGATGACCCCTCACTAAATTTTAAGGTATAAGTGTTCTCCCTGAGTCTGCACCGTTGCTATAGTTCGTCGTGCGAGACATCACGTGATGATCGGGTGTGATAAGCTCTACGTTCACATACAATAGGTGCAAGCCAGTTTTGCATGTGCGAAATACTTGGGTTAAACTTGACGAGCCTAGCATATGCAGATATGGCCTCGGAACACTGAGACCTAAAGGTCGAACGTGAATCATATAGTAGATATGATCAACATAGTGATGTTCACCATCGAAAACTACTCCATCTCACGTGATGATCAGACATGGTTTACTTGATATGGATCACGTGATAATTTACATGACTAGAGGGATTTCTATCGAAGTAGGAGTTCTTTAGTAATATCATTAATTGAACTTTAATTTATCATGAACTTGGTACCTGATTGTTTTTGCATACCTATGTTTTTGTACATCAATGGCTCGTGCTACCGTTCCCTTGAGTTTTAATGTGTTCCTAGAGAAAGCCAAGTTGAAAGATGATGGTAGCTACTACACAGACTGGGTTCGTAACTCGAGGATTATCCTCATTGCTGCATAGAAGAATTATGTCCTGGAAGCACCGCTAGGTGAAGGAAATATGCCATAGAGGGAATAATAAAGTTATTATTTATATCCTTATTTCATGATAAATGTTTATTATTCATGCTAGAATTGTATTAACCGGAAACTTAGTACATGTGTGAATACATAGACAAAACAAAGTGTCCCTAGTGTGCCTCTACTTGACTAGTTCGTTTAATAAAGATGGTTGTGTTTCCTAACCATAGGCATGTGTTGTCATTTGATGAACGGGATCACATCATTAGGAGAATGATGTGATGGACAAGACCCATTCATTAGCTTAGCATTATGATCGTTATAGTTTCATTGCTACTGCTTTCTTCATGACTTATACATGTTCCTCAGACTATGAGATTATGCAACTCCAGAATACCAGAGGAACACCTTGTGTGCTTTCAAACGTCACATGGCAACGCCACGGTCACGCGGTGACCACGCGGCGGGCATGCGAGTTTACGCGCTCTAGAGTTGGGGGCCTCGGCCACCGCCCAAACCTCGACGTATCACCACCAAACCATGTATTTATGATTAAATAGGTACTTATGTAACTATAAATGATTTTTGGAAAAAATAAATAGTAAACTATGAGGCAGCTGCAGTTCAAATTTTACCCGCTTCCTACTGAATCGGCGGGAATTTGTCTTTTTCACCAGAGGTGGATCAAAACTTTTGACACCCAACCATTTTGTCAATTGTGCATTAAATATGGCCTAGTATTTTAGAAAATTGATTTGGTCCAATTTTGCAACAAATATATGGTAGGTCCTTCACACAAAAAACTCATTTCGGGCACTCGGAAAATGGAAAATGAATTTTCCATGCACAGAAAATAAAAACTTCCTTAGGAAACATTGTTTGCCATTCCAAGATGCATGCTTTTGCACAATATGAGATCATTTGAACAAACTATGCCATGAATGTGGCCATAAGATTGATCATTTGGCTTGAAAGCCATGAATCTTCACGCATGACAGCTCATTTCTGAGAACACTTTTTAAAAATAATTTCCATATTACAAGTTTATTATTTTTCCTGGAAACTTGGTCACATATAATGACACAATGCGAAGGTTTTCCAATTTTTTTTATTTTTTTGAATTTTTTATGCCCGTTTCAAAATGCGGTCAAAACGGCGGGTTTGACCGTTCCTAGCTAGTGGTTGAATCTTGGAAATTTTTTGATGTTTCTCTGATTAAATAGATACTTATGTACCTAGAAATGTTTTTTGGAAAAAAATAAAGAGCAAACTATGATGCAGTTGCAGTTCAAATTTGACCCGCTTCCAACTGAATCGGCGGAAATTTGTCTTTTTCACCAGAGGTGGATCAAAACTTTTTACACCCAACCATTTGGTCAATTGTGCATTAAATATGTCCTAGTATTTTATAAAATTGATTTGGTCCAATTTTTCAAGAATTATTTGGTAGGTCCTTCACAAAAAAACTCATTTCGGGCACTCGGAAAATGGAAAGTGAATTTTCCGTGCACAGAAAATGAAAACTTCCTTAGGCAACATTGTTTGCCATTCCAAGATGCACCCTTTTGCACAATATGAGATCATTTGAACAAACTATGCCATGAATGTGGTCATAAGATTGATCATTTGGCTTGAAAGCCATGAATCTTCACGCATGACAGCTCATTTCTGAGAACACTTTTTAAAAATAATTTCCGTATTACAAGTTTATTATTTTTCTTGGAAACTTGGTCACATGTAATGACACAATGCAAAGGTTTTCCATTTTTTTGAATTTTTTATGCACGTTTCAAAATGTGATCAAAACGGCGGGCTTGACCGTTCCTAGCTAGTGGTTGAATCATGGAATTTTTTTTGATGTTTCTATGATTAAATAGATACTTGTGTAACTATAAATGATTTTTGGAAAAAATAAAGAGCAAACTATGAGGCAGCTGTAGTTCAAATTTGACATGTTTCCGTCTGAATCATTAGAAATTTGTCTTTTCCGTGAGATGTGGATCAAAACTTTTTACACCCAACCATTTGGTCAATTGTGCATTAAATATCACCTAGTATTTTAGAAAAATGATTTGGTCCAATTTTGCAGCAAATATATGGTAGGTCCTTCACAAAAAAACTCATTTCAGACACTCAAAAAATGGAAAATGAATTTTCCATGCAAAAAATGAAAACTCCCATAGGCAACATTGTTTTGAATTTCAAGATGAAAACTTGTGCACAATATGAGATCATTTGAACAAACTATGCCATGAATGTGGCCATAAGATTAATCATTTGGCTTGAAAGCCATGAATCTTCACGCATGATAGCTCATTTCTGGGAACATTTTTTTAAAATAATTGTCGTATTACAATTTTATTATTTTCCTGGAAACTTGGTCACATATAATGACACAATGCGAAGCTTTACCAATTTTTTTATTTTTTTTATTTTTTATGACCGTTTCAAAATGAGGTCAAAACGGCGGGCTTGACCATTCCTAGCTAGTGGTTGAATCTTGGAAAAGTTTTGATGTTTCTCTGATTAAATAGATACTTATGTACCTAGAAATGATTTTTGGAAAAAATAAAGAGCAAACTTTTGACACCCAACCATTTGGTCAATTATGAATTAAATATGGCCTATTGTTTTAGAAAAATGTTTTGGTCCAATTTTGCAACAAATATTTGGTAGGTCATTCACAAAAAACTTATTCTAGGCACTCGAAATAACTATGACGGGCATTTCTAAGGACACTTCTTTTAAAGATATTTGTCATATTACTAGTTTGTTATTTCTTCTTAAAACCAGGTCACATTTGATGACACGACAAGAAGGATTTTCATTTTTTCAATTTGTTCGAATTTCACAGGTCAAGAAAATAGCTAGATTTAACAAATCTCTACTATCTAAAAGAAACGTAGTGTTCCGTTTCCCCTCTTACGTTCCCCGCTCTTTGTCCAACCTCTCGTACGACCCGCAATCCCTCTAGTGATTTTCTTTCATCCCTCCACCGGTTTTCTCTCTGTTGGTTGTCTACTTACCGGTTTATTCTCAGGCGACCTGACAAACGTGCTCTAGCTTTGGTAACCAAAGAATTCATGTATGGTAACTAATCTCTTATTTGGTAATATACAAACGCAATCAATACAAATGTAATCAATTCGTGTATGGTAATAAATATGTTCTATGGTAACGCAATAATCTCAATGACGGTGATCAGTCTTCCCACGCATGTCCCTCCGCTCCTCGGGTTTCTCTCTTTTCTTTTATTTTTCTCTCTTCTATATCCCCAAACGTAGCCAGGTAGCCTTAACCTCAGGGACGATCTGAGCGATTGTTACATGGCGGCATGTCCACGGGGACCACACCCTCAACCCATCAGCCACGATCTCCTCATATTGTCCACTGTGCCACGTGATCTCAGCCTCATCGTCGTTCACCCGTCGCCCTGTCCTATCTTCCAGGGTGATATTGTAGTCCAGAAAGTGTGGGAGTAATGGAAAATACTACACTGATGGCGATCCCTTTAGGCTGCGTTGTTGATTAAATATTTTGGCCATGCTGTATCAACTATTTTTTGTTTATCTACATGTTTGCTAAGAGTGAAAACATAAAATACAGCCATTCAATAGACTATCCTTGCAATCCATACAAATCATCTAGGTAGGCCGTAGGCACGACATGATTTTTTGTTCGCCATATTATGTTTACTTTAGTATAAGAAAATAAATGCTTATCAAATAAAATATTTATTTTACAGAGTCATATCATTTTTGCCCATGATGAGTCATATAATTTTTTCTTAACCTAGATGGCTAAGAATGAAAACATAAAATATTTTATGTCTCCGGTGCAACGCACGGGCAATTACCTAGTTATTTTTAAATCTACTGCGACCAATTTAAATGGTCATGATATTGTATGGTGTATTATGTTCTGATTGGTCCAAAGACAACACACGCGGATCATACATGAACACCGTTGGATCCTGGCACCCCTCGCCCCTCGCCCGCCCCATCAACCCCACGTCAGTCGAAACCCTAGCATTATCCTTTACATTTTCCATCCACCCCCGCCTCCTTTCTTTCTTTCTCGTGACCCCGATCATGATCCCCTTGTTCTCTCCCTCTCCTCTCGCGACCCCGACCCCGATCCCAACCCCGCCACCGGCGATCGCCTCCCCCTGCAGCCCCCACCTTCTCTTCCTCTCGTTCAAGCCAAGATCACGCCAAGGAGGTCGTTCGAGCACCTATTCCTCGTCGTTGCCAGCGACGGCCCCCTCCTCCCCTCGCGCTGCACTTGTCGCCGCACCTCCCACGCCCGATCCTGGCGAGGACATAGCAGCCGGCGCCCTCGTGGAGCGGCACACGATGCTGGCGGCAAGGTCTGGCCAGCGATGCTGAGATCTACTGCGGCGCGACGCCGACGCGGTCCACCACGACCGCCTGTAGCTTAAGCACGCCCATCGACAGCTACACGGTCACCATGCCCAGGTCCACCCTCTGCTCCCAATCCCAGTCCCCCTCCCCTCACCTCCGCCGGATCGCCGCTCCCGTGAGCATAACGCTGGTCGTCTTCCCCGCAGGTTGGTCGTGCATCGGGACGGGCAAGCAGCAGCTGCCAATGTAAGCATCCCGCGCTCGCAATTTCCCCTTTAATATTATCTCTGGGTGCCAGGCCTTCACGTCTTAGCTAGTGCTTGTGTATGGCTGTCTAACTAGTGACTGAGATGGTTCTGTTTGCGGCGGCAGGTGAAGAAGGAGGAGGAGGAGTTCAGCACCGGGCCCCTATCCCTGCTCCTGATGAACGTCAAGAACAATACTCAGGTTAGCCAAGTTCTTGCGTGTACCGTCACCCAGCTTTGCCAAGGGCTGGGATTTCATTTCCTCATGTATATATATGTTTGTCTGCACCTGTTTGAAATTGAACACTCACTTGTGTCCTAGTTGTGCGATACAGTGCCTGAAAATCCAATTGGCATAGTTGCTTGTGATGAATCCTGCTATGGAAGTCAACATTGGTTTCGTCAATTGTGTTTGCTAAATGCCCTGGTGCGTAATATGCAAGTAATTAATTTAGTTCCTGTGCAGCGCATAGTCCTAGGGTTATTGTTTCATATAATGGGTCCTTTTATTAACTAAAACCAATGCAACTCTGTAATCTGAAAGTTAATTCCATCCAGTTTGGGTTAATCATATTATCTGTAACCTGAAACTTGGCACAACTCTGTACAATGATGTGGTCTTTGCTCTTCAAAATTAAATGATGTGCCTTTGCTAACAATGATGTGCTCTTTGCCCTGCAAAATTAAATGCCCTGGTTCGTAACGTGTGAGTAATCAACATTGTTTCCATTGCAACATGTTTCTCTGCAGCATTTGTCCTAGTACTATTGATGCATATAGGATACACTATTTTTATGAAGTGAAACAAATTCAACTCTTTAACCTGAAAGCTATCCCCCTCCCCCCTACTTTTATCTCTTGGTCTTGGGAGCCAGGCCTTCACATCTGAAATAGTGACTGACATGGTTCTGTTTGTGGCGGCAGGTGAAGAAGGAGGAGGAGGAGTTCGGCATCGGGCCCCTGTCCCTACTCCTGATGAGAGTCAAGAACAATACTCAGTGGGTAGTCCTCTTGTTTCTGTCGAGATCCCAACTTCTTACGTGTAGTGAAACCGGAATCAAAGATATACTATGGGCTGAAATTTCCTTTTTACTGTCTGCCTGCCTGTTTTTCGTGTCACTGTTTGAATTGAACAGCAGGTGGTGTTCTAGCTGTGCGACACACTTGCTGAAAATCCAATCGACTTAGTTGCTTGTGATCAATCCTTCTGTGCAGGAGAAAGCGGTTTTTGTCAATTGTTTTTGCTAATAGTGCTGCCCTCGTAGTGTTGTGAAGTTAAATTGGCCTCGTGCGTAATATGCGAGTAATCAACATAGTTTCTGCACGGCATTTGTCCTAGTGTTAGTGCTGCATATAATAGGTCCTTTTATTAATTGAAAGTGATGTAGCGCTGTAATCTGAAAGTTGATTCCATTTAGTTTGGGTGAATCGTATTTTTGTAACCTGACACTTAGCACAACTCTCTGCATTTTGTTGCAAATGAACTGTATCCTAAATTCAAGACGACCTCCAGGTAATATGTTAACTAATATTGCCACCTAGGAAAAGATTAGAATTAAAATCCAACAGATATATTGGAGATGGAGACCAACTCTTACTAACCTTTCTTTGTTATAATTATTGAGAATCACCTACAGAGATAAGAATTTGCACGTGTCATCTTCTAAAATAACCTGCACACTTCACCAAAACTACTGTAACTTAGTGAGTATATATACAATAATATATAGGATTCATCTGCAGCAATAACAATTTCCACACAACATTCTGTAGATACAAATCTTCAAACAACATTTGCTATCATTACTTGAGAGTAAAAGATGGCACTGTATCCTAAATTCAGTTTGTTTATCACCCCTTCTAAGTATATGTTGTTACCTACTTAGCTCTAAAATAGAATCATCCCCCGTTTCAACTATTTTATTATAGGGACCTCCCTTATGAATCATGCACAGTGCCTGTTACTACAGCAATGAGTTTTTATCTATGTGAGATTAGAATTTGAGTGCCATCATTCATGTCTTGGTATCTTGTTCTCTGTGATAACTGTTCATTGTTGAGTGCTATATATATATACTCTAGTTGTCATGCAGTGCTTGTTCCATATTTTGTTGATGCACCGATGGTTGTTCAGAACTGTAGTAGTGTAGTTAGTTTTTTGAATGATTTGGTGTGCATGGAACACTGATTTTTCTTCAAGTCATGAGTTTTCTCAACTGGTGCATGTATATATATATATATATATATATATATATATATATTTGGGTGCTACTCAATTAGAGAACGTCTGTGATACCATGTCTGTACTATGTGCCAGTGTTGCTGTACTGATGCTTTGGGTTTAATCCGTGCAGCAGAGGACAAGGGCTTCATGGCCAATCAAGGTGCATGGTGCTCGCAAGCGACGAAAGGAGGTTGTTCGACATAGGCACGGAGGACGAGGAAGGGCACGGACGGAGGAGGACAGAGCACCTCTCTTCTTCCAGGTTCTTCTCCTTACCTTCACTTCTTGTATGTGCCTGTGTTGCAGCTCACCCATGGTCTTGTTTGTCCTGCAGGTTAGTGAGCAGCATCAGGAGGAGGAGCACCAAGAGGCACCACCGCAGCAGCAGGTAGCACGTCCATCTCCACCTCCCTCTCCCTCTGCTCCCAAATCTTTTTATTAGAATATATTGATTACATTTTGTCAACTTGTGTGTCAGTAAGAACAAAAACTAATTATCTAAGGTCCTGTTATTTTTACCTATATATTACATTGCTACTGGATTGCCTAGTGCCCCTGTTCATGGTGGACTAAACTTGTATTTGCTCCTGCTGCTGCGTTTTGATGATCATGAGTGTGATGAATTTTGATGATCTCCTTGTACCAGATGAGTCCGTCGATGAAGCGGCAGCGTCTCCTCTAGAGGGTGATGGTGGTGGCGGCGCCTGTGTGCGGCTTCGACTACAACCTCCTCTCCGGTGAGTCCTTCTCCTACCTCTAGCTCCATCTCTGAGCTGCTGTAATACCATGCTCTGTTTCATGGCCGTGGCTTATTTAGTCTGTGCCTGCTATGCATTGTGTATTGGAGCCTAATTAGCTTCTATTAGGGGATAATCTACTGGTTATACCAAGATTTTACATGAAATTGTGTTCTGCTTATTCTGCTAAAGTTGTTTGCAATGGTTATACATATGTTACACAATTTTTGCTGCTGGCTAATGAGCTTTAGAGATGGTAACATGGTACTGCACTCTCAGGATCATCTTATCACACAGAATCAATTTTTGGTGTGCTCAATTTTTAATTTTAGTGATAAGGAAATATCCCACCTAGTTTGCTGGCTCTCTCACTTGAGTTGGTTTAATAGTAGTGGCCTCCTGACTTGTACTTAGTTGGGTAGGTGCTGGCTGGGAGCAAAAGTTTATATGCATGGATAATGGACTTGCACTAAATGGACACAAATAAAGGAGTTGAGTATTAAGTGAACTTGTTCTAACTGGAAACAATTTCTGTACGGTGTACATAAAAATCGAGTTGATAGCTGATCTGTAGCAAATATAGCTGCGCGTAACTTCTTTACTTGGTTCCTCTTTTACAGGAGCTCCAGGCCTAAGAAAGTTGGAAGTGTGAAGACATGAAGAAAAGCGCGAAGCCGTGAAGTGCTACTCGGCAAAGAGTTGTATGTTCTATTTGACTGTAATATTGTAATAGCTGGTATACCTAGGTTATAATAGTCTACAGAAATTGTAGTACACTAATCTAGTGTCATTTGACGAGTTTCACATGTTCTCTTGTTTGGAATATTTTATTATGAATGTGATTTGATTGTGTGTGAGATGGGAACCTAACCAGTGCAACCCACTTACAAAATAATATGACTAGTTCATAACTTTCTTATGTGTGGGATCAATATATGAGATTAACATGACTAGTGGGACCAACTCCAAAATATATTTTCCAAAAATATATAATCAAAAGACTGTAAAAGGCCAAAGCCCAGAGATAAAAAGGCTGAAATATTGGGCTTGGCCCATGTAGCCCAACAGAATTCGTAGGAATAATAATAATAATAAAAGGCCGAATTGTTGGGCTAGGCCCATGTAGAAAATCGAATTGGACCGGGCTGATTCTTGTGCCACATCAGATTGCCACGTCGGATGCCTACGTGGCCTGGGGAGGCTGCTAGTGACCAAAACAAAACAATAGGCATATTTTGGTCGTAAACATATACGACCTTCTGACAGAGAAGGTCGTTAATTTCAGTTTACGACTGCCAGCTTTTGACCTTTTGTTTTTGGTCACAAAAAGGTCGCAAATGAAAAACAATGACCTTTCAGTGACCAATAGTCAAGGTCACAAGTTGACATATTTCTTGTAGTGCTAATACTTGAGAATATTCTTTGGCTCCTCTTGTGTCGAATCAATAAATTTGGGTTGAATACTCTACCCTCGAAAGCTGTTGCGATCCCCTATACTTGTGGGTTATCAAGACTAATTTCTGGCGCCGTTGCCGGGGGGCATAGCTCTATTCTTTGAGTCACTTGGGATTTATATCTGCTGGACACTATGAAGAACTTGAAATACGCTAAGACAACAATTTATCCCTCAACTATGAGGGGAGGTAAGGAACTGCCATCTAGCTCTGCACTTGATTCACCTTCTGTTATGAGTAAGCTTGCGACACCTAAACCTGCTTCTGCTATTCGTTCTGATATGTCGCATGTTATTGATGATGCTACTTCTGCTATACATGATACTTATGATGAAACTACTTCTATGCTTGATACTACTGTGCCACTTGGTGATTTTCTCGAAGAACGACTTGCTAGGGCAAGAGAGATTGAAAATGTTGAATCTGATTATGATGATGAAAGTGATGATGAAGAATCACTTGTTATTCCCGAGGGTCATTTATTTGATCAAGAAGCTTCTTTAGCTATTTTACCTTGCAAAGATACATATGAACTCAAAAGGTTATTAGCTAAATAGAATAAGCAATCTCTAAATGCTAGGATGAAACCTGACCCTGCTTTTGCTACTTCACCTATCTGTGTTGCTGATAAGGATTATCAATTCTCTGTTGATCCTGATATAATTACTTTAGTTGAATCTGATACTTTTCATGGCTATGAATCTGAAACTGTTGTGGCACATCTTACTAAATTAAATGATATAGCCACCCTATTCACTAATGATGAGAGATCTCGCTACTTTTATATCCTTAAAATATTTCTGTTCTCATTAAAGGGTGATGCTAAGATATGGTTTAATTCTCTTGATCCTGGTTGTGTGCGTAGTCCCCAGGATATGATCTATTACTTTTCTGCTAAATATTTCCCTGCTCATAAGAAACAAGCTGCCTTAAAGGAAATATACAACTTTGTGCAAATTAAAGAAGAGAGTCCCCCACAAGCTTGGGGAGGCTTCTCAAGTTACTTAATGCTTTGCATGATCATCCTCTTAAGAAAAATGAAATAGTTGATATCTTTTATAATGGACTAACCGATGCTTCCAGAGATTACCTGGATAGTTGTGTTGGTTCTCTTTTCAAGGAAACAACACGGGATGAAGCTGAAATCTTATTGAACAATATGTTGACAAATGAAAATAATTGGTCACCTCCTGAGCCAGCTCCTGCTCCAATTAATGATCCTATTCCTAAACCAACTCCGAAGAAGAGAGGTGTTCTATTTCTCAGTCCCTAAGATATGAAAGAGGCAAAGAAATCTATGAAAGAAAAAGGTATTAAAGCTGAAGATGTTAAGAATTTACCTCCTATTGAAGAAATACATGGTCTTAATTTACCGCCTATTGAAGAAACATATGATCTTAATCCTCTATTTATTGAAGAACCTCCAGACCTCGATAACCCAACACAGATAGTAAAGGTAAATTCTATCTCTCTATAGATATGATAAAGCTGAAATCCCTCCTATTAAAATTGCTAGTCAATGCTTGGATCAGTTTGATAATTTTATGTTTAAGCAAGAAGACTTCAATTCTTATTTTGGTAGACAACTAAAACAAGATGCTGATATGATTAAATACTTGGGTGATTATATGGACAATATTAGAGGTGAACTTAAACTTGTTAGCAAACATGCTTCTATGGTTACCACTCAAGTAGAACAAGTACTTAAAGCTCAAAAGGAATTGCTCAATGAGATGAATAGTAAGAAAAATAATTATGATGTTAAAGTGGCTACTAGAACTAGTAGAATGACTCAGGAACCTTTGTATCCTGAAGGCCATCCTAAGAGAATTGAGCAAGATTCTCAGAGAGCACCTAGTTCTTCTAAAAAGAAGAAAAAGAAAAATGATAGAACTGTGCAAACTTCTAGTGAACCTATTGCTGAACCACCTAATAATCCAAATGATATATCTATGTCTGATGCTGAAACACAACCCGGTAATGAACATGAACCTAATGAAAATGTTAATGATGATGTTCATAATGATGCTCAACCTAGTAATGATAATGATGTAGAAATTGAACCTGCTGTTGATCTTGATAACCCGTAATCAAAGAATCAATGTTATGCTAAGAAAGACTTTGTTGCTAGGAAACATGGTAGAGAAAGAGAGCCTTGGGTTCAGAAACCCATGCCTTTTCCTCCCAAACCATCCAAGAAAAAGGATGATGAGGATTTTGAGCGCTTTGCTGGAATGATTAGACCTATCTTTTTGCGTATGCGATTGACTGATATGCTCAAAATGAATCCTTATTCTAAGTACATGAAAGATATTGTTACAAATATAAGAAAGATACCAGAAGCTGAAATTTCCACCATGCTGGCTAATTATACTTTTAAGGGTGGAATACCAAAGAAACTTGGAGATCCAGGAGTACCTACTATACCATGCTCCATTAAAAGAAACTATGTTAAAACTGCTTTATGTGATCTTGGAGACGGTGTTAGTGTTATGCCTCTCTTTTTATATCGTAGACTTGAGTTGAATAAGTTGACACCTACTGAAATATCTTTGGAAATGGCTGATAAATCAACTGTTATACCTGTCAATATTTGCGAGGATGTGTCTGTTGTGGTTGCAAACGTTACTATTTTAACGGACTTTGTTATTCTTGATATTCCCGAGGACGATAGTATGTCTATTATTCTTGGAAGACCTTTTCTTAATACTGTAGGGACTGTTATTGATTGCAACAAAGGCAATATCACTTTTCATGTTAATGGTAATGAGCATACGGTACACTTCCCGAGGAAACAACCTCAAGTTCATAGTATCAATTCTATCGAAAAAATTCCATTGATTATATTTGGAGGTTTTTAATTTCCTCTTCCTACTGTCAAGAAGAAATATGATATACTTATTATTGGGGATGTGCATATCCCCATTGAGGTAACCTAGTGTTATTCGAGATTTCTCCGGTTTCATGTTAATCGGAATGAGTTTGTTAACAAGACTTGATCAACCTTGTTAGTGGATTCCTTTTGATGAGCATGAGATGGATGAAACTAGAAGGACAACCTTCTGTACCCTCTCTATACTTTCTATTATTTAGTTGAAATAAAGTAAAAGTAAATAATTTTCTGTCTGTTATCTGATTATCCGTGCAATATAAAAATACCTCGAAAATAAAAGTTCTCCAAATGCCCTAAAAATTAAATATGATTTTTCTAGAATATTTGAGGATTTATGGAACAAAGAACACACCAGGGGGCCAACCACCTTGCCATGAGGGTGGAGGGCGCGCCCTACCCCCTGGGCGCCCCCCTGCCTCGTGGGCCCACGGTGGCCCTCCTCCACTTATTCCTGCACCCATCCTCTTCTTCTTCCTCCCACAAACACGAAAAACCTACTCAAGCACGAGTTGCAGCCCTCTTTGGTTCCATTTTCGATCTCCTTGCTCAAGGCACCTCTCACAAAACAGCTTGGGGAGATTGTTCCTTGATATGTGACTCCTCCATTGGTCCAATTAATTTTTGTTCTAGTGCTTTATTCATTGCAAATTTTTGCTGCTTAGGTGACCCTGTTCTTGAGCTTGCATGTCAAATTTATATGGTCAAAAGTAGTTTTGATGCATGATATAGGCCCTAGGCACTTGTAGGAGTAGTTGCTATCAATATTATTGAATTTGGTTTACTTTTATTTTGAAGTTACTAAAAATTTCAGAATTTTTCAGAAAATGATGAGGAGACTTTTGAGGGGCTCATTGAGCCAAAGCTCGAAGGAGAAGGCACTGAAGCCTAAGTATAATTTGCCTCACACCGCGGAGGTTCGGGCGTGTGAATGGCCTTCTGAGGATTTCTTAAGAGCAGCCGTGATTTATGAAGATTTTCATGAGTTGGCTCAGACTGCAGGCCTTACCGCTTTCCTCCATGACCAATGCGATCAGTATCTCTTGCTCACAAATACCTTTGTGCAAAACTTCCATTTTCATTCTAGGAACTCACCACCTACGGTGGAATTTCATTTATATGATGAGCATAAGGAGATGTCACTTTATGATTTCTATCGGATTTGTTTAGTCCCTTTTGGGGGCAAGACAGAAGAACCACATCGTGATGATGTGGAGGGATTTATTGACACTATCACTGTAGGGGAAACAAGGAAGGTTTCCGATGCACGAATCACTAGCATGCATTTTCCTGTTTTACGCTACTTTGCATTATTTGCTAGTCGTTGCTTAATTGGTCGCGGAAACTATGGAAACCTGAGTATCCCTGATATTGTTATTTTGCACCATGGTTTATACGGTGATAACTCTTTTAGTATGGGCAACATTATTGGCAGACGGTTAAGTATGAACCGTACTAAGGGTCCCATCTTTGGAGGCATTTATGCTTCACGCCTCGCTGCACATTTTAACATACCTATTAGGCATTATGAGAAGGAAGAAAAGGTGCTGCCTCGTGTTTATTTAGATTATAAAAGTATGGTAGCACATGATTTTATTGTTAAGAATAGGGAAGGAGAGCATAAATATCAATTGTTCTTTAATAAACATCATCCTGAGACTATTACCTCGACTGCTCCCTCTTTGTTTGATTTGACTGTAGGCACGTACCTTGTTCCGTTGACGGCTATCCATGGCTACCGGAACCCTGCACCAGCTGAGGAGCCAGAGCCGGAACCACAATTTGATCCTTCAAGACAGTCTAATTACTAGTGGGATCCGGAGATGATTGTCAGCCAGTGGCAATCTAAGCCCTCTTCTTCCTCATTACAGTACGACCCCAACAACTATTATTATGGATATCCGCCAGGCCAGCCGTGGCCATAGACCAACTTAGGCCAAAAGCCTAAGCTTGGGGGAGTACGTATTCCCCACCGACATTACATTTATGTTCACACACACTCATGGCTAGATGTCGGTGTTCATACTTTTTCATTGTATCATCCATGCTAGTTTATTTCCTTTTATGCTTTCTTCTTGTGTGTTTGATAAACCTTAAGAAAAAACCAAACAAAAAATTTAATAGTAGTTTACTTTTCTCGTTGTAGTAATAATTAAAAAGAAAACCCAAAAATATTTCTTGTTCTTCTTTTGCTTGTTGGGAGCTTTCCCGTGTAAATAGTTTTATTTCTTTTCTTTTCTTTGGGGGTCAGTAGGAGAAGACCATGATTAAATTGTTGAAGTGGCTCTTATATGCTTTATTGTTGATTTAACCAAGAGCCCATATTGCTTTGTCTTCTCCTGTTTATTGAATGCTCGCAGATTCCAGCTTAGTCCAATGCACGTGCACTCTTATTATTATTCACATCGTTCGGTCGTGCAAGCGAAAGGCAATTATGATGATATATGATGGACTGACTGAGATGAGAAAAGCTGGTATGAACTCGACCTCTTTTGTATTTGTAAATATGATGAGTTCATCGTTCTTGATTCAGCTTGTTATGAATAAACATGTTTGCAATGACAATTAGAGATCATAGTTGCTTGTGCCATGCTTGATTAGCTATGAGTTATAATGGTTTACCTTGCGTGCCAACATGCTATTGAGATGGTTATGATGTGGTATGATGGGGTGGTATCCTCTTTTGAATGATTTCAGTGACTTGACTTGGCACATGTTCACGCATGTAGTTGAAACAAATCAACATAGCCCTCACGATATTTATGTTCATGGTGGATTATATCCTACTCATGCTTGGATCCAATGTTTATTAATTTTAATGCATGTACATGGCTGTTGTCGCTCTCTAGTTGGTCGCTTCCCAGTCTTTTGCTAGCCTTCACCTGTACTAAGCGGGAATACTGCTTGTGCATCCAATCCCTTAAACCCCAAAGTTATTCCAGATGAGTCCACTATACCTTCCTATATGCGGTATCTACCTGCCGTTCCAAGTAAATTTGTATGTGCCAAACTCTAAACCTTCAAATAATCATCATGTTTTGTATGCTCGAATAACTCATGTATCAACTAGGGCTATCTGTATCTTCCATGCTAGGCGGGTTATTCTCAACAGGAGTGGACTCCACTCCTCACTCACGAGAAAATGGCTGGTCACCGGGATGCCCAGTCCCATGCTTTATGCAAACTAAATCAAAATAATTGCAAAACAAAACTCCCCCTGGGACTGTTATTAGTTGGAGGCACTCGTTGTTTCGAGCAAGCCATGGATTGATGTTTGTTGGTGGAGGGGGAGTATAAACTTTACCATTCTGTTTGGGAACCGCCTATAATGTGTGTAGCATGGAAGATATCGCCATCTCTTGGTTGTTATGTTGACAATGAAAGTATACCGCTCTAAATATTATTCACCTCTATTTCAAAACCGAGCTCTCGCACCTCTACAAATCCCTGCTTCCCTCTGCGAAGGGCCTATCTATTTACTTTTATGTTGAGTCATCACCCTCTTATTAAAAGCACTAGCTAGAGAGCGCAGCTGTCATTTGCATTCATCACTGTTAATTTATATTGGGTGTGACTATGATTGGATCTCTTTTACCATGAATTACAATGTCTAGTCAGTCCTTGATTTTTAAAGGTGCTCTGCATTTATGTTTTGCGGTCTTAGAAAGGGCCAGCGAGATACCATCTTGTTATATCATATTATGATTGTTTTGAGAAAGTGTTGTCATCCGAGATTTATTATTATGGCTCGGTAGTTGATTATGCTATTGATATGAGTAAACTTGAGACCTATGCGTTATTGCGAATGTGGTTAGTTATAATCTTTGCTGAAAACTTGAATGCTGGCTTTACATATTTACAACAACAAGAGCAAACAGAATTTGCAAAAGTTTTTCTTTATTTCTTTCAGTTTGTCAATTGAATTGCTTGAGGACAAGAAAAGGTTTAAGCTTGAGGGAGTTGATACGTCTCCAACGTATCTACTTTTCCAAACACTTTAGCCCTTATTTTGGACTCTAACTTGTATGATTTGAATGGAACTAACCCGGACTGGCGCTGTTTTCAACAGAACTGCCATGATGTTGTTTTATGTGCAGAAAACAAAAGTTCTCTGAATGACCTGAAACTCCACGGAATATCTTAAAATAAATAATAAAAAATCCTCACCAAAGATGAAGACCAGGGGGCCCACACCCTGTCCACGAGGGTGGGGGACGCGCCCCCCCTAGGGCGCGCCCCCTACCTCGTGGGCCCCTTGGAGACCTCCCGACTCCAACTCCAACTCTATATATCTGCTTTTGGGGAGAATAAAATAAGAGCGAAGATTTCATCGTTACGATACAGAGCCGCCGCCAAGCCCTAAAACCTCTCGGGAGAGCTGATCTGGAGTCTGTTCGAGGCTCCGGAGAGGGGGATTCGTCGTTGTCGTCATCATCAACCATCCTCCATCACCAATTTCATGATGCTCACTGCCGTGCGTGAGTAATTCCATCGTAGGCTTGCTGGACGGTGATGGGTTGGATGAGATTTATCATGTAATCGAGTTAGTTTCATTAGGGTTTGATTCCTAGTATCCACTATATTCTGAGATTGATGTTGCTATGACTTTGCTATGCTTAATGCTTGTCACTAGGGCCCGAGTGCCATGATTTCAGATCTGAACCTGTTATGTTTTCATCAATATATGAGAGTTCTTGATCCTATCTTGCAAGTCTATAGTCACCTATTATGTGCTATGATCCGTTAACCCTGAAGTGACAATAATCGGGATACTTACCGGTGATGACCGTAGTTTGAGGAGTTCATGTATTCACTATGTGATAATGCTTTGTTCCGGTTCTCTATTAAAAGGAGGCCTTAATATCCATTAGTTTCCATTAGGACCCTGCTGCCACGGGAGGGTAGGACAAAAGATGTCATGCAAGTTCTTTTCCATAAGCACGTATGACTATATTTGGAATACATGCCTACATTACATTGATGAATTGGAGCTAGTTCTGTGTCACCCTATGTTATGACTGTTACATGATGAACCACATCCGACATAATTATCCATCACTGATCCGATGCCTACGAGCTTTCCATATACTGGTTTGCGCTTATTTACTTTCCCGTTGCTATTGTTACAATCACTACATAATACCAAAAATATTACTTTGCTTTCATTACTATTTTGTTACCGTTACCACCACTATCATATTACTTTGCTACTAAACACCTTGCCGCAGATACTAAGTTTCCAGGTGTGGTTGAATTGACAACTCAGCTGCTAATACTTGAGAATATTCTTTGGCCCCCTTGTGTTGAATCAATAAATTTGGGTTGAATACTCTACCCTCGAAAGCTGTTGCGATCCCCTATACTTGTGGGTTATCAGAAAGTAGAACTTGATGAGGTAATTGTACCTTCTCCCGAATTGGAAAGTAGTTCATCGCAGAAATCAGTTCCAGTGATTCCTACACCAATTATGGAGGAAGCTAATGATGATGATCATGAAACTTCAGATCAAGTTACTACCGAACCTCGTAGGTCAACCAGAGTACGGTCCGCACCAGGGTGGTACGGTAATCCTGTTCTGGAAGTCATGTTACTAGACCATGATGAACATACAAACTATGAGAAACCGATGATGAGCCCAGATTCCGCAAAATGGCTTGAGGCCATGAAATCTGAGATGGGATCCATGTATGAGAACAAAGTATGGACTTTGATTGACTTGCCCGATGATCGGTGAGTCATTGAGAATAAATGGATCTTCAAGAGGAAGACAGACGATGATAGTAGTGTTACTATCTACAAAGCTCGAATTGTTGCAAAACGTTTTCGACAAGATCAAGGTGTTGACTACGATGAGATTTTCTCAGTCGTATCGATGCTTAAAAGTCTGTCCGAATCATGTTAGCAGTTGCCGCATTTTATGAAATTGGTCAAATGGATGTCAAAACTGCATTCCTTAATGGATTTCTTAAAGAAGAGTTATATATGATGCAACTAGAAGGTTTTGTTGATACGTCTCCGTCGTATCTACTTTTCCAAACACTTTTGCCCTTGTTTTGGACTCTAACTTGCATGATTTGAATGGAACTAACCCGGACTGACGTTGTTTTCAGCAGAATTACCATGGTGTTATTTATGTGCAGAAACAAACGTTCTCGGAATGACCTGAAACTTCATGGAGCCAGTTTTCAGAAAATAAGAAAAATACCTGCAAAAGATGAAGGCCAGGGGGCCCACCACCTCTCCATGAGGGTGGGGGCGTGCCTTCCCCCCTAGGGCGTGCCCCCTACCTCGTGGGTCCCCTGTTGCCTCTCTGACTCCAACTCCATATATTGAGTTTTGGGGAGAAAAAAATCAGAAAGAAGAAATCATCCGTTTTATGATATGGAGCCGCCGCCAAGCCCTAAAACCTCTCGGGAGGGATGATCTGGAGTCTGTTCGGGGCTCCGGAGAGGGGAACCTGTCACCATCGTCATCATCAACCATCCTCCATCACCAATTTAATGATGCTCACCGCCATGCGTGAGTAATTCCATCATAGGCTTGCTGGACGGTGATGGGTTGGATGAGATTTATCATGTAATCGAGTTAGTTTTTTTAGGTTTGCTCCCTAGTGTCCACTATGTTCTAAGATTGATGTTGCTATGACTTTGCTATGCTTAATGCTTGTCACTAGGGCCCGAGTGCCATGATTTTAGATCTGAACCTATTATGGTTTCATCAATATATGAGTGTTCTTGATCCTATCTTGCAAGTCTATAGTCACCTATTATGTGTTATTATCCGTTAACCCCTAAGTGACAATAATCGGGGTACTTACCGGTGATGACCGTAGTTTGAGGAGTTCATGTATTCACTATGTGTTAATGCTTTGTTCCGGTTCTCTATTAAAAGGAGGCCTTAATATCCCTTAGTTTCCGTAAGGACCCCGCTGCCATGGGAGGGTAGGACAAAAGATGTCATGCAAGTTCTTTTCCATAAGCACGTATGACTATATTCGAAATACATGCCTACATTACATTGACGAACTAGAGCTAGTTTTGTGTCACCCTAGGTTATGACTATTACATGATGAACCGCGTACGGCATAATTCTCTATCACCGATCCATTGCCTACGAGCTTTCCATATATTGTTCTTCGCTTATTTACTTCTCCTTCTCCTTCTCCCTTCCCTTTTTCCTATTCCATGTAGGAGGTGGAATCCTACTAGGACTAGGGAGTCCTAGTAGGACTCCACACTTTGGGCTCGCCCTATTACCGTCGGCCTCCT
Source organism: Triticum dicoccoides (assembly GCF_002162155.2). Classification (NCBI taxonomy): domain Eukaryota; kingdom Viridiplantae; phylum Streptophyta; class Magnoliopsida; order Poales; family Poaceae; genus Triticum; species Triticum dicoccoides. Next base: position 103,988,267 of record NC_041382.1, on the reverse strand, counting down.
CCTCCCTCCATCCTTTATATACGTGGCCAGGGGATCCCCATAGACACAGAAGTTGATAATTGATCTCTTAGCCGTGTGCGGTGCCCCCCTCCACCATAATCCACCTCAGTCATATCATAGCGGTGCTTAGGCGAAGCCCTGTTCCGGTAGCATCATCATCACTGTCATCACGCCATCATGTTGATGAAGCTCTCCGTCAACACTCTGTTGGATCGTTAGTTCGTGGGACGTCGTCGAGCTGAACGTGTGCAGATCGCGGAGGTGCCATACTTTCGGTACTAGGATCAGTCGGATCGTGAAGATGTACGACTACATCAACCGCGTTGTCATAATGCTTCCGCTTACGATCTACGAGGGTACGTAGACAATACTCTCCCATCTTGTTGCTATGCATCACCATGATCTTGCGTGTGCGTAGGATTTTTTTTGAAATTACTGCATTCCCCAACAGTGGCATCCGAGCCAGGTCTATGCGTAAATGTTATATGCACGAGTAGAACACAAAGGAGTTGTGGGCGTGGGTATATACATATTGCTTGCTGTCACTAGTTGATTCTTGATTCGGCGGTATTGTTTGATGGAGCGGCTCAGACCGACATTATGCGTACGCTTACGCGAGATTGGTTCTACCGACGTGCTTCACACACAGGTGGCTAGTGGGTGTCTGTTTCTCCAACTTTAATTGAATCAGATTCAATGAACATGGTTCTTTATGAAGATCAAAAAGCAATCACGATACCGCGTTGTGGTCTTTGATGCGTAGGTAAGAATGGTTCTTGCTCAGCCCGTAGCAGCCACGTAAAACTTGCAACAACAAAGTAGAGGACGTCTAACTTGTTTTTGCAGGGCATGTTGTGATGTGATATGGTCAAGATGTGATGAGATATAAATTGTTGTATGAGATGATCATATTTTGTTAAAGTTATCAACAACTGGCATGAGCCTTATGGTTGTCTCTTTATTGCATAAGATGCAAGCACCATATAATTGCTTTACTTTATCGCTATGCGATAGCAATAGTTGCGAAAGCAATAGTTGGTGAGACGACCATGTGATGACACGTTGATAGAGATAAAGATGATGGAGATCATGGTGTCATGCCAGTGACGATAGAGATCATGACGGTGTTTTGGAGAAGGAGATCAAAGGCACAAGATGATGATGGCCATATCATGTCACATATTTTGATTGCATGTGATGTTTATCCTTTATGTACCTTTTTTTGCTTAGTTCGGTGGTAGCATTATAAGATTATCTCTCAGTAAATTTCAAGATATAAGTGTTCTCCCTTAGTATGCACCATTGTGACAGTTCGTCGTGCCGAGACACCACGTGAAGATCGAGTGTGATAAGCTCTACATTCACATACAACAGGTGCAAGCCAGTTTTGCACACATGGAATACTCAGGTTAAACTTGGCGAGCCTAGCATATGCAGATATGGCCTTGGAACACTGGAGACCGAAAGGTCGAGCGTGAATCATATAGTAGATATGATCAACATAGTGATGTTCACCATTGAAAACTACTCCATCTCCCGTGATGATCGGACATGGTTTAGTTGATTTGGATCACGTGATCATTTAGATGACTAGAGGGATGTCTATCTAAGTGGGATTCTTAAGTAATATGATTAACCGAACTTTAATTTATCATGAACTTAGTCCTGATAGTATTTGCATAACTATGTTGTAGATCAATAGCTCGCGATATAGCTCCCCGTTTATTTTTGATATGTTCCTAGAGAAAAACTATGTTGAAAGATGATAGTAGCAATGATGCGGACTAGGTCCGTGATCTGAGGATTATCCTAATTGCTGCATAGAAGAATTATGTCCTTGATGCACCGCTAGGTGACTGACCTATTGCAGGAGCAGATGCAGGCGTTATGAATGTTTGACAAGCTCGGTATGATGACTACTTGATAGTTTAGTGCACCATGCTTTAAGGCTTAGAACCAGGACTTCAAAAATGTTTTGAACGCCATGGAACATATAAGATGTTCCAAGAGTTGAAATTGGTATCTCATACTCATGCCCGTGTCAAGAGGTATGAGACCTCTGACAGTACTTTGTCTACAAAATGGAGGAGAATAGCTCAACGAGTGAGCATGTGCTCAGAATGTCTGAGTACTACAATCACTTGAATCAAGTGGGAGTTAATCTTCCCGATAAGATAGTGATTGACAGAGTTCCCTAGTCACTATCACCAAGTTACTAGAACTTCGTGATGAACTATAATATTCAAGGGATAACGAAAACGATTCCCAAAGCTCATCGTGATGCTAAAATCGGCGAAGGTAGAAATCAACAAAAAGCATCAAGGCTCAGTTCTTTTCAGGCTTATGAGAGGCTTACGGTGAAAATTAAGCTCAAGCCGAAAAGAACTCGTTTATGTGCCATTGGCTTAATTTCCAGCGACAACACCCTCCTTCACGTTTCAGAGAAGCGAGCGAAGGGCAGCTTCCCGAGCGCAGCCCTTTAAAAAGTGAAGCAGTATTTCTCATTGCCCTTTTTGTCGCTTGTATTTATGGCAAAACTGCCACCGCTCAGCATATAGAACAAGCCGTCCATGGCGGTGCATGTAGGGTTTCCGCCACCATCGTCCTGCCTTCCCCCGCCACTGTCCAGCCTCCCTCCGCCAATCACCACCAGCCGCCGCCACCGGCGCCGCAGTCGTCGCTCACATGGAGTCTCCTGGGTAGCCGATGCAGCTACAGATCTGCTCGGACGCCCCGCTCCTGGAGGTCTGTCCATTGTTCTTGTGCTTGAGGGACGCCCCACTCCAGCTCTCCACTACAACTACGAAATAACTCAATATTGTTTAACGAGAAAAAAATTACAGTCCAAGGGTACCGCAGACTTTTCACTAGTATATATGAAAATAAGTTGAACAAACAAAGACAAAAAAAGAACTGGATGGCTTATTCACAGGGGGCTTATGTTCACTGCAGCTTCTCTTAGGCTTAATTTCACTGCGGCTTATGCACAAGCCACAACTCAAAAGAACTGGCCCCAAGTGTTTGATGGTTGACAAGACCACTAGTTTCAAGTAAAAGGGCAAGGGAAAGAAAGGGAACTTTAAGAAGAATGGCAAGCAAGTTGCCACTCCCATGAAGAATCCCAAAGCTAGACCCAAGCCTGAAACCGAGTGCTTCTACTGCAAAGGAAATGGTCACTAGAAGTGGAACTGCCCTGGATACTTGGCGGGTAAGAAGGATGGAATACTGAACAAAGGTATATTGGATATACATGTTATTGATGTGTACTTTACTAGTGTTTATAGCAACCCTTCTATATTTGATACTGGTTCAATTGCTAAAGAGTAGTAACTCAAAACGGGAGTTGCAAAATAAACAGAGACTAGTTAAGGGCAAGGTGATGATGTGTGTTGGAAGTGATTCCAAGGTTGATTAGATCACCATCGCATACTCCCTTTACCTTCGGGATTAGTGTTGAACCTAAAATAAATGTTATTTGGTGTTTGCATTGAGCATGAATATGATTGGATCATGTTTATTGCAATACGGTTATTCATTTAAGTCAAAGAATAATTGTTGGTCTATTTACATGAATAAAACCTTCTATGGTCATACACTAACAAATAAATGGTTTATTGAATCTCGATCATAGTGATACACATATTCATAATATTGAAGCCAAAATATGCAAAGTTAATAATGATAGTGCAAATTATTTGTGGCACTTCCGTTTAGGTCATATTGGTGTAAAGCGCATGAAGAAACTCCATGCTGATGGGCTTTTGGAATCACTTAATTATGAATCACTTGATGCTTGCGAACCATGCCTCATGGGCAAGATGACTAAGACTCCGTTGTCCGGAACAATGGAGCGAGGAACTGACTTATTGGAAATAATACATACTGATGTATGCAGTCCGATGAGTGTTGAGGCTTGCGGCGGGTATCGTTATTTTCTGACCTTCATAGATGATTTGAGAAGATATGGGTATATCTACTTGATGAAACATAAGTCTGAAACATTTGAAAAGTTCAAAGAATTTCAGAGTGAAGTGGAAAATCATCATAACAAGATAATAAAGTTTCTACGATCTAATCGTGGAGACGAATATTTGAGTTACGAGTTTGGTCTTCAACTAAAACAAAGTGGAATAGTTTCACAAATTCATGCCACCTGGAACACCACAGCATAATGGTGTGTCCGAACGTCATAACCATACTTTATTGGATATAGTGCAATCTATGATGTCTCTTACCGATTTACCACCATCGTTTTGGAGTTATGCATTAGAGACAGCTGCATTCACGTTAAATAGGGCACCATCTAAATCCATTGAGATGACACCGTATGAACTATGGTTTGGCAAAAACCAAAGCTGTCATTTCTTAAAGTTTGGGGTTGTGATGCTTATGTGAAAAAGTTTCAAACTGATAAGCTCGAACCCAAATTGGAGTATTGCATCTTCATAGGATACCCAAAAGAAACTATTGGGTACACCTTCTATCACAGATACGAAGGCAAGATATTTTGTTGCTAAGGATGGATCCTTTCTAGAGAAGGAGTTTCTCTCGAAAGAAGTGAGTGGGAGGAAAGTGATACGTCTCCAACATATCTACTTTTCCAAACACTTTTGCCCTTGTTTTGGACTCTAACTTGTATGATTTGAATGGAACTAACCCGGACTGACGTTGTTTTCAGCAGAACTGCCATGATGTTGTTTTATGTGCAGAAAACAAAAGTTCTCGAAATGACCTGAAACTCCATGGAATATCTTATAATAAATAATAAAAAATCCTCGCCAAAGATGAAGACCAGGGGGCCCACACCCTGGCCACGAGGGTGGGGGAGCCTCCCCAAGGGCGCGCCCCCTACCTCGTGGGCCCCCTGGAGACCTCTCGACTCCAACTCCAACTCTATATATCTGCTTTCGGGGAGAAAAAATAAGAGAGAAGATTTCGTCGCTTTTACGATACGGAGCCGCCGCCAAGCCCTAAAACCTCTCGGGAGGGCTGATCTGGAGTCCGTTCGGCGCTCCGGAGAGGGGGATTTGTCGCCGTCGTCATCATCAACCATCCTCCATCACCAATTTCATGATGCTCACTACCTTGCGTGAGTAATTCCATCGTAGGCTTGCTGGACGGTGATGGGTTGGATGAGATTTGTCATGTAATCGAGTTAGTTTCGTTAGGGTTTGTTCCCTAGTATCCACTATGTTCTGAGATTGATGTTGCTATGACTTTTCTATGCTTAATGCTTGTCACTAGGGCCCGAGTGCCATGATTTCAGATCTGAACCTATTATGTTTTCATCAATATATGAGAGTTCTTGATCCTATCTTGCAAGTCTATAGTCACCTATTATGAGTTATGATCCGTTAACCCCGAAGTGACGATAATCGGGATACTTACCGGTGATGACCGTAGTTTGAGGAGTTCATGTATTCACTATGTGATAATGCTTTGTTCCAGTTCTCTATTAAAAGGAGGCCTTAATATCCCTTAGTTTCCATTAGGACCACGCTGCCACGGGAGGGTAGGACAAAAGATGTCATGCAAGTTCTTTTCCATAAGCACGTATGACTATATTCAAAATACATGCCTACATTACATTGATGAATTGGAGCTAGTTCTGTGTCACCCTATGTTATGACTGTTACATGATGAACCGCATCCGGCATAATTATCCATCACTGATCCGATGCCTACGTGCTTTCCATATACTGGTTTACACTTATTTACTTTCCCGTTGCTATTGTTACAATCACTACATAATACCAAAAATATTACTTTGCTTTCATTACTCTTTTGTTACCACTACCACCACTATCATATTACTTTGCTACTAAACACTTTGCCGTAGATACTAAGTTTCCAGGTGTGGTTGAATTGACAACTCAGCTGCTAATACTTGAGAATATTCTTTGGCTCCCCTTGAGTCTAATCAATAGATTTGGGTTGAATACTCTACCCTTGAAAGCTGTTGCGATCCCATATACTTGTGGGTTATCAGGAAGTAGAACTTGATGAGGTAATTGTACCTTCTCCCGAATTGGAAAGTTGTTCATCACAAAAATCAGTTCCAGTGATTCCTACACCAATTAGTGAGGTAGCTAATGATGATGATCATGAAACTTCAGATCAAGTTACTACCGAACCTCGTAGGTCAACCAGAGTACGGTCCGCACCAGAGTGGTACGGTAATCCTATTCTGGAAGTCATGTTACTAGACCATGACGAACCTACGAACTATGAGGAAGCGATGATGAGCCCAGATTCCGCAAGATGGCTTGAGGCCATGAAATCTGAGATGGGATCCATGTATGAGAACAAAGTATGAACTTTGATTGACTTGCCCGATGATCGGTGAGTCATTGAGAATAAATGGATCTTCAAGAGGAATATGGATGATGATAGTAGTGTTACTATCTACAAAGCTCGAATTGTCGCAAAACGTTTTCGACAAGATCAAGGTGTTGACTACGATGAGATTTTCTCACTCGTATCGATGCTTAAAAGTCTGTCTAAATCATGTTAGCAGTTGTCGCATTTTATGAAATCGGGCAAATGGATGTCAAAACTGCATTCCTTAATGGATTTCTTAAAGAAGAATTATATATGAAGCAACCAGAAGGTTTTGTTGATACGTCTCCATTGTATCTACTTTTCCAAACACCTTTGCCCTCGTTTTGGACTCTAACTTGCATGATTTGAATGGAACTAACCCGGACTGACGTTGTTTTCAGCAGAATTACCATGGTGTTATTTATGTGCAGAAACAAACGTTCTCGGAATGACCTGAAACTTCACGGAGCCACTTTTCAGAAAATAATAAAAATACCTGCAAAAGATGAAGGCCAGGGGCCCACCACCTCTCCACGAGGGTGGGAGGCGTGCCTGCCCCCCTAGGGCCCGCCCCCCACCTCGTGGGCCCCCTGTTGCCTCTCCGACTCCAACTCCAACTCCATATATTGAGTTTCAGGGAGAAAAACTCAGAGAGAAGAAATCATCGCGTTTTACGATATGGAGCCGCCGCCAAGCCCTAAAACCTCTCGGGAGGACTGACCTAGAGTCCGTTCGGGGCTCCGGAGAGGGGAACCCATCGCCATCGTCATCATCAACCATCCTCCATCACCAATTTCATGATGCTCACCGCCGTGCGTGAGTAATTCCATCGTAGGCTTGCTGGACAGTGATGGGTTGGATGGGATCTATCATGTAATTGAGTTAGTTTTGTTAGGGTTTGATCCCTAGTGTCCACTATGTTCTGAGATTGATGTTGCTGTGACTTTGCTATGCTTAATGCTTGTCACTAGGGCCCGAGTGCCATGATTTCAGATCTGAACCTATTATGTTTTCATCAATATATGAGTGTTCTTGATCCTATCTTGCAAGTCTATAGTCACCTGTTATGTGTTATGATCCGTTAACCCCTAAGTGACAATAATGGGAATACTTACTAGTGATGACCGTAGTTTGAGGAGTTCATGTATTCACTATGTGTTAATGCTTTGTTCCGGTTCTCTACTAAAAGGAGGCCTTAATATCCCTTAGTTTCCGTAAGGTCCCCGCTGCCACGGGAGGGTAGGACAAAATATGTCATGCAAGTTCTTTTCCATAAGCACGTATGAATATATTCGGAATACATGCCTACATTACATTGATGAACTGGAGCTAGTTTTGTGTCACCCTAGGTTATGACTATTACATGATGAACCACATCCGACATAATTCTCTATCACCGATCCATTGCCTACGAGCTTTCCACATATTGTTCTTTGCTTATTTACTTTCCCATTGCTATTGTTACAATCACTAAAAAAGACCAAAAACATTTCTTTTACTACCGTTACCTTTTGTTACCATTATCACTACTATCATATTACTTTGCTACTAAACACTTTGCTGCAGATATTAAGTTTCCAGCTGTGGTTGAATTGACAACTCAGATGCTAATACTTGAGAATATTCTTTGGCTCCCCTTGTGTCGAATCAATAAATTTGGGTTGAATACTCTACCCTCGAAAACTGTTGCGGTCCCCTATACTTGTGGGTTATCATTTGTCAATCCTAAAGGTGCTAACAAAGTGAGCAAGCTCCAGCGATCCATCTATGGACTGGTGCAAGCATCTCGGAGTTGGAATATATGCTTTGATAAAGTGATCAAAGCACATGGTTTTATACAGACTTGCGGTGAAGCCTGTATTTACAAGAAAGTGAGTGGGAGCACTACAACATTTCTGATAAGTATATGTGAATGACATATTGTTGATCGGAAATCATGTAGAATTTTCTGGAAAGCATAGAGGATTGTTTGAAAGGAGATTTTCAAAGAAAGACCTCGGTGAAGCTACTTAAATATTGAGCATCAAGATCTATAGAGATAGATCAAGACGCTTGATATATTTTCAATGAGTACATACCTTGAAAAGATTTTGAAGTAGTTCAAAATAGAACATTCAAAGAAGGAGTTCTTGGCAGTGTTGCAAGGTGTGAAGTTGAGTAAAGACTCAAAACCCGACCACGACAGAAAATAGAAAGAGAATGAAAAGTCATTCCCTATGCCTCAGTCATAGGTTCTATAAAATATGCTATGCTGTGTACCAGACCTATCGTGTACCTCACCATATGATTGGCAAGAGGGTACAATAGTGATCCAGGAGTGGATCACTGGACAGCGGTCAAACATATACTTAGTGGAATAAGGAGATGTTTCTTGGTTATGGAGGTGACAAAGAGTTCGTCGTATAGAGTTACATTGATGCAAGCTTTGACACCGAACTGGATGACTCTAAGTCTCGATCTAGATACATATTAAAAGTGGGAGCAATTAGCTAAAGTAGCTCTGTGCAGAGCATTGTAGACATAGAAATTTGCAAAATACATACGGATCTGAATTTGGTAGACCCATTGACTAAACTTCTCTCACAAGCAAAACATGATCACACCTTAGTACTCTTTGGGTGTTAATCACATGGTGATGTGAACTAAGATTACTGACTCTAGTAAACCCTTTGAGTGTTGGTCACATGGCGATGTGAACTATGGGTGTTAATCACTTGGTGATGCGAACTATTGGTGTTAAATCACATGGTGATGTGAACTAGATTATTGACTCTAGTGCAAGTAGGAGACTGAAGGAAATATGCCCTAGAGGCAATAATAAAGTTATTATTTATATCCTTATTTCATGATAAATGTTTATTATTCACGCTAGAATTGTATTAACTAGAAACTTAGTATATGTGTGAATACATAGACAAAACAAAGTGTCCCTAGTATGCCTCTACTTGACTAGTTCGTTTATCAAAGATGGTTATGTTTCCTAACCATAGACATGTGTTGTCATGATGAATGGGATCACATCATTAAGAGAATGATGTGATGGACAAGACCCATTCTTAGCTTAGCATTATGATCGTTATAGTTTCATTGCTACTGCTTTCTTCATGACTTATACATGTTCCTCAGACTATGAGATTATGCAACTCCCGAATACCGGAGGAACACCTTGTGTGCTATCAAACGTCACAACGTAACTGGGTGATTATAAAGATGCTCTACAGGTGTCTCCGATGGTGTTTGTTGAGTTGGCATGGATCGAGATTAGGATTTGTCACTCCGAGTATCGGAGAGGTATCTCTGGGCCCTCTCGGTAATGCACATCACTATAAGCCTTGCAAGCATTTTGACTAATGAGTTAGTTGCGGGATGATGCATTACAGAACAAGTAAAGAGACTTGCCGGTAACGAGATTGAACTAGGTATTGAGATACCGACGGTCGGATCTCGGGCAAGTAACATACCGATGACAAAGGGAACAACGTATGTTGTTATGTCGTTTGACCGATAAAGATCTTCATAGAATATGTAGGAGCCAATATGAGCATCCAGGTTCCTCTATTGGTTATTGACCGGAGATGTGTCTCGGTCACATCTACATAGTTCTTTAACTCGTAGGGTCTGCACGCTTAACGTTCGATGACGATTTGTATTATGAGTTATGTGATTTGATGTACCGAAGGTTGTTCGGAGTCCCGGATGAGATCGGGGACATGACGAGGAGTCTCGAAATGGTCGAGACATAAAGATCGATATATTAAAGGCTATATTTGGACATCGGAAAGGTCCCGAGTGATTCAGGTATTTTTTGGAGTACCGGAGAGTTACGGGAATTCGTATTGGGCCTTAATGGGCCATACGGGAAAGGAGAGAAAGGCCTCAAGGGTAGCCGCGCCCTTCCCCATGGACTGGTGCGAATTGGACTGGGGAAAGGGGGCGCCCCCTTCCTTCCTTCTCCTTCTCCCTTCCATTTTTCCTATTCCATGTAGGAGGTGGAATCCTACTATATGACTAGGGAGTCCTAGTAGGACTCCACACTTTGGGCGCGCCCTATGAGGGCCGGCCTCCTCCTCCCTCCATCCTTTATATATGTGGCCAGGGGGCACCCCATAGACGCAGAAGTTGATCATTGATCTCTTAGCATTGTGCGGTGCCCCCCTCCACCATAATCCACCTCGGTCATATTGTAGCGGTGCTTAGGCGAAGCCCTGTTCCGGTAGCATCATCATCACCGTCATCACGCCGTTGTGATGATGAAGCTCTCCCTCAACACTCTGCTGGATCGTGAGTTCGTGGGACGTCGCCGAGCTGAACGTGTGCAGATCGCGGAGGTGCCGTACTTTCAGTACTAGGATCGGTCAGATCGTGAAGACGTACAACTACATCAACCATGTTGTCATAATGCTTCCACTTATGGTCTACGAGGGTACGTAGACAATACTCTCCTCTGTCGTTGCTATGCATCACCATGATCTTGCGTGTGCGTAGGATTTTTTTTCAAATTACTGCATTCCCCAACACTTGGTGCAAGACCCGCTGCAGGAGCAACTCCAGACGTTATGAACGTGTGGCAGAGCAAAGCTGATGACTACTCGATAGTTCAGTGTGCCATGCTTTACGGCTTAGAATCGGGACTTCAAAGATGTTTTGAACGTCACGGATCATATGAGATGTTCCAGGAGTTGAAGTGAATATTTGAAGCAAATGCCCGAGTTGAGAGATATGAAGTCTCCAACAAGTTCTATAGCTGCAAGATGGAGGAGAATAGTTCTGTCAGTGAACATATAACGAAAATGTCTGGGTATCATAACCACTTGACTCAGTTGGAAGTTAATCTTCCTGATGATAGTGTCATTGACAGAGTTCTTCAGTCACTTCTACCAAGCTATAAAGGCTTTGTGATGACTATAATATGCAAGGGATGGAAAAGACAATTCCCGAGCTCTTCGCAATGCTAAAGGCTGCGGAGGTAGGAATAAAGAAGGAGCATCAAGTGTTGATGGTTAAAAAGACCACTAGTTTCAAGAAAAAAGGGCAAAGGGAAGAAGGGGAACTTCAAGAAGAACAGAAAGCAAGTTGCTTCTCAAGGGAAGAAGCCCAAGTCAGGACTGTCAGTGTCAAAATGGGCGGATCTCGGGTAGGGGGTCCCGAACTGTGCGTCTAAGGTCGATGGTAACAGGAGGCAGGGGACATGATGTTTTACCCAGGTTCGGGCCCTCTTGATGGAGGTATTACCCTACGTCCTGCTTCATTGATATTGATGAGTACGAGGATTACAAGAGTTGATCTACCATGAGATCATTGTGGCTAAACCCTAGAAGTCTAGCGTGTATGATTGTGATTGCGCACTAAACCCTCCGGTTTATATAGACACGGGAGGGCCCTAGGGTTGTACAAAGTCGGTTACATAGGAAGGAAATAATACATCCGGACGCCTAGCTTGCCTCCCACGCAAAGGAGAGTCCCATTCGGACACGGGAGGAAGTCTTCTATCTTTTATCTTCATGGCCTGATAGTCCGGCCCATATCACACAGGTCGGACGCCCGAGGACCCCTTAATCCAGGACTCCCTCAGTAGCCCCCGAACCAGGCTTAAATGTCGATGTGTTCGGCGTGCTGATAGTCTTCAGCATTTCAAGGCGGGTTCTTCCTCCGAACACTTCAAAGCATTTGATCCGAAGAGCCATACTCGGCTTTCCATTTAATGCCGTACCCATCGGCTTCTGCGCCTCCATCGATTCGGCTTCCACGTGTCAAGCGAATCACGAAAGGTCAGAATATTTTTTGCACATACCACCCTGGCCATGTATGAAGGGCGTCTATTTAAAGGGACTGGATCTCAGATCCCATTCCACATCGAGCAGAAAATCCTTAGAGCTTGCTAGGAGAAACCATTCTAGCATGGCTAGCGTTCCTAGTTCTTCCTCTCGCCCCCACGGCTCCGAAAAAGGCGATTGGGGGAAATGCTCGGTATCCCACGGCCAGCTAAGCAAGCTTCAAACGTAGGGATTCCTCCCCCCCCTGCAAATCTAGTCCCTGTCTGGGCAAGATTAACCTATTTTACGGGCGAAGCCCTGGTAGAAAATTTCCCCAATCCAGCCAGGGGGGAGCGAGTGTGCTTTATGTCCTTCTTAATAAGAGGCGTCAGGTTTCCAGTCCACCCTTCCTCCGAGGTCTTCTGGAGTACTACAGCCTCCAACTGCACAATCTCACGCTGGGTTCCATTCTGCACATCGCGGGCTACGTCGCTCTTTGTGAGCTATTCCTGGGCTGCGAGGCCCATTTCGAGCTATGGAGGAAACTGTTCTACCTCGTCCCTCTCTCCCAAAAGGGATCTATATTTGAGGTCGGCGGCGCCGAAATATGGCGCATAGTCGGGACCGGATACTTATCCGGCACGCCGAAGAAGGCGTCCGAAGAGTGGCCCTCGGAGTGGTTCTATATTGAGGACGTCGCTCTCCCTGACCCAGTCCGAATGGGCCTTCCCAAATTTACCGGTGCTCCATTGAAGAAATGCCACAGCTGGCGACCTCGTAGCCTCGAGGAGGAAGATAGTGCGGAAGTCCAACAACTAATGGGAAAGATAAGGACACTCGCCCAGTCCGGATTATCAATAATCAAGGTAATGGCCACTTCCATAGTGCGAGGTGTTCAGCCGCTCCAATTCAGGGGCTTTCCCATGTGGCACTACAATGGGGAAGATGACGCCTCACGCTGTGGACGAAAGGGTCCGGATTCCCTTATTGCCCTGGCCGCAATACTGGCCGATCTATATAAAGGCGAGAAAGAGGAGTTCACTCGTCTTACGCTCCGGGAAGGATTTTCTATGTACAATCCTCCTAGCAGGGTGAGTTTTAATCCCATCACTCTACTCAATCCTCTCCCCGAGTCATGCTTAATTGGCATTAACCCTTCCATTTGTAACAGGAATGGCGGAAGGTTATAGAGGGGATTGATACATCTCCATCGTATCTATAATTTTTGATTGTTCCATGCCAATATTATACAACTTTCATATACTTTTGGCAACTTTTTATACTATTTTTGGGACTAACATATTGATCCAGTGCCCAGTGCCAGTTCCTGTTTGTTGAATGTTTTTTGTTTCGCAATAAATCCATATCAAACGGAGTCCAAACGGGATAAAAACTGACAGAGATTTTTTTTGGAATATATGTGATTTTTGGGAAGAAAAATCCACGTGAGACGATGCCCGAGGGGGCCACGAGGCAGGGGGCGCGCCCCTGACCCTCGTGGCAACCCCGTAAGGCGGTTGATGACCTTCTTTCGCCGCAAGAAAGCTAATATCCGTATAGAGATTGTGTTAAAATTTCAGCCCAATCGGAGTTACAGATCTCCGGGAATATAAGAAACGGTGAAAGGGTAGAATCTGAGAACGTAGAAACAGCGAGAGACAGAGAGACAGATCCAATCTCGGAGGGGCTCTCGCCCCTCCCATGCCACGGAGACCAAAGACCAGAGGGGAAACCCTTCTCCCATCTAGGGAGGTGGTCAAGGAAGAAGAAGAAGAAGGAGGAGGAGGAGGAGGAGGGGGGCTCTCTCCCCCTCACTTCCGGTGTCACCGGAGTGCCACCGGGGGCCATCATCATCACCGCAATCTTCACCAACAACTTCACCGCCATCATCACCAACTCTTTCCCCCCTCTATGAAGCGGTGTAACCTCTCTCTTACCCGCTGTAACCTCTACTTAAACATGGTGCTCAACGCTATATATTATTTCCCAACGATGTATGGCTATCCTATGCTGTTTGAGTAGATCCGTTTTGTCCTATGGGTTATTTGATGATCAAGATTGGTTTGAGTTGCATGTTTTATTATTGGTGCTATCCTATGGCGCTCTCTATGTCGCGCAAGCGTGAGGGATTCCCGCTGTAGGGTGTTGCGATACGTTCATGATTCACTTATTGTGGGTTGCATGAGTGACTGAAACACAAACCCAAGAAAGGAGGTTGTTGCGTATGGGATAAAGAGGACTTGATACTTTAATGTTATGGTTGGGTTTTACCTTAATGATATTTAGTAGTTGCGGATGCTTGCTAGAGCTCCAATCATAAGTGCATATGATCCAAGTAGATAAAGTATGTTAGCTTATGCCTCTCCCGCATATAAAATTGCAATAATGATTACTGGTCTAGTTATCGATTTCCTAGGGACAAATAACTTTCTCGTAACAAAAAGCTCTTTACTAAAACTAACTTAGTTGTGTCTTTATCTAAACAGCCCCTACTTTTTATTTACATGTTCTTTATGTTGGAAATATGCCCTAGAGGCAATAATAAAATGGTTATTATTATATTTCCTTGTTCATGGTAATTGTCTATTGTTCATGCTATAATTGTGTTATCCGGAAATCGTAATACATGTGCGAATACATAGACCACAACATGTCCCTAGTGAGCCTCTAGTTGACTAGCTCGTTGATCTACAGATAGTCATGGTTTCCTGACTATGGACATTGGATGTCATTGATAACGGGATCACATCATTAGGAGAATGATGTGATGGACAAGACCCAATCCTAAGCATAGGACAAGATCGTGTACTTCGTTTGCTAGAGATTTTCCAATGTCAAGTATCATTTCCTTAGACCATGAGATCGTGTAACTCCCGGATGCCGTAGGAGTGCTTTGGTGTACCAAACATCACAACGTAACTGGGTGACTATAAAGGTACACTACAGGTATCCCCGAAAGTATCTGTTGGGTTGACACGGATCGAGACTGGGATTTGTCACTCCGTATGACGGAGAGGTATCTCTAGGCCCACTCGGTAATGCATCATCATAATGAGCTCAATGTGACGAAGTGTTTGGTCACGGGATCATGCATTACGGTACGAGTAAAGTCACTTGCCGGTAACGAGATTGAACGAGGTATTGGGATACCGACGATCGAATCTCAGGTAAGTAGCGTACCGATTGACAAAGGGAATTGTATACGCGATTACTTGAATCCTCGACATCGTGGTTCATCCGATGAGATCATTGTGGAACATGTGGGAGCCAACATGGGTATCCAGATCCCGCTGTTGGTTATTGACCGGAGAGTCGTCTCGGTCATGTCTTCGTGTCTCCCGAACCCGTAGGGTTTACACACTTAAGGTTCGGTGACGCTAGGGTTGTAGAGATATTAGTATGCGGTAATCCGAAAGTTGTTCGGAGTCCTGAATGAGATCCCGGACGTCATGAGGAGTTCCGGAATGGTCCGGAGCTAATGATTTATATATAGGAAGTCCAGTTTCGGCCATCGGGAAAGTTTCGGGGGTAATCGGTATTGTACCGGGACGATCGGAAGGATCCCGGGGTTCCACCGGGTGGGGCCACCTATCCCGGAGGGCCCCATGGGCTGAAGTGGGAGGTGAACTAGCCCCTGGTGGGCTGGTGCGCCCCCCATGGGCCTCCCCCTGCGCCTAGGGTTGGAAACCCTAGGGGTGGGGGCCGCCCCACTTGACTTGGGGGGCAATTCCCCCTTGGCCGCCGCCCCCCCTTGGAGATCCCATCTCCTAGGGCCGGCGCCCCCCCTAGGGGCCCTATATATAGTGGGGGGAGGGAGGGTAGCCACACCTAAGCCTTGGCGCCTCCCTCTCCCTCGTAACACCTCTCTCTCTCTCGTTGGAGCTTGGCGAAGCCCTGCCGAGATCACCGCTGCTTCCACCACCACGCCGTCGTGCTGCTGGCTCTCCATCAACCTCTCCTTCCCCTTGCTGGATCAAGAAGGAGGAGACGTCTTCCCAACCGTACGTGTGTTGAACGCGGAGGTGTCGTCCGTTCGGCACTTGGTCATCGGTGATTTGGATCACGACGAGTATGATTCCATCAACCCCGTTCTCTTGAAAGCTTACGCTTGTGATCTACAAGGGTATGTAGATGCACTCCCCTTTCCCTCGTTGCTAGATGACTCCATAGATTGATCTTGGTGATGCATAGAAAATTTGAAAATTCTGCTACTTTCCCCATCAGTGGTATCAGAGCCAGGTTTATGCGTAGTTTCTATGCACGAATAGAACACAAGTTGTTGTGGACGGCATCGTGGGATGAAGCGGCCCGGACCGACCTTACACGTACGCTTACGTGAGACTGGTCCACCGACTGACATGCACTAGTTGCATAAGGTGGCTAGCGGGTGTCTGTCTCTCCCACTTTAGTCGGATCGGATTCGATGAAAAGGGTCCTTATGAAGAGTAAATAGAAATTGGCATATCACGTTGTGGTTTTGGCATAGGTAAGAAACATTCTTGCTAGAAACCTATAGCAGCCATGTAAAAACTTGCAACAACAATTAGAGGACGTCTAACTTGTTTTTGCAGCATGTGCCATGTGATGTGATATGGCCAAAAGGATGTGATGAATGATATATGTGATGTATGAGATTGATCATGTTCTTGTAATAGGAATCACGAATTTGCATGTCGATGAGTATGACAACCGGCAGGAGCCATAGGAGTTGTCTTAATTTATTTATGACCTGCGTTTCAACATAAACGTCATGTAATTACTTTACTTTATCGCTAACCGTTGGCCATAGTAGTAGAAGTAATAGTTGACGAGACAACTTCATGAAGACACGATGAAGGAGATCATGGTGTCATGCCGGTGATGACGATGATCGTGGCGCCCCGAAGATGGAGATCAAAAGGAGCAAAATGATATTGGCCATATCATGTCACTATTTGATTGCATGTGATGTTTATCAAGTTTTACATCTTATTTGCTTAGAACGACGGTAGCTTAAATAATATGATCCCTCACAATAATTTCAAGAAAGTGTTCCCCCTAACTGTGCACCATTGCGAAGGTTCGTTGTTTCGAAGCACCACGTGATGATCGGGTGTGATAGATTCTAACGTTCGAATACAACGGGTGTAAGCTAGATTTACACACGCAATACACTTAGGTTGACTTGACGAGCCTAGCATGTACAGACATGGCCTCGGAACACGGAAGACCGAAAGGTCGAACATGAGTCGTATAGAAGATACGATCAACATGAAGATGTTCACCGATGATGACTAGTCCGTCTCACGTGATGATCGGACACGGCCTAGTTGACTCAGATCATGTATCACTTAGATGACTAGAGGGATGTCTGTCTGAGTGGGTGTTCATTAAATAATTTGATTAGATGAACTTAATTATCATGAACTTAGTCTGAAAATCTTTGCAAAATGTCTTGTAGATCAAATGGCCAATGCTCATGTCAACCTCAACTTCAACGCATTCCTAGAGAAAACCAAGCTGAAAGATGATGGCAGCAACTATACGGACTGGGTCCGGAACCTGAGGATCATCCTCATAGGTGCCAGGAAAGCATATGTCCTAGAAGCACCGCTAGGTGATGCACCCATCCCAGAGAACCAAGATGTTATGAATGCTTGGCAGTCACGTGCTGATGATTACTCCCTTGTTCGGTGCGGCATGCTTTACACCTTAGAACCGGGGCTCCAAAAGCGTTTTGAGCGACACAGAGCATATGAGATGTTCGAAGAGCTGAAAATGGTTTTGCAAGCTCATGCCCGGGTCGAGAGATATGAAGTCTCCGACAAATTCTACAGTTGTAAGATGGAGGAAAATAGTTCTGTCAGTGAGCACATACTCAAAATGTCTGGGTTGCACGATCGCTTGTCCCAGCTGGACATTAACCTCCCGAACGAGGCGGTCATTGACAGAATCCTTCAGTCGCTCCCACCTAGCTACAAGAGCTTTGTGATGAACTACAATATGCAAGGGATGGTGAAAACTATTCCTGAAGTATTTTCAATGCTGAAATCAGCGGAGGTGGAAATCAAAAAGGAACATCAAGTGTTGATGATCAATAAAACCACTAGTTTCAAGAAAGGCAAGGGTAAGAAGAACTTCAAGAAGGACGGCAAGGGAGTTGCCGCGCCCGGTAAACCAGCTGCCGGGAAGAAGTCAAAGAATGGACCCAAACCTGAGACTGAGTGCTTTTATTGCAAGGGAAAGGGACACTGGAAGCGGAACTGCCCCAAATACTTAGCGGACAAGAAGGCCGGCAACACTAAAGGTATATGTGATATACATGTAATTGATGTGTACCTTACCAGTACTCGTAGTAGCTCCTGGGTATTTGATACCGGTGCGGTTGCTCGCATTTGTAACTCAAAACAGGAGCTGCAGAATAAGCGGAGACTGGCGAAGGACGAGGTGACGATGCGTGTCGGGAATGGTTCCAAGGTCGATGTGATCGCCGTCGGCACACTACCTCTACATTTACCTACGGGATTAGTTTTAGACCTCAATAATTGTTATTTAGTGCCAGCTTTGAGCATGAACATTGTATCTGGATCTCGTTTAATATGAGATGGCTACTCATTTAAATCCGAGAATAATGGTTGTTCTATTTATATGAGAGATATGTTTTATGGTCATGCCCCGCTAGTCAATGGTTTATTCTTAATGAATCTCGAACGTGATGTTACACATATTCATAGTGTGAATACCAAAAGATGTAAGATTGATAATGATAGTCCCACATATCTGTGGCACTGCCGCCTTGGTCACATCGGTGTCAAACGCATGAAGAAGCTCCATACAGATGGACTTTTGGAGTCTCTTGATTTCGAATCATTTGACACGTGCGAACCATGCCTCATGGGTAAAATGACCAAGACTCCGTTCTCCGGAACAATGGAGCGAGCAACCAACTTATTGGAAATTATACATACTGATGTGTGCGGTCCAATGAGCGTTGAGGCTCGCGGTGGCTATCGTTATGTTCTCACTCTCACTGATGACTTAAGTAGATATGGGTATGTCTATTTGATGAAACACAAGTCTGAGACCTTTCAAAAGTTCAAGGAATTTCAGAATGAGGTAGAGAATCAACGTGACCGGAAGATAAATTTTTTAAGTCACAAATTTGGTATGCACTTAAGGAAATGTGGAATCGTTTCACAACTCACGCTGCCTGGAACACCTCAACGTAACGGTGTGTCCGAACATCGTAATCGCACTCTATTGGATATGGTGCGATCTATGATGTCACTCACTGATTTACCGCTATCATTTTGGGGATACGCTCTAGAGACAACTACATTCACTTTAAATAGGGCACCATCTAAATCCGTTGAGAAGACACCGTATGAATTATGGTTTGGGAAGAAACCTAAGCTGTCATTTCTAAAAGTTTGGGGATGCAATGCTTATGTCAAGAAACTTCAACCTGAAAAGCTCGAACCCAAGTCGGAAAATGCATCTTCATAGGACACCCTAAGGAAACCATTGGGTATACCTTCTTCCCCAGATCCGAAGGCAAGATCTTTGTTGCCAAGAACGGGTCCTTTCTGGAGAAAGAGTTTCTCTCGAGTGAAGTAAGTGGGAGGAAAGTAGAACTCGATGAAGTACTACCTCTTGAACCGAAAAGTAGCGCAGCTCAGGAAGATGTTCCTATGGTGCCTGCACCGACTAGAGAGGAAGTTAATGATAATGATCAAGGTACTTCGGATCAAGTTGCTACTAAACTTCGAAGGTCCACAAGGACACGTTCCACACCAGAATGGTATGGCAACCCTGTCCTGGAAATCATGTTGTTAGACAACGGTGAACCTTCGAACTATGAAGAAGCAATGGCGGGCCCAGATTCCAACAAATGGCTTGGAGCCATGCAATCCGAGATAGGATCCATATATGAAAACAAAGTATGGACTTTGACAGACTTGCCCGATGATCAGCGAGCGATAGAGAATAAATAGATCTTTAAGAAGAAGACGGACACGGATGGTAATGTTACCATCTATAAGGCTCGACTTGTCGCTAAGGGTTATCGACAAGTTCAAGGGGTTGACTACGATGAGACCTTCTCACCCGTAGTGAAGCTGTAACATCCCAAATTTTCAATTTGGAATGTTATACATTAGATCATCATGCATATCATATTTTAATTTGCCTTTGGTTTTGATCCTAGAAAATCCTAAGCAACTCAAGGACCCACGGAGAGAGTTGGGGATTTCGTTATTTACATATTTGAGTTTTCTCAAATTTTGTAAACAGGATCATTTGATTTTATTTATTTTATCATCAATTATTTCTATTACAAAAATGTGAGAGAGGGAATAAAATGACTTTCCCAAAATATAGAAATATTGAGGATTTAATAAAAAAATCAAATAAGATTTTTTTCGGAGTTTTTCGGTATTTTTATTTGAATTTAGGAAAAATGCGCGTTTTTCAAAATTGCACTTTGGGCCCAGATAAACGTTCACTTTATCGGGCTTGATTTTAGAAACCCGGGAAAATTTATTTCGTGAATTTTGGAGTCTGTTTAGTATTTTTTTTTCTTCCGAGCGTAATTATTAAAAAAACGAAACCGACTTTGGGCCGTTCCCGAGCGCCTTTAAATAGCCAGCACCCGAACCCCAGCCCATAGCCAGCGCCCAAACCCTAGTAGCCGCCGCCGCCGTCGCCGGACCCGCCGTCGACTCGTCGGAGTTGCACGCCGCCCGAGGTTCGCCGCCGCCTCGACTTCCGTGCCGTTTAAAAAAAATTCCGTTCGTCATTTTTTTTCGTCGGATTTTCCGCGGTTATTTTCTGATCGCGATTTCTGATCCGATTTTCGTTTTAGTATAACTTTTCGCTCGTTTATCGGAATCAGGCGATTCAAGCGCCTGGAGTTTCGTCTCGAAACCCTCTTTCTGAATAACCAACTTAAACAAGCTTTTGCTAATGTAAAATTTGACTTAGATCCAGATTACTAGAATGAAGTTGTTTTCTTTCGCCGTTTCATTTCTTTTGCTTTGTTCGATTTGATTCTTTTTGCCAACCAGGGTTCTTAAGTTGAACTTTCTGGTTAGATATTCTATTTGAATTTTACCTGTGCATTAGATGAGTACTTATTGTATGCTTGTTTGTTTGTCTATGATAGAATATCCGGAGTGCGCCGCCTGTTACTTCGAATCTCTAGATTTCGCGGATCATCAGCAAGGCAAGTAACACTTTGATCATACCTTTTTCTACAACCCAGTTTTATTGCATTAGATCAATCCTCACACATTGCATGATTAGGATCTAATTAAATTGTGGGATGGGAAGTAGATGAGGTAGTACCTATTACTTGTTTATTATCAAACCTTTGGGAGTTACTTCTGCGTTTGCTTTATGCCATGCTATGCTAGTAGACGTGGATTGGGTGAGTGATATTCATGACAGATGTGAGATTGTTAATTAATGGTTTATCTAAGGTGGTAACCTAAACACACATCTGGGTGGATTGAGGCACCTGGGTATTCCAGGACTTGCCTGTTTTTCTTTTGGACCGCCACCCAGGCTCAAAGGGATCATGAGATTATTCATACTAGAAAGTTATGTGTGCAGCCACAAGCCATTATGGGCTCTGGCATAGTTGATTAAGTCGTGCGAACTCTTACAGGGTAGACTAGCAGATGTAGGGGAAAGTAGGTGTACTGGTCTATCCATCGTAAGGTGCTAGCGCTTCTGAAAGACTGTGTCTCGGTCATCCATTTCTCAAACACCATGTAGTGCGAGAAATCCAACGGAGGCGATCGAGTCTTGTGGGGAAAAGCGCGCAAACCTCTGCAGAGTGTAACAAACTAATCATGATTAGCCGTGTCCCCGGTTATGTACATCTTGAGTATCTAGTACCTGGATTATCATGTGAATCTCAACATGTTACTCTAAAGTTAATTTTGTTGGGTTTGTTAAATGATGATGCTTAATTGGGATTGAGAATGCTATCAACCATTCTCAATGTTTAACAACCACCATGATAGTAATTAATTTTATTCCTTTGCAGTAGGGAAAAATTGGCTTTACGCAAAAACTGTAACCATAGAGCTTTCCACCAGCCAAATATGCATATAGTATAGTTGTTTCATTCCATTACTCTCTATGTGTTACCTTGCCAGCATATTCCATGTGCTGACCCGTTTTCGGGCTGCAACGTTAATGTTGCAGACTTTTCAGACGACGATTAAGGAGTTTTTAGGTCGTGGTTCTATACTCAGTGATGCCGTTGGAGTTGATGGACTCACTTATCTTCCAAGCCTTCCGCTGTTATCATTATTAGATGGCCTTAAGCCATATTTATTGTAATAAGTTCTCTTTTGAGACACTCGATGTAATAAGTGTGTGATTGCTACTCTGCTATAAATCCTTCGAGTACTGTGTGGTGTCAGCATTACTGATCCATGGATGACACCAGAGCATAGAGATCAGACTGTTTGAGGTCTGGTCGCTACAGAGATGGTATCAGAGCACACGCTGACTATAGGACACGACCACTAAGCTAAAGACCTAGATCACTACTCACTCTCTTCTCTTCTGACCTCTCATCTTTTCTACTCTTTAGGATGGCGGATGCAAGGAACAAGTTCACCCAACCAGATGAAGATACACCCTTTGGACGCCACTTGAAGGAAGTCACTAGATACCTGAACATAGGAGTACCAAGCTTCACGGGAACCTACAACGCCACTTTACCTGAAGAAGAGCGCTGGATGATTCAAGTTCAAGTTCCAGGAAGGACGTTCATGCCAGTCACTGAGCCCATAGAGTTTTCTTTTGATGCACCAACTTGGAGTCTAGGAAAGAGTATGGCAGCTCACATCGCCATGGGACGCATTGGAGAAGTATACCGCAAGGATCTCAAGGATACTATCTACCAGATTTGTGGGCGCCGAGATGAACACTGGGAGATGATTAGCACCAGGAAAGATAGATCAATTGCAGCTTTTATCCAGGAGTTAAATCAGCACATTCAATGACAGGAGAATCAGATTTGCGCCGACATGATAGATCTGAAGAAGGCTAAGACTAGAATCAAGGAACTAGAGGAAGAACTCAAGGCTACACGTGAAGATTATGAAGAAGAAATTGAAGTATTGGTGGAGAAGAATGACGATCTGATCAAGAAGATTGGAATATTTATGGGAGGCCCGACACCAGTAGATGAAGACGAAGAACCCAAGGAGATTAGCCTGGAAGACTACATCATCATCGACGGCACCGACTCGGAACAAGATAGTAGCAATGATGACTATGTTGATGAAGCAGGAGCAGATATCATGGAGTCTACAACCGTAGAATATTTCTAGTAGACCACCTCATGAGTAGTAGTAGTCCACCATGTAAATATAGTAGTCCGAGCACTCTTGCGATAGCTAGATCGATTGTATGCCTTTGTTTGATTGAATAAAGTGAATTGTTTGCTTTTGCCTCATGTGCATATGGGTAGTGTTTTCTCTTTAGACCCCCTCTATTCTTATATCTCATCTTTTCTAAATCCTCAGATGCCTCCGAGACGTGACCCCGGATTTGCCTTTCCGCCGGAGCTCACCCAGTTGATCCAGCAGCAGAACACCTTGATGCAGCTGTTAGTTCAGAATCAGAATCAGGGGAACAACAACAACAACCCACCACCACCACCACCACCTGTTGACCACTTAGCCCGTTTTCTTAGGCTGAATCCGCCGGTGTTTTCCAGTAGCACCGAGCCGATACTAGCAAATGATTGGCTCCGCAAGACAGCTAGGGAGTTGACCACAGCAGGATGCACAGAAGCGGAGAAGGTGAAGTTTTCCGCACATCAGTAAGAAGGACCCGCAGCATCCTGGTGGGAGAATTTCACAGCCACCTTCCCAGTCGACACTGTCACATGGGACCAGTTTCAGCAAGCTTTTCGTACTGCCCATGTTTTAGCAGGAGCAATGGCCATGAATAAGTGTGAGTTTCGTAACTTGCGCCAAGGAGGACGGACAGTTGGCCAGTATGTGGAGGAGTTTAGTAAGCTAGCACGTTATGCCCCAGATGACGTTGCTACGGATGCAGCTAAGTAGGAGAAATTCCTGGAAGGACTGAATGATGAGTTGAGTATGCAGTTGATGGTAGCCACCTTCAACAACTACCAGGAGTTGGTAGATCGTGCTCTTATGATTGAAAGGAAGCAGCAGCAAATTGAGAACCGCAAGAGGAAGTATGGATAAGGAAAGTATAATTCAGGAGCTCAGCAGAAGCCACGTTTTACCCCTAGACCGGGAGGACTTTTTCAGCATACCCATGGAGTAGGTAGCTCGCACAATCACAATGGCACCAAGAATGGTAATGGGAATGGAGGAAGCAATGGACAGAACCGCAACACCCCAATCAACCCCAGCCAAGAGAGATCTGAGTCAAGTCACCTGTTTCAAGTGTTCCAAGACCGGACATTATGCCAATGAATGTCCTGAAGGCCAAAACGGCAATGGAAGCTCTGGAAAGAAGCCGAACACTTTCAACAGGGGACAGGTGAACCACATTAACGTGGAGGAGGTTGAAGCTCAGCCCGATGCAGTAATAGGTAAGTTTTTGGTTAAGTCATTTACTGCACTCGTTCTTTTTGATACTGGTGCATCGCATTCATACATATCAAGGGGATTTGTGGAAAAGTATAGCCTACCCACTAGGGTTCTCAAAACACCTATGCTAGTAAGCTCACCAGGAGCAGAGTACATCGCCAGTCAAGGATGTTTTTAAGTGCCATTAAGTATAGGACGGCATGTTTTCCCAACAGATTTAATTATTCTGGAATCCCAAGGTCTGGATGTGATTCTTGGTATGGATTGGCTGTCGATGTATGGAGGAAACATCGATTGCGCCAGTAAGTCAATTTTGCTTACCACCTCGGAAGGGAGAAGGATCAAGTATGTATCCCGGCATGCGCCAAACAAGACACAAGTAAATTCCTTATCAGGAGTTGTGCAGGAGGAAGTACCAGTGGTAAAGGATTTTCCTGATGTATTTCCCGAAGAGTTGCCAGGCATGCTGTCGGATAGAGACATTGAGTTTTTGATTGAGCTTTTGCCAGGCAATGGGCCAATATCGAAGCGACCATACAGGATGCCCGCAAAGGATTTGGTAGAAATTAAGAAGCAGATTAAGGAGTTACTGGATAAAGGTTACATTCGCCCAAGTTCTTCGCCTTGGGGATCACCAGTACTATTAGTAGAGAAGAAGGATGGAACGTTAAGGATGGTTGTTGACTATCGAGGATTGAACGAAGTAACAATCAAGAACAAGTACCCGCTACCAATGATCAATGATCTGTTTGATCGATTGCAAGGAGCTAAAGTGTTTTCCAAGATCGATTTGCGATCAGGGTACCATCAGTTGAAGATTCGAGAGCAGGACATACCTAAGACAGCATTCACCACAAGATATGGACTGTATGAGTATACCGTTATGTCATTTGGACTGACTAACACACCTGCCTATTTTATGAACATGATGAACAAAGTATTTATGGAGTTTTTGGATAAGTTCGTCGTGGTTTTCATCGATGATATTCTGGTATTCTCAAAGAATGAAGAGGAGCACAAAGAACATTTGCGATTGGTACTTGGAAAGCTCAAAGAACATCAATTATATGCCAAGTTCAGCAAATGTGAGTTTTGGTTGAAGGAAGTAGGATTCCTTGGGCACGTTATATCTGGAGAAGGTATAGCTGTTGATCCCGCTAAAGTGGATACCATGACCAAGTGGGAAGCCCCAACAATAGTTGGAGAGATCCGGAGTTTTCTTGGACTCGCAGGATACTACCGGAGGTTTATTGAGAACTTTTCAAAGATTGCGAAGCCTATGACGGAGTTGTTGAAGAAAGATACCAAGTTCAAATGGACTGAGGACTGTGAGGCTAGTTTCCAGGAGTTGAAGAAACGCTTGGTTACCTCACCAGTGTTGATTTTGCCAGATCAAACCAAGGATTATGAGGTGTATTGCGACGCTTCACGTCGAGGACTTGGAGCAGTGCTTATGCAGGAAGGGAGAGTTGTTTCGTATGCCTCAAGACAACTGAAGCCCCATGAGTTGAATTACGCTACGCATGATTTGGAGTTAGCAGCCGTAGTGCATGCATTGAAGACATGGAGACATTTCCTCATTGGAAATCATTGTGAGGTGTACACGGATCACAAGAGTTTGAAGTACATTTTCACACAGAAGGAGTTGAACCTCAGACAAAGGAGATGGTTGGAGCTCATCAAGGATTATGATATGAGATTGCATTATCATCCCGGGAAGGCTAATGTAGTATCTGACGCATTAAGCCGTAAGAGCCATGTCAATACGTTAATGACGAAAGAAATACCCAAGGAGTTAGCAGAAAATCTTCGTGAACTATGTTTGGAAATAGTTTCGAGAGGCTATGTAGCAGCATTGGAAATTCAGTCAACTTTGATGGACAGAATCAGGGAAGCTCAGAAAACTGACAAGGAGATTGCTTCCATAAAAGAGAAAATGAGCCAAGGAAAAGCTAAAGGATTTCGTGAGGATGAGCACGACACCCTATGGTTTGAAGACCGTGTTTATGTACCCAATGACCCGGAGATTAGGAAGCTAATTCTGCAAGAGGCACATGATTCACCGTATTCGATTCACCGAGGAAATACCAAGATGTATTTGGATTTGAAGGATATTTTCTGGTGGACCGGAATGAAGAAGGATATTGCGGAGTATGTAGCAGTTTGTGATGTATGTCAGAGAGTAAAGGCGGAGCATCAGAAGCCAGCAGGATTGTTGCAACCATTGCCGATACCCAAATGGAAGTGGGATAAGCTAGGCATGGATTTTATCACGGGATTACCAAGGACTCGTTCAGGCTATGACTCGATTTGGGTTGTAGTCGATCGATTGACGAAAGTAGCTCATTTCATCCCAGTAAAGACCACTTACACCAGTGCTAAGTTGGAAAAGATATACATGACCAGGATCGTATGTTTGCATGGAGTTCCGAGGAGCATCGTATCAGATAGAGGAACCCAGTTTACCTCAAAGTTCTGGAAGCAGTTGCATGAGACTTTGGGTACTAGGCTAGAATTTAGTACAGCTTTTCATCCGCAGACAGATGGACAGACCGAGAGAGTCAATCAGATTTTGGAGGATATGCTGAGGGCTTGTGCGCTAGATTATGGATCTAGTTGGGACGATAATTTGCCATATGCAGAGTTCTCTTACAATAATAGCTGTCAGACCAGTTTGAAGATGGCCCCTTTCGAAGCTCTATACGGAAGGAGGTGCAGGACACCGTTGTCATGGGACGAAGTTGGAGACCGCCAGTTGTTTGGACCAGATCTGATTAAAGAGTCTGAACAGAAGGTGAAGTTGATTCGCGATAGGCTCAAGGTAGCCAGTCCAGGCAGAAGAGCTACACAGATTCTAAACGCAAGGAGACAGTTTACGCAGTCCGAGACAGAGCTTATCTTCGAGTATCCCCACTTCGAGGGATTAAGCGCTTTGGAGTTAAGGGGAAGTTAGCGCCACGATTTGTAGGGCCATATCGAGTTTTGGAGCGTATGGGAGAAGTGGCCTACAAGTTGGAATTGCCAAAAGGATTGACAGGAGTTCATGATGTGTTCCACGTTTCTTAGTTGAAGAAGTGTCACGCGGAGATGGCTGACATACCTTTCAGAGACACAGTGCCATTGGAAGCAATTCAGTTGGATAACAATTTGACCTATGAGGAGAAACCAGTCAAGATTCTTGAATTTGCCAGCCGAGTTACTCGCAGCAAGGTTATCAAGTTTTGCAAAGTTTAGTGGAGCCACCACACGGAGGATGAAGCCACCTGGGAGCGAGAGGAAGATTTGCTCAAGGACCACCCTCACCTATTTTCTAGCCAACCCGAATCTCGAGGGCGAGATTCATCTTAAGGGGGGTAGGTTTGTAACATCCCAAATTTTCAATTTGGAATGTTATACATTAGATCATCATGCATATCATATTTTATGTTGCTTTTGGTTTTGATCCTAGAAAATCCTAAGCAACTCAAGGACCCAGGGAGAGAGTTGGGGATTTCGTTATTTACATATTTGAGTTTTCTCAAATTTTGTAAACAGGATCATTTGATTTTATTCATTTTATCATCAATTATTTCTGTTACAAAAATATGAGGGAGGGAATAAAATGACTTTCCCAAAATATAGAAATATTGAGGATTTAATAAAAAAATCAAATAAGATTTTTTTCGGAGTTTTTCGGCATTTTTATTTGAATTTAGGAAAAATGCGTGTTTTTCAAAATTGCACTTTGGGCCCAGATAAATGTTCACTTTATCGGGCTTGATTTTAGAAACCCGGGAAAATTTATTTCGTGATTTTTGGAGTCCGTTTAGTATTTTTTATTATTTTTCTTCTGAGCGTAATTATTAAAAAAAACGAAACCGACTTTGGGCCGTACCCGAGCGGGACTCTGCCCGGGGGCGCCTTTAAATAGCCAGCACCCGAACCCCAGCCCATAGCCAGCGCCCAAACCCTAGACCGCGCCCAAACCCTAGTAGCCGCCGCCGCCGGACCCGCCGCCGACTCGTCGGAGTTGCACGCCGCCCGAGGTTCGCCGCCGCCTCGACTTCCATGCCGTTTAAAAAAAATTCTGTTCGTCGTTTTTTTTTCTTTTTTCGTCGGATTTTCCGCGGTTATTTTCTGATCGGGATTTCTGATCCGATTTTCGTTTTAGTATAACTTTTCGCTCATTTATTGGAATCAGGCGATTCAAGCGCCTGGAGTTTCGTCTCGAAACCCTCTTTCCGAATAATCAACTTAAACAAGCTTTTGCTACTGTAAAATTTGACTTAGATCCAGATTACTAGAACGAAGTTGTTTTCTTTCGCCGTTTGATTTCTTTTGCTTCGTTCGATTTGATTCTTTTTGCCAACCAGGGTTCTTAAGTTGAACTTTCTGGTTAGATCTTCTATTTGAGTTTTACCTGTGCATTAGATGAGTACTTATTGTATGCTTGTTTGTTTGTCTGTGATAGAATACCCGGAGTGCGCCGCCTGTTACTTCGAATCTCTAGATTTCACGGATCATCAGCAAGGCAAGTAACACTTTGATCATACCTTTTTCTACAACCTAGTTTTATTGCATTAGATCAATCCTCACACATTGCATGATTAGGATCTAATTAAATTGTGGGATGGGAAGTAGATGAGGTAGTACCTATTACCTGTTTATTATCAAACCTTTGGGAGTTACTTCTGCATTTGCTTTATGCCATGCTATGCTAGTAGACATGGATTGGGTGAGTGATATCCATGACAGATGTGAGATTGTTAATTAATGGTTTATCTAAGGTGGCAACCTAAACACACATCTGGGTGGATTGAGGCACCTGGGTATTCCAGGACTTGCCTGTTTTTCTTTTGGACCGCCACCCAGGCTCAAAGGGATCATGAGATTATTCATACTAGAAAGTTCTGTGTGCAGCCACAAGCCATTATGGGCTCTGGCATAGTTGATTAAGTCGTGCGAACTCTTACAGGGTAGACTAGCAGATGTAGGGGAAAGTAGGTGTACCGGTCTATCCATCGTAAGGTGCTAGCGCTTCTGAAAGACTGTGTCTCGGTCATCCGTTTCTCAAACACCATGCAGTGCGAGAAATCCAACGGAGGCGATCGAGTCTTGTGGGGAAAAGTGCGCAAACCTCTGCAGAGTGTAACAAACTAATCATGATTAGCCGTGTCCCCGATTATGGACATCTTGAGTATCTAGTACCTGGATTATCATGTGAATCTCAACATGTTACTCTAAAGTTAATTTTGTTGGGTTTGTTAAATGATGATGCTTAATTGGGATTGAGAATGCTGTCAACCATTCTCAATGTTTAACAACCACCATGATAATAATTAATTTTATTCCTTTGTAGTAGGGAAAAATTGGCTTTACGCAAAAACTGTAACCATAGAGCTTTCCACCAGCCAAATATGCATATAGTATAGTTGTTTCATTCCATTACTCTCTATGTGTTACCTTGCCAGCATATTCCATTTGCTGACCCGTTTTCGGGCTGCAACGTTAATGTTGCAGACTTTTCAGACAACGATTAAGGAGTTTTTAGGTCGTGGTTCTATACTCAGTGATGCCGTTGGAGTTGATGGACTCACTTATCTTCCAAGCCTTCCGCTGTTATCGTTATTAGATGGCCTTAAGCCATATTTATTGTAATAAGTTCTCTTTTGAGACACTCGATGTAATAAGTGTGTGATTGCTACTCTGCTATAAATCCTTCGAGTACTGTGTGGTGTCAGCATTACAAATCCAGGGATGACACCGGAGCACAGAGATCAGACTGTTTGAGGTCTAGTCGCTACAGAAGCTGAAGTCCGTCCGAATCATGTTAGCAATTGCCGCATACTATGATTATGAGATATGGCAAATGGACGTCAAAACGGCATTCCTTAACGGCTTTCTTAAGGAAGAATTGTATATGATGCAGCCGGAAGGTTTTGTCGATCCTAAGAATGCTAACAAGGTATGCAAGCTCCAGCGCTCCATCTATGGGCTGGTGCAAGCATCTCGGAGTTGGAACATCGTTTTAATGAAATGATCAAAGCGTTTGGGTTTATGCAGACTTATGGAGAAGCCTGCGTTTACAAGAAAGTGAGTGGGAGCTCTATAGCATTTCTCATATTATATGTGGATGACATACTTTTGATGGGAAATGATATAGAACTTTTGGACAGTATTAAGGCCTACTTGAATAAGTGTTTTTCAATGAAGGACCTTAGAGAAGCTGCTTACATATTAGGCATCAAGATCTATAGAGATAGATCGAGATGCCTCATAGGTCTTTCACAAAGCACATACCTTGATAAGATATTGAAGAAGTTCAATATGGATCAGTCCAAGAAGGGGTTCTTGCCTCTGTTGCAAGGTGTGAAATTGAGCTCACTCAATGTCCGAACACGGCAGAAGATAGAGAAAAGATGAGTGTCGTCCCCTATGCCTTAGCTATAGGGTCTATCATGTATGCCATGCTGTGTACCAGACCCGATGTAAACCTTGCCGTGAGTTTGGTAGGAAGGTACCAAAGTAATCCCTGCATGGAACACTGGACAGCGGTCAAGAACATCCTGAAGTACCTTAAAAGGACTAAGGATATGTTTCTCGTATATGGAGGTGACGAGGAGCTCATCGTAAAGGGTTACGTAGACACTAGCTTCGACACAGATCTGGATGAATCTAAGTCACAAACCGGATACGTGTATATTTTGAATGGTGGGGCAGTTAGCTGGTGTAGTTGCAAGCAAAGCGTCGTGGCGGGATCTACATGTGAAGCGGAGTACATGGTAGCCTCGGAGGCAGCGCATGAAGCAATTTGGATGAAGGAGTTCATCATCGACCTAGGAGTCATACCCAATGCGTCGGGGCCGATCACTCTCTTCTGTGACAACACTGGAGCTATTGCCCTTGCCAAGGAGCCCAGGTTTCAGAAGAAGACCAGGCACATCAAGCGTCGCTTCAACTCCATTCGTGAACATGTTCAAGACGGAGACATAGATATTTGCAAAGTACATACGGATCTGAATGTCGCAGATCCGTTGACTAAACCTCTTCCACGAGCAAAACATGATCAACACCGAAACTCTATGGGTGTTCGATTCATCACAATGTAACTAGATTATTGACTCTAGTGCAAGTGGGAGACTGTTGGAAATATGCCCTAGAGGCAATAATAAAATGGTTATTATTATATTTCCTTGTTCATGGTAATTTTCTATTGTTCATGCTATAATTGTGTTATCCGGAAATCATAATACATGTGTGAATACATAGACCACAACATGTCCCTAGTGAGCCTCTAGTTGACTAGCTCGTTGATCAACAGATAGTCATGGTTTCCTGACTATGGACATTGCATGTCATTGATAATGGGATCACATCATTAGGAGAATGATGTGATGGACAAGACCCAATCCTAAGCATAGCACAAGATCGTGTAGTATGTTTGCTAGAGCTTTTCCAATGTCAAGTATCATTTCCTTAGACCATGAGATCGTGTAACTCCCGGATGCCGTAGCAGTGCTTTGGGTGTACCAAACGTCACAACATAATTGGGTGACTATAAAGGTACAATATAGGTATCCCAGAAAGTATCTGTTGGGTTGACACGGATCGAGACTGGGATTTGTCACTCCGTATGATGGAGAGGTATCTCTGGGCCCACTCGGTAATGCATCATCATAATGAGCTCAATGTGACCAAGTGTTTGGTCACGGGATCATGCATTACAGTACGAGTAAAGTGATTTGCCGGTAACGAGATTGAACGAGGTATTGGGATACCGACGATCGAATCTCGGGCAAGTAACATACCGATTGACAAAGGGAATTGTATACGGGATTACTTGAATCCTCGACATCGTGGTTCATTCAATGAGATCATCGTGGAACATGTGGGAGCCAACATGGGTATCCAGATCCCGTTGTTGGTTATTGACCGGAGAGTCGTCTCGGTCATGTCTGCGTGTCTCCCGAACCCGTAGGGTCTACACACTTAAGGTTCGGTGACGCTAGGGTTGTAGAGATATTAGTATGCGGTAATCCGAAAGTTGTTCGGAGTCCAGGATGAGATCCCGGACGTCACGAGGAGTTCCGGAATGGTCCGAAGGTGAAGATTTATATATAGGAAGTCCAGTTCCGGCCATCGGGAAAGTTTCGGGGGTAATCGGTATTGTACCGGGACCACTGGAAGGATCCCAGGGGTCCACAGGGTGGGGCCACCTATCCCGGAGGGCCCCATGGGCTGAAGTGGGAGGGGAACCAGCCCCTGGTGGGCTGGTGCACCCCCATGGGCCTCCCCCTGTGCCTAGGGTTCGAAACCCTAGGGGTGGGGGGCGCCCCACTTGACTTGGGGGGCAAGTCCCCCTTGGCCGCCGCCCCCCCTAGGGGCCCTATATATAGTGGGGGGAGGGAGGGCAGCCGCACCTAAGCCTTGGCGCCTCCCTCTCCCTCGTAACACCTATCTCTCTCTCTCTCGTTGGAGCTTGGCGAAGCCCTGCCGAGATCACCGCTGCTTCCACCACTACGCCATCGTGCTGCTGGATCTCCATCAACCTCTCCTTCCCCTTGCTGGATCAAGAAGGAGGAGACGTCTTCCCGACCATACGTGTGTTGAACACGGAGGTACCGTCCGTTCGGCACTTGGTCATCGGTGATTAGGATCACGACGAGTACGACTCCATCAACCCCGTTCTCTTGAACGCTTCCGCTCGCGATCTACAAAAGTATGTAGACGCACTCCCCTTTCCCTCGTTGCTAGATGACTCCATAGATTGATCTTGGTGATGTGTAGAAAATTTTAAAATTCTGCTACGTTCCCCATCACTTTATTATATTGTAAACCTATCCAACAACACCTACAAAATACTTCTAGTTTCATACTTGTTCTAGGTAAAGCGAACGTCAAGCGTGCATAGAGTTGTATCGGTGGTCGATAGAACTTGTGGGAATATTTGTTCTACCTTTAGCTCCTCGTTGGGTTCGACACCCTTACTTATTGAAAACTGTTGCGATCCCCTATACTTGTGGGTTATCAAGACCTTTTTCTGGCGCCGTTGCCGGGGAGCAATAGCGTGGGATGAATATTCTCGTGTGTGCTTGTTTGCTTTATCACTAAGTAATTTTTATTTGTTGTTCTTAGTTGTTCTTTATCTTTAGTTATGGATATGGAACACGATGAGGAACCTCCTAAAACCCTCGATGCTCGTTATGTGACAGATATTATGTACTACTTTGATAATCCAGAGAAAACCCCATTCAATTTGGTAATGGGAGACACGTTGGATCAACGTGAATACTTTAGGGATTATCGCTTGACTCAAAAAGGGAAACTATTATGGGATAAATTTACGTGTTGAAGTGGTATGCTAGGCAACTATGCTTGAGATATGTTTATACTTGTTGCTCTAGGATGAAGTCTCCAAACCTTCCCTTTTTATGCAAATTTAATGATAATGAGACCTTGGCTTCTTATGCTGGAGGTATATATGATTACTATGATGTTCAACAAATTGAAGAATTTGTTGCTTTTAAGGGTGCTTTATGAAATTGCTTCTTTGATTGAAAAGTATGATGCTACTCTTTACAAGTCTGACAATATTGCCATACTTGAATATTCTTATGATAATTATGCTTCTAATGCCTATGTTAAACCATATATTGAGGACTCCTCCGCTGTCTAAGAAGAGACTAATATTTTGCAGGAGTCCGTGGAAGATGAAATTGATGAAACTGTGAGCTCATTGGATGAAAAAGATGTTGAGGAGAGCGAAGAACAAAAGGAGGAAGAGCAGATTAGCTACCCGTGCCCACCTTCTAATGAGAGTAACTCTTCAACTCATACATTGTTTAATTTCCCATCGTGCTTACCGAAGGATGATTGCTATGATGATTGTCATGATCCCGTTGATTCTCTTGAAATATCCCTTTTTGATGATGCTTGCTATGCTTGTGGCCAAGATGCCAATATGAATTATGCTTATGGAGATGATCTTGATATAGTTCCTTATCTTAAACATGAAATTGTTGCTATTGCACCCACGCATGATAGTCCTATTATCTTTTTGAATTCCCCCAACTACACTATATCGAAGAAGTTTACCCTTATTAAGGATTATATTGATGGGTTGCATTTTACTATTACACATGATGATTTTGATAGATATAATATGCATGTGCTTGCTGCTCCTACTTGCAATTATTATGAGAGAGGAACTACATCTCTGCCTCTTTATGTTTCCAACATGGTAAAATTGCAAGAAACTGTTTATACTATGCATTAGCCTTTACTATGTGTGCATGAATTGTTCTTTTATGACATGCCGATGCATAGGAAGAGAGTTAGACTTCGTCATTGCTTGATTTATGTTACTTTGTTCTCACTACTAAATGCCAAATCATTGCTAATTAAAATTGGCTTTGATATACCTTGGGATCCGGGTGGATCCATTACTTGAGCACTATATGCTTAGCTTAATGGCTTTAAAGAAAGCACTGCCAGGGAGACAACCCGGAAGTTTTACAGAGTCATTTATTTCTGTTGTGTGCTTTTATAAAGTTTAACAATAAAAATAATGTGCCAAGATTTGCCTTTAGGATGTTTACTTTGCTTGTTGGCTTGTATGGTGCAGGACAGAAACTTTGGCTGTAGTGAGCGATTTTACATTTTTTTACTGGTACGTCAAATGGTTCTGATTCTTTTTTGCACTGTCTTTATATACATAATTTTTATTTTTCCTAATTTTGGCAGAATTGTTCAAGTAGCAGAGGTATGGTGAATGTTCAGATTATTATAGATTGTTTTGTTTTAGACAGATTCTATTTGTGATGCATAGTTTGCTAGTTTTGATGAAACTATCGATTTGTATCAGTGGATTAAGCCATGGAAAAGTTATATTACAGTAGCTACAATGCAAAAACAAAATATGAATTGGTTGGCAACAATACTTAGAGTAGTGATTTGCTTTATTATACTAATGGATCTTACCGAGTTTTTTGTTGAAGTTTTGTGTGGATGAAGTGTTCGATGATCGAGAAGGTCTCGATGTGATAAGAAGGATGAGAGGCAAGAGCTCAATCTTGGGGATGCCCGAGGCACCCCAAGTAAATATTCAAGGAGACTCAAGCGTCTAAGCTTGGGTATGCCCCGGAAGGCATCCCCTCTTTCTTCAACAAGTATCAGTATGTTTTCGGATTCGTTTCATTCATGTGATATGTGCAGATCTTGGAGCGTCTTTTGCATTTAGTTTTCACTTTTATTTTATGCACCATGCTGGTATGAGATAGTATTTGGTTGATTTATAGAATGCTCATTGCACTTCACTTATATCTTTTGAGTATGGCTTTATAGAATGCTTCATGTGCTTCACTTATATCATTTGAAGTTTGGATTGCATGTTTCTCTTTACATAGAAAACCACCATTTGTAGAATGCTCTTTTGCTTCACTTATATTTGTTAGAGCGTGGGCATATCTTTTGTAGAAAGAATTAAACTCTCTTGCTTCACTTATATCTATTTAGAGAGATGACAGGAATTGGTCATTCACATGGTTAGTCATAAAATCCTACATAAAACTTGTAGATCACTGAGTACGATATGTTTGATTCCTTGCAATAGTTTTGCGATATAAAGATGGTGATATTAGAGTCATGCTAGTGGGTATTTGTGGATTAGTAGAAATACTTGTGTTGAGGTTTGTGATTCCCATAGCATGCACGTATGGTGAACCGTTATGTGATGAAGTCGGAGCATGATTTATTTACTGATTGTCTTCCTTATGAGTGGCGGTCGGGGACGAGCGATGGTCTTTTCCTACCAATCTATCCCCCTAGGAGCATGCGCGTAGTACTTTGTTTCGATAGCTAATAGACTTTTGCAATAAGTACGTGAGTTCTTTATGACTAATGTTGAGTATGTGGAACATACACACTCTCACCCTTCCATCATTGCTAGCCTCTCTAGTATTGCGCAACTTTCGTCGGTACCATAAACCCACCATATACCTTCCTCAAAACAGCCACCATACCTACCTATCATGGCATTTCCATAGCCATTCCGAGATATATTGCCATGCAACTTCCATCATCATCATATACATGACTTGAGCATTCATTGTCATATTGCTTTGCATGATCGTAAGATAGCTAGCATGATGTTTTCATGGCTTGTCCGTTTTTTGATGTCATTGCTACGCTAGATCATTGCACATCTCGGTACACCGCTGGAGGCATTCATATAGAGTCATATCTTTGTTCTAGTATCGAGTTGTAATATTGAGTTCTAAGTAAATAAAAGTGTGATGATCATCATTATTAGAGCATTGCCCCAGTGAAGAAAGGATGATGGAGACTATGATTCCCCCACAAGTCGGGATGAGACTCTGGACTTTAAAAATAAATAAAAGAGGCCAAAGAAGCCCACAAAAAAATAAAAGAGGCCAAAGAAGCCCACCAAAAAAAAGAGAAAACAAAATGAAAAAACAAAAAAATGAGAGAAAAAGAGAGAAGGGGCAATGCTACTATCCTTTTTCCACACTTGTGCTTCAAAGTAGCACCATGTTCTTCATATAGAGAAACTCTTGAATTATCACTTTCATATACTAGTGGGAATTTTCATTATAGAACTTGGCTTGTATATTCCGATGATGGGCTTCCTCAAGTGCCCGAGGTCTTCATGAGAAAGCAAGCTGGATGCACACGCACTTAGTTTTTAGTCTGAGCTTTTATACACTTACACTACAAGAAATATGTCAACTTATGACCTTCTGTCAGTGACCCTCGAAGAATTGGTCATAAATTTATCACCATTTTAGACCAATTGGTCAAAAGCTCTTCAGGGGGCTCCAAACCCTAAACCATTGCGACCATTTTGGTCAGAAAGGTCGTAATTTCCTTACACGAAATGGTCACAAAGCAAACAGTGCTAGTCCGCTGCCTTATTTCTAGTTGTTAATGACCAATATAGATGGTCATAGCCTTGTAGATTGTGGTGGGTTGTGATGACTAGGCGCCATCTCATCAGTTTTGCCTATGTGTCATGTCCATGTGACAGTTTTTGCCCTAGGTTGTGAAGCAACCTATATTTCTATCATTCCCAAAATTCCCAAAAAAATCTCATAAATTCTTTGGGGCATATCTTCATCAAATATGTAAAAAATCCTTCCTTGCCTAAACTAATTCGACAATATTCATTTTCCTATTCTGTTCACAACAACACTTTATGAAGGAAGTGCTATTTATATATTCTTGATTGCCCTCGGAATTTTTGGGCACTCTTTCCTATCCAAATCATTACCGCATGACAAAATTCAGCTCCATTTGCCTAGCAAATCTTCCTTCAAAGTTTTTGTCCACCTAGAAGCATTGTGAAGAAAGTACCTTTTTTATATCTCTAAATGACATGAAATGTATACAGTTCCTTCATATGCCCAAATTATCACCCTCCTCCAAATTGCAGCTCAGTCAAATCATCTATGTGAGCCCAGGTTCAATTTATATTTTATGGCCAAATTGGCACGTTGCAAACCAAGTGTTATATAGACCCCTCCTATTACCCTCAAACTTTTCGGGCACTCTTCCATACCCAAATCATTGCCACATGGTAATATTCAGCTCAATTTTCCTAGTAAATCTTTCTCGGGAAATTTCCAAAGTTTCTACCTCGAGAGAAGCTTTGTGAAGTAAGTACTAGCTAGGCTTACCCAAATGATCTGAAAATTGACCAGCGCATGACCATACCAAAGTAACTTACCTACACCAATTTTGAGCTCATTTCATTCATCCAATCTCTCTCACTAGTTTTCCCAAGTTTCTGTCCATAGAAGAGCATTGTGAAGGAACTACTACTTTGGCATGTCCAAATGGTATCAATTTTCTACAATGCTTTCCTATGCCCAAATAACCATCCTCCACAAAATTTCAGCTCACTCCATTCATTATTTTGAGCCCAGCTTCAACATTCATATTTTTGTCCAGCGTGGTACTTTGCAAAGCAAGTACCACCTAGGATCCTCCTTTTGAGCTAAAAATTTGTGAAGACATTCTCCTTAGTAGATGATCATCCTCAGCCAAAACTCACGCCCATTGGCCATGTGCATTTCCCGTACCGCAAATCAAACACTTGGCTGCTAATTCATGTTTGAGCATCGATCGGTCTCCTCGTGAGAATCTTATGTTGTAATTTTCTTCCTAGCACCAACCTGGGGAGTGCCCAACCCACTATACATGCCTAGGCCGCCCAGAACATATGGCAACATTACGGTCACGCGGTGACCACGCGACGGGCATGCGAGTTTAAGCGCTCTAGAGTTGGGGACCTCGGCCACCGCCCAAACCTCGACGTATCGCCACCAAACCATGTATTTATGATTAAATAGGTCCTTATGTAACTAGAAATGATTTTTGGAAAAAATAAATAGCAAACTATGAGGCAGCTGCAGTTCAAATTTGACCCGCTTCCAACTGAATCGGCGGAAATTTGTCTTTTTCACGAGAGATGGATCAAAAATTTTTACACCCAACCATTTTGTCAATTGTGCATTAAATATGGCCTAGTATTTTATAAAAATAATTTGGTCCAATTTTGCAACAATTATTTGGTAGTTCCTTCACAAAAAAAACCTCCTTTCGGGCACTCGAAAAATGGAAAATGGTTTTTTCGTCCAACGAAAATGAAAACTTTCTTAGGAAACATTGTTTGACATTCCAATATGCACCCTTGTGCACAATATGAG
This sequence comes from Triticum dicoccoides, assembly GCF_002162155.2. Classification (NCBI taxonomy): domain Eukaryota; kingdom Viridiplantae; phylum Streptophyta; class Magnoliopsida; order Poales; family Poaceae; genus Triticum; species Triticum dicoccoides. Next base: position 103,948,919 of record NC_041382.1, on the reverse strand, counting down.
ATCATTTGAACAAACTATGCCATGAATGTGGCCATAAGATTGATCATTTGGCTTGAAAGCCATTGATCTCCACACGTGATAGCTCGTTTCTGAGAACACTTTTTTAAAATAATTGCCATATTACAAGTTTGTTATTTTTCCTGGGAACTTGGCCACAAATAATGACACAATGCGAAGTTTTCCCAATTTTTTTTATTTTTTTTGAATTTTTTATGCAAGTTTCAAAATGCGGTCAAAACGGCGAGAATGACCGTTCCTAGCTAGTGGTTGAATCTTGGGATTTTTTGATGTTTCTCTGATTAAATAGGTACTTATGTAACTAGAAATGATTTTTGGAAAAAATAAATAGCAAACTATGAGGCAGCTGCAGTTCAAATTTGACCCGCTTCCAACTAAATCGATGGAAATTTGTCTTTTTCACGAGAGGAGGATCAAAACTTTTTACACCCAACCATTTTGTCAATTGTGCATTAAATATGTACTAATATTTTATAAAAATGATTTGGTCCAATTTTGCAACAAATATATGGTAGGTCCTTCACAAAAAAACCTCATTTCGGGCACTCGGAAAATGGAAAATGTATTTTCCGTGCAAAGAAAATGAAAACTCCCTTAGGCAACATTGTTTGGAATTCCAATATGCACGATTGTGCACAATATGAGATCATTTGAACAAACTATGCCATGAATGTGACCATGACATTGAGCGTTTGGGTTGAAATCCATGAATCTTCACACATGATAGCTCATTTATGAGAACACTTTTCTAAAATAATTACCATATTACAAGTTTATTATTTTTCCTGGTAACTTGGTCACATGTAATGACGCAATGCGAAGGTTTTCCAATTTTTTGATTTTTTTGAATTTTTTATGCCCGTTTCAAAATGCGGTCAAAACGGCGGGCTTGACCGTTCCTAGCTAGTGGTTGAATCTTGAATTTTTTTTGATGTTTCTCTGATTAAATATATACTTATGTACCTAAAAATGATTTTTGGAAAAAATAAAGAGCAAACTACGAGGCAGCTACAGTTCAAATTTGACCCGCTTCCAACTAAATCGGCGGGAATTTGTCTTTTTCACCAGAGGTGGATCAAAACTTTTGGCACCCAACCATTTTGTCAATCGTGCATTAAATATGTCCTAATATTTTATAAAAATGATTTGGTACAATTTTGCAACAAATATATGGTAGGTCCTTCACAAAAAAACCTCATTTCGGGCACTCGAAAAATGGAAAATGAATTTTCCGTGCAAAGAAAATGAAAACTCCCTTTGGCAACATTGTTTGGAATTCCAAGATGCACCCTTGTGCACAATATGAGATCATTTGAACAAACTATGCCATGAATGTGACCATGAGATTGTGCGTTTGGGTTGAAATCCATGAATGTTCACACATGATAGCTCATTTATGAGAACACCTTTCTAATATAATTACCGTATTACAAGTTTATTATTTTCCCTGGAAACTTGGTCACATATAATGACACAATGCGAAGGTTTTCCAATTTTTTGATTTTTTTTTGAATTTTTTATGCCCGTTTCAAAATGCAGTCAAAACGGCGGGCTTCACCGTTCCTAGCTAGTGGTTGAATCTTGGAAAACTTTTGATGTTTCTCTGATTAAATAGATACATATGTACCTAGAAATGATTTTTGGAAATAATAAATAGCAAACTATGAGACAACTGCAGTTCAAATTTGACCCGCTTCCACCTGAATCGGCAGGAATTTGTCTTTTTCACCAGAGGTGGATCAAAACTTTTGGCACCCAACCATTTTGTCAATTGTGCATTAAATTTGTCCTAATATTTTATAAAAATTATTTGGTACAATTTTGTAACAAATATATGGTAGGTCCTTCACAAAAAAAACTCATTTTGAGCACTCAAAAAATGAAAAATGAATTTTCGTGCAAAGAAAATGAAAAGTTCCTTATTACTATTTTGTTAATTTTTTTTCTTCTAAAAACTAGGTCACATTTGATGACATGATGAGAAGGTTTTTCATTTGTTTCATTTTTTTCCAATGTATCAGTCAAGTAAATAGCTAAGATGATCTAACATCTTATTTTTAAATTTATCACGACCAATTCAATTGGTCATAATATTGTATTGCGTTCTGATTGGTCCGTGGACAAGGCACACGGATCATGCACAAAACACCATTGGATCTTCCCGGATCCAACGGTAGCTGTCGCTCCTCGCCTCCCCCACCAACCCCACCTAAGGCGAAACCCTAGCTGGCATTTTCCATCCACCCCCCCGCCTCCTTTCTTTCTTTCTTTCTTTCTTCCTCTCCCCTCTCCCCCGATCCAGATCCCCTCATCCCCCTCAAATCCCCCTCCCCCGATCCCACCAGCCGGTGGCGACCTCCCCGCATCCATGGCCTCCCCGCGCCCATCCTCGCCGCAT
>NC_041382.1:103908283-103946055 GCF_002162155.2 Triticum dicoccoides | reverse complement strand
CCTCCCCGCACCCACGCACGCCGCCGTTGGCTCCTCCACCTCCAGGCGACGCCGAGCCCGCGGTCTCCCTCCCCAAGATCGCGCCGGAGCTCGCGGTCCTCCTCCACCTACAAATCATCTCCTCTCCGGTCGCGCCGCCGACCTGTTCGTGGTCGGGCTTCGGCGAGCTGAGCAGCAGAGCACCGATGGCTCCTCCTCTCCCCCTGCAGCCGCCTGCCGCGCCACCCGCCTCCGGATCCCTCCGCCCGCTCGCGCCCCTGCTCCCTCTCCGCCTACGGGGTCGTGCCCCTCGCGCTGCTCCCCGACGACGTGGGCGGGCGCGCGGGCCTCGACCCGCGAGGCTTGGCCAAGTGGCGGGCGAGCGATGGCATCGCGAGGGGGCCGGAGAAGGCCAGGGCGTTCTCCTGCATGCCGCGGCGCCGCCGTCTCCGCCCCCGCCTCCTCCCCCGGCGCCCGTCACCATGGTAAGCATCCCCGGCCGAGTTCGCTCTCCCCGTTGGTTGCCCCGGTCGTAGAACCGCCTAATCCGACCTCCCTTGTCTCCCTCCGCAGATCATCTCCAAGAAGAACCGCCGCGAGATCTTTAAGTACCTCTTCCAGGGTGAGCTCCTCCCTCCTCCCCCGCCCATTTTACGCACTGCGCCGGCCGTGGCCAGGATTCAGATGCCATCTCGTTAGTCTTCTTCTGTAGGGTTCGATCCATGTGTTGCGTAGGGTTTTAACCATGTTGCCCCGTCAGTGTTCTTGGCACCCATTGACCGCAACGAGTTCGCTCTTATGCGCGGTTGCTGCAAGGATCGAGCATAGACAGTTTGGACACCACTAACTTCCTAACTGTAGAATCTTATTCATGTCAAGCTGTAATCTGGAAGAATTCTACTGACTATTACAGTAGTCTGAGCATCTTAACTGAATTCCTTGGTGCTAATTTCAACTTTTTATGTGTGCAAGAATGCCAGTCCTTTGGACGGACTGAATGATTTTACTGATGAATCTATTGTGATGCGTGTGCAGAGGGAGTCTTGTACGCCAAGAAGGACTACAACCTGGCCAAGCACCCCCAGGTCGATGCCTTGAACCTCGAGGTCATCAAGCTCATGCAGAGCTTCAAGTCCAAGGAGTACGTCAGGGAGACCTTCTCGTGGCAGCACTACTACTGGTACCTGGCCAACGACGACATTGAGTTCCTCCGCACCTTCCTCAACCTGTCGTCTGAGATCGTGCCCAATCGATCCTGTGATGTGATGTGATGGATCCCCTTCCATGTCCATGTGTGCTCTTCACTTTAGATGCAGACGCAGAGCTGCGTGCAGATGACGGAGGCGGACAAGGAGCATAAGAAGATGCTCGACAACTACTCCCAGCAAGCCGACGACATCAAGGTACCACTTCTCCTTCGATTCGATCAATGTTTGATCTAGTGCTGGTCGTGGGTGCATCTGAATTCCGTGTGGACTGGGAACCTGAAATTGCGACCCTACTGTCGGTGTGGATTCCTTGCAGGCATCATACAAGAAGTTGATGACAGATGTGCAGTCGTCTTCGTCTTGTAGTACTGCAGAGGCTCATCAAAGACATCTATCTTCTCAATTTTACTTCATCTCAGTCTTCAATTCAAGCCACTGTCTATAGCAGTGGTTTATCGTTTAGTACTGACTTGGTTCACAATGGTCAGTGTGCAAGGTGACCCTCCCTGACATGGCAAATGGCAAAGTCCGTGGCCAGAGCTATCGATGGCTTGCGTAGTCGCTACAACTTATTAGATGCACCATCGGACCACGTAGTTTAGTTGATTGTCATCCATGTCAACTTATTAGATGCACCATAGTTGTGCTAGTTAATTGCAACTTTTTGTACAGAATGTCAAGTTTCTCATTGAAAAAAACTAAGCATTTCAATACTATACTTTTTATGCCGATGACAACAATGAATGTAGTACTATGAAAAGATCAATTTTGTGCATACTATGGATTATAATACTACAGTCCTTACCTTTTCTTAATACAACGGAAATTCTGCTTGTTCTGTATGCTCCATCCTAAGCATGTATATATACCCATTAGTTTGTGTTCTTGATATCTACCTGTAGTGTCATGAGGAATAAATATCCTCACTTCATATGTTGCCCTATGGAATTCAGCAGACACTTTTTATCAACACTAAGTTCAGATTAATAGGCGCTGCTTAACATACCTAAGAGTGTAGCATGTTGTGAAGTGATGCTGCAACTCCAGAGTAGACAATTATAACATATTAGTAAAATCAGTATGCATACCTGACTTGTATGTATTTTTTCAAGGTCTATACAAGTGCCATCTTTGTCTGGCAACATCTTTTTATCTTGTTATTTTAGTCCATGAGTGTTGTGTTGGAGCATCACTAACTTGTATGGTTTTTTAAAGGCCTATAGAAGTGCCATCTTTGACTGGCAACATATGCCTCATGTGTCATGTCATGTATCTATTTGACCTTACTTGTTTTAAGTGAATGATGTATTACTTACAAGTGTCAATGTACTAATGGAAACAGTGATTGTTTACTTGTGACTAATCTGCTTTCCATCTCATTTGTAGGAGTTCCCGAAATGCCCGACTCCAGCCCCGTCCTCCCCAACGCCTGGTCATGGCCCTGTGCATGGCGGATGCGGCTTGGTCGCTTCCTCCAAGAACCTTGTCCCCTCGATCTTGGTGCGGCAGGTGGCGCATCCACCAGATCCGCCGGCGGACATCAAGGACATCGCTTGGACCTTGCTGCCCTCTACCAAGGAAGGAGCGAGCTCGTGCAGATGACGGTGGCTGTGCTCCACACTCGCGCAGATGCTGGCTGGATTGCTGCCCCTGTCGTACAGTACACTATAGGTGAGCAGATCCAAGCTAGTCCATCTGTCTCTTTGATTGATGGATTCAAACCATGCCATCCGTCAGTACGTACGTACGTACGTGTAGGATTCAACAAAATCATGCCTTATTACACCACTGCAGTACACGCTATGTATCTATCATTGGTGGACGGCATCATTCAACAGTTTAGTTTGGTGATGATTACCTAGTTTGCAGCAAGGAATGCACTAGGTAGTACTTGTATAAATTAGCCACATGGACTAACTGCCTGCCTGCCTAATTGAACGAATCAATCTGATTAGTATGTTTGCTGGCATTTTGTTAGTCTGCAGAAGCATATCTAGTTTGTTAGTCAGCCACTTTTTTGCTAGAACCATAAATCCTGATGCATGCTGATTATGGTCTGGTTTGTTAGATATGTTCTGCTGTTGCTTAAAATTTGATTGGATTCTGAATGTGTATCTGCTGTGTATCTGCTGTTGCCTAGATTCTGAATGAACATGTTAGTATACTATATACCGAAAAAAACATGCTTACAGTTCTTTTCATTTCTATGATCAATTTAGTTAGAGTTGCACATGTCAGTATACTATATACCAAAAAAATCCTAGCTAGTGAGAACATTTGTCACTCCATGAACACATACTGGTTAGTGTTAGTCATACTATTTATCTACATGGCATTTGATGTCAATTCTTGCTTATAAGTTATTGGATCACTCCATGAAAACATTCTTATTCTTATATTTTTCATTCTTATTCTTTGCACAGGTGAAGTGTGAATCCAAGGCCAAAGCTGTGAATCATATCAACAAAGAGGAGCATATTATGTGTTGTAATTGTACGCATATCTGGGTTGTAGTATACTGAATTGTAATAGACTAATGTAGTCTTATTTTGGACGAATTTCATTTGCTCTCTAGTTTGTTCAAAACAATGATTGTGTATGTGATTTGAATACCCGTGAAATGGAAACCTGATAAGAGGGTCCAAGCTATAATGGTTGTTTGACAAATTTCGAAATTTCTGACATGTGGGACATATTTTGAGATAAGCATGACATGTGGGACTGGCTTACTAGTGGTACCCCAATGTATAATGGCTGAAACTAGAAAAATCAATGGACTAAAAAGGCTACGGCCCAAAAATAAAATGGCTTAAATGTTGGGCCTAGCCCATGTAGTTGACCAAAATTAATCAAGAAAAAATATAAAAAAAGGCCGAATTGTTGGGCTAGGCCCATGTAGAAAACTGAATTGGACCGGGCTGAATCTTGTGCCACATCAGCTTGCCATGCTGGATGCCTACGTGGCCTGGAGAGGTTGCTAGTGACCAAAACACCACAGTGGACATATTTTGGTCATAAACGTTTGCGACCATTCTAGAAGAAAGGTCGCTATAGTCAGTTTACGACGCCCAGCTTTTGACCTTATGTTTTTGGTCAAAAAGGTCATAAATGGAAATTTGTGACCATTCAGTGACCAATAGTGGTGGTCATAAGTTGACATATTTCTTGTAGTGTTATAGCTCTTAGTGCATCCGTTGCATGGCAATCCCTACTCACTCACATTGATATTTATTGATGGGCATCTCCATATCCCGTTGATACGCCTAGTTGATGTGAGACTATCTTCTCCTTTTTGTCTTCTCCACAACCACCATTCTATTCCACCTATAGTGCTATGTCCATGGCTCACGCTCATGTATTGCGTGAAAGTTGAAAATGTTTGAGAACGTCAAAAGTATGAAACAATTGCTTGGCTTGTCATAGGGGTTGTGCATGATGTGAATATTTTATGTGGTGAAGATGGAGCATAGCCAGCCTATATGATTTTGTAGGGATAACTTTCTTTGGCCATGTTATTTTGAAAAGACATGATTGCTTTATTAGTAGGCTTGAAGTATTATTGTTTTTATGTTAAATGATAGACTGTTGCTTTGAACCACTCATGTATTAATATTCATGCCATGATTAGATATGTGATCAATATTATGCTAGGTAGCATTCCACATCAAAAATTATATTTTTTATCACTTACCTACTCGAGGACGAGCTGGAATTAAGCTTGGGGATGCTGATATGTCTCCATCGTATCTATAATTTTTGATTGTTCCATGCCAATATTATACAACTTTCATATACTTTTGGCAACTTTTTATACTATTTTTGGGACTAATATATTGATCCAGTGCCCAGTGCCAGTTCCTGTTTGTTGCATGTTTTTTGTTTCGCAGTAAATCCATATCAAACGGAGTTCAAACGGGATAAAAACTGACGGAGATTTTTTTGGAATATATGTGATTTTTGGGAAGAAAAATCCACGTGAGACGATGCCCGAGGGGGCCACGAGGCAGGGGGCGCGCCCCTGACCCTCGTGGCCACCCCATAAGGAGGTTGATGCCCTTCTTTTGCTGCAAGAAAGCTAATATTAAGATAGAGATCGTGTTAAAATTTCAGCCCAATCGGAGTTATGGATCTCCGGGAATATAAGAATGCGTGAAACGGTAGAATCTGAGAACGCAGAAACAGAGAGACAGATCCAATCTCGGAGGGGCTCTCGCCCCTCCCATGCCATGGATACCAAGGACCAGAGGGGAAACCCTTCTCCCATATAGGGAGGAGGTCGAGAAAGAAGAATAAGAAGAAGGAGGAGGAGGGGGGGCTCTCTCCCCCTCGCTTCCGGTGGCACCGGAATGCCACCGGTGGCCATCATCATCACCGCAATCTTCACCAACAACTTCACCACCATCATCACCAACTCTTCCCCCCTCTATGCAGCGGTGTAACCTCTCTCTTACCTGCTGTAATCTCTACTTAAACATGGTGCTCAACGCTATATATTATTTCCCAATGATTTATGGCTATCCTATGATGTTTGAGTAGATCCGTTTTGTCCTATGGGTTATTTGATGATCAAGATTGGTTTGAGTTGCATGTTTTATTATTGGTGCTATCCTATGGTGCTCTCCATGTCGCGCAAGCGTGAGGGACTCCCGCTGTAGGGTGTTGCGATACGTTCATGATTCGCTTATTGTGGGTTGCGTGAGTGACTGAAACACAAACCCGAGTAAGGGGGTTGTTGTGTATGGGATAAAGAGGACTTGATACTTTAATGCTATGGTTGGGTTTTACCTTGATGATCTTTAGTAGTTGCGGATGCTTGCTAGAGTTCCAATCATAAGTGCATATGATCCAAGTAGAGAAAGTATGTTAGCTTATGCCTCTCCCTCATATAAAATTGCAATAATGATTACCGGTCTAGTTATCGATTGCCTAGGGACAAATAACTTTCTCGTAACAAAAAGCTCTTTACTAAAACTAACTTAGTTGTGTATTTATCTCAACAACCCCTACTTTTTATTTACATGCTCTTTATTATCTTGCAAACCTATCCAACAACACCTACAAAATATTTCTAGTTTCATACTTGTTCTAGGTAAAGCGAACGTCAAGCGTGCGTAGAGTTGTATCGGTGGTCGATAGAACTTGAGGGAATATTTGTTCTACCTTTAGCTCCTCGTTGGGTTCGACACTCTTACTTATCGAAAACTGTTGCGATCCCCTATATTTGTGGGTTATCACTATAGCCCCGCTCCACAGCCGGAGAACCGTAACCGGGACCTTCAACCCGGATATGAAGAGGATCCGGACATATTCGTAGAGCTTGAGGAGGGGGTATTCTACCATGCGAGCTATGACGGCACAGTAGTGCCAATCATGGCCGACTATTGCGGCCTCCTTCCTGGCTCACATTTAAGTACTCAAGAGACACTTCCTCTAGAAGAGCTTCCTCACCATACCTCACCCACCGCACTATCTCGTGCTCCAAAGGGGAGGTGCTCGGCACGCCATGCTACACCAGAGGCATCTCGAAAGAGCGTGTGCCCGTGCCGAACAAGTCGTCAAAGAGGAAGGCGGACGATAACACGGCCAAACCTTCATCAAAGAGGTATGGCTTTTTAAATATGCCTCCTGGCCGTCACATCGAACTGTAACATCATCCGCTGCGTCTTATCAGGAAGAGTGTTCGCCGGACTATGTCAGGGGATCCAGCCGGTCACGCCTCCACTAGTCAGATTCCAGACCATTCCCTAAGGACGGGGCTGACACGGGAGTGACTCCGGATTATCCCTCTGCAGAGGATTCAGATGATATGTCCGTCACAAACTCTGAAGTGGAGAGCGCCATCAATCATCGGTGCTGGAGGGCCACTCTTCGCAACCTCGGTTTTTCAAAAGAGGCATTTAATGCCTTCAACTCGGCTGATGCATATATCAGAGCTGCCCGGGATGGGCTTACCAGAGCCATGGAACAACATTTGAAAGATATGCGGGTAAGTACATATTTGTACAGCCTTTGTAATCATATACCAGTAGCCCCTGAGACTTGAAGCAGTTGATACAACTGATTTAAGGATCCTTGTATAATCAGGCACTTACAGATAAGAACAACCTGCTGTCTCAAGAGCTGGAAGAGTGTCAGACTCTGCTAGCTACGTCTACCGCTGAATTGGAGAAATCCAAGGAGGCACCGCCTAGTAATGTTTCCCTCAGAAAAAGGATAATCATATACCAGTAATAATAATACTATTGTGTTCTGCTGATAGGATCGGTAGATCAACTGAAAGAGAAATTGAAAGTCGCTCAGGCGGGTGAACAGGAGGCCAAAAGGCAACAAGCAGCAGCCGGATGATGACCCACAAGTAAGAGTGTCGAACCCAACGAGGAGCAGAAGGAAATGATAAGCGGTTTTCAGCAAGGTATTCTCTACAAGCACTGAAATAATAGGTAACAGAGAGTTTTGTGATAGGATAATTTGTAACAAGTAACAAGTAACAAAAGTAAATAAAGTGCAGCAAGGTGGCCCAATCCTTTTTGTAGCAAAGGATAAGCCTGGACAAACTCTTATATGGAGAAAAGCGCTCCCTAGGACACATGGGAATATCGTCAAGCTAGTTTTCATCATGTTCATATGATTCGCGTTCGGTACTTTGATAATTTGGTATGTGGGTGGACCGGTGCTTGGGTACTGTCCTTACTTGGACAAGCATCCCACTTATGATTAACCTCTATTGCAAGCATTCACAACTACAACAAAAGTATTAAGGTAAACCTAACCATGGCATGAAACATGTGGATCCAAATCAGCCCCTTACGAAGCAACGCATAAACTAGGGTTTAAGCTTCTGTCACTCTAGCAACCCATCATCTACTTATTACTTCCCAATGCCTTCCTCTAGGCCCAAATAATGGTGAAGTGTCATGTAGTCGATGTTCACATAACACCACTAGAGGAGAGACAACATACATCTCATCAAAATATCGAACGAATACCAAATTCACATAACTACTAATAGCAAGACTTCTCCCATGTCCTCAGGAACAAACGTAACTACTCACAAAGCATATTCATGTTCATAATCAGAGGGGTATTAATATGCATATAGGATCTGAACATATGATCTTCCACCAAATAAACCAACTAGCATCAACTACAAGGAGTAATCAACACTACTAGCAACCCACAGCTACCAATCCCGGACTTGGAGACAAGAATTGGATACAAGAGATGAACTAGGGTTTTGAGAGGAGATGGTGCTGGTGAAGATGTTGACGGAGATTGCCCTCTCCCGATGAGAGGAGCGTTGGTGATGACGATGGCGATGATTTCCCCCTCCCGGAGGGAAGTTTCCCCGGTAGAACAGCTCCGCCAGAGCCCTAGATTGGTTCCGCTAAGGTTCCGCCTCGTGACGGCAGAGTCTCGTCCGGAAAGATGGCTTATGATTTTTCTTCGGACGAAAGACTTCATATAGCAGAACATGGCCACCGGAGGACCAACAGGGGGCCCACGAGGCAGGGGGACGCGCCCAGGGGGGTAGGGCGTGCCCCCCACCCTCGTGGATAGGTGGTGGCCCCCCTGACGTATTTCTTCCGCTCAGTATTTTTTATTATTTCCAAAAATAACTTTCGTGGAGTTTCAGGACTTTTGGAGTTGTGCAGAATAGGTCTCTAATATTTGCTGCTTTTCCAGCCCCGAATTCCAGCTGTCGGCATTCTCCCTCCTTATGTAAACCTTGTATAATAAGATAGAATAGGCATAAGTATTGTGACATAATGTGTAATAAGAGCCGATAATGCGATAAATATCGATATAAAAGCATGATGCAAAATGGACGTATCAACTCCCCCAAGCTTAGACCTCGCTTGTCCTCAAGCGAAAGCCGATAACGATAAATATGTCCACATGTTTAGAGGTAGAGGTGTCGATAAAATAAAATATGAACATGATGGCATCATGATTATTCTCATAACAGGAACATATATGATTATTGTCATATGATTTCTTATGCTCAAGTAATAATCTATTCACAATGCAAAGTATGAATCAGAAACTTTAATGAGAACTAACAAACTATAATCTCAGTCATTGAAGCAATTGCAATTTTTCATAACATCAGAAAGAGTCTATGTCAGAGCTTTCTAGCAAGTCCACATACTCAACTATCATTTAGTCTTTCATAATTGCTAACACTCACGCAATATTTGTGGTTATAGAGTTTTAGTCAGACACAGAGAAAGATAGGGGCTTATAGTTTCGCCTCCCAACCTTTTACCTCAAGGGTAATGTCAACAATAATAGCTCATGCTAACTTACATCCAATTAGATATATCTATCAGGATCTTTCCAGCACACCGTGCTTGCCAAAGGATAAAATGTAAAAAGGAAAGGTGAAGATCACCATGACTCTTGCATAAGGTAGAAGATAATAATAAAAGATAGGCCATTCGCAAAGGGAGGAAGAGTTTGCCATGCGCTTTCAACGTTGGATGCACAAAATCTTAATGCGAAAGAAAGTCACTTTATATTGCCACTTGTGATATGAACCTTTATTATGTAGTATGTGGCTTTTATTTATTCCACATCACAAGATCGTATAAAGTTTATTTCCCCACACCAATCAATCATACATATTTAGAGAGCATTTTTTATTGCTTGCACCGATGACAACTTATTTGAAGGATCTCACTCAATCCATAGGTAGATATGGTGGACTCTCATGGCAAAACTGGTTTAAGGGTATTTGGAAGCACAAGTAGTATCTCTACTTGGTGCAAAGTATTGGCTAGCATGAGAGGGAAAGGCAAGCTCAATCATGTTGGGTGATGCATGGCAATATAATTTATCTCAGATGTAAGAAAACATAACCCATTACGTTGTCTTGCTTGTCCAACGTTAACTATTTAGCATGTCATATTTTAATGAGTGCTCACAATCATAAAAGATGTCCAAGATAGTGTATTTATATGTGAAGACCTCTCTTTCTTTATTACTTCTTATTAATTGCAACGATGACCAAAACTATGTTTGTCAGCTCTCAACAACTTTTAATCATCATACTCTTTATATGTGAGCTCATTACTCTCCGTAAGATCCATATGATCTCTTTTATTTCTTTTTATTCTTTCTCTTTTATTTTATTCACTCAAGATTATGGAAAAATAATCAAGCCCTTGACTTAACACTAATCTTTATTATATATATAGCTCACCGACTCGATTACATAGAAGGATCATAAAGCAAAACTCACAACTAGATCATGCTAAAACTTTATGCTACTAGATCAAGATATTACCAAAAGGATCGAACTAAGAAAAATGGTAAAAATAGAAGTGATGGCGATACGATACCGGGGCACTCCCCCAAGCTTGGCAGTTGCCAAGGGGAGTGCCCATACCCATGTGATTATGTCTCCCTCTTCGGTGATGGTGATGTGATATTCTTGGCGATAATGCCCCTTAGGATACGATTCTCTTGCTCGAGCTTATTGAGTTGCCGCTTGAGATCCATTATCTCCTTACGAAGCTTTCCTGTAACGGTTAAATCTCCTTGCACCCAAGGGTGTTGCATAGATGCGGGAGAACAAGTGACACTCTTCTTCATGTTTTCATAAGAAAGAAATCTAACATTGGAAGGGATAACCGAGTTTGGAATGGCTGAGCTCTGTAGTTCTCCCATCGTGAACCCAGCTTGGAAGCGAGAAGTGACTTCTCGATCCTCCATGGCATCTATCATCATCAAATCAGCCTCCATCTCTTCCTCCGTTGCTGGCCCAAAGTGGTCAGCATCACTGTTTGTACTTGGTACCGGTTGACTCCCGGCTCTCCCCGACTGACTCTTGAGAAGACATCTTGCTCTAATCTGCAGCAGCAGCAACAACAGCTCGAAACAAGAATAGAGGATAATTGCGTGATACAGTGGTCAAAACCTTCGGGAGATTATATAATGAATTGTTACCGACCAAAATACGTAACGTGCAAGAAAACAGAGTCCGGAGAGCACACGAGGTGCCCACGAGGTAGGGGGCGCGCCCAGTAGGGTAGGGTGCGCCCTCCACCCTCGTGGAGGCCTCGTCTCCTTCCCGGACTGCTTCTTATTTTTCTATTTTTCTAAAACGAAAGAAAATTGCCATTAGAACTGTTTTAGAGTCGGTTTACTTACCGTACCACATACCTATTCCTTTTTGGAGTCTGAAACGTTTTGGAAAGTGCCCCTTATGTATTGCTCCGGGGTTACGGTTTCAATAACATTGGTTTCAACATTTATAAGATTACTTGAGATATAATGTTTAATTCTTTGACCGTTCACCACCTTCGGATTTGTGCCTTCGAAGTTGTTGATTTTTATGGCACCGGAATGATAGACCTCCTCGATAACGTAAGGACCTTCCCATTTAGAGAGAAGGTTTCCTGCAAAAAATCTTAAAGGAGAGTTGTATAGAAATACATAATCACCTACATTAAACTCACGCTTTTGTATTCTTTTGTCATGCCATCTTTTGACTTTTTCTTTAAACAACTTGGCATTTTCGTAGGCTTGGGTTCTCCATTCATCAAGTGAGCTAATGTCAAATAACCTCTTTTCACCGGCAAGTTTGAAATCATAGTTGAGCTCTTTAATAGCCCAATAAGCCTTATGTTCTAGTTCGAGAGGTAAGTGACATGCTTTTCCATAAACCATTTTATACGGAGACATACCCATAGGATTTTTATATGTAGTTGTATAGGCCCATAATGCATCATCAAGTTTCTTGGAACAATTCTTTCTAGATCTATTAACAGTCTTTTGCAAAATTAATTTGAGTTCTCTATTACTCAATTCTACTTGACCACTAGACTGCGGGTGATACGGAGATGCAATTCTATGATTAACATCATACTTAGCAAGCATTTTACGGAAAGCACTTGAATAAAATGTGAACCACCATCAGTCATTAAATATCTTGGGACTCCAAACCTCGGAAAAATAACTTCTTTAAGCATTTTAATAGAAGTGTTATGATCAGCACTACTAGTTGGAATAGCTTCTACCCACTTAGTAACGTAATCAACACAACTAAAATATGTGTATAACCATTAGAGGCAGGAAAAGGTCCCATATAATCAAAGCCCCAAACATCAAATGTATCAATAACAAGTGAATAATTAATAGGCATTTCTTGACGTCTACTAATATAACCAATTCTTTGACATTCATCACAAGATAAGACAAACTTACGGGCACCCTTGAAGAGAGTAGGCCAGTAAAAACCGGATTGCAATACCTTATGTGCAGTTCTATCTCCAGCGTGGTGTCCTTTATAAGCCTCGGAGTGACACTTGCGTAGGATCTGTTCATGTTCATGCTCAGGTACACAACGTCTAATAACACCATCTACTCCTTCTTTATAAAGATGTGGGTCATCCCAAAAGTAATGTCTCAAATCATAGAAAAACTTTTTCTTTTGCTGGTATGTGAAACTAGGTGGTATAAATTTAGCAACAATATAATTAGCATAATCATCATACCATGGTGCAGTACGAGAAGCATTTATGACATTTAATTGTTCATCAGGAAAGCTATCATCAATAAGTAGTGGGTCATCAAGAACATTCTCTAACCTAGACAAGTTGTCTGCAACGGGGTTCTCAGCTCCTTTTCTATCAACAATATGCAAATCATATTTTTGCAGCAAGAGAACCCATCTAATAAGTCTAGGCTTAGCATCTTTATTTTCCATAAGATATTTAATAGCAGCATGATCTGTGTGAATAGTTACTTTAGAATGAGCAATATAAGGTCTGAACTTATCACAAGCAAATACAACTTCTAAGAATTCTTTTTCAGTAGTAGCATAATCTCTCTGAGCATTGTCTAGAGCTTTACTAGCATATTGAATAACATTTAATTTCTTATCAACTCTTTGCCCTAGAACAGCACCTACAGCATAATCACTAGCATCACACATAATTTGAAAAGGTAATTTCCAATTAGGTGGATGAACAATAGGTGCAGAGATCAATGCTTTCTTAAGTATTTCAAATGCTTCTACACAATCATCATAAAAACAAATGGTATATCTTTTTGTAATAAATTAATCAGAGGCCAAGAAATTTTTGAGAAGTCCTTAATGAACCTCCTAAAAAAACCATCGTGACCAAGGAAACTTCTTATACCTTTGATGTCCTTAGGACATGGCATCTTTTCAATTGCATCAACCTTGGCTTTATCAAGCTCAATACCTCTTTTAGAAACTTTATGCCCCAAGACAATACCTTCATTAACCATAAAGTGGCATTTTTCCCAATTCAAGACAAGATTAGTTTCTTCACATCTCTGCAAAACTCGTTCAAGGTTGCTTAAGCAATCATCAAAAGAGGATCCATAGACGAAAAAATCGTCCATGAAAACCTCACAAATCTTTTCACGAAAGCCGGAGAATATAGCCATCATGCATCTTTGAAAGGTAGCTGGTGCATTACATAAACCAAAAGGCATACGTCTATAAGCAAAAGTACCAAAAGGGCAAGTGAAAGTAGTCTTTGATTGATCATTGGCTGACGCAGGTATTTGAGAGAAACCAAAATAACCATTTAGAAAGCAAAAATGTGTATGTTTGGATAATATTTCTAGCATTTGATCGATAAAAGGTAATGGGTAATGATCTTTTTTAGTACCTTTATTTAATTTGCGGAAATCAATTACCATCATATAACATGTAATAATTCTTTGCGGGATGAACTCATCTTTATCATTAGGAACGACAGTAATACCTCCCTTCTTAGGGACACAATGGACATGACTTACCCACTGACTATCAGCAACGGGATAAATTATACCTACCTCAAGAAGCTTTCGTATTTCCTTTCTTACCACTTCCTTCATCTTAGGATTCAGCCGTCGTTGATGATCACGAACTGGTTTGGCATCTTCCTCCAAATTTATTTTGTGTTGACATAGAGTGGGACTAATGCCCTTAAGATCATCAAGAGTATATCCAATAGCAGCACGGTGCTTCTTCAGAGTTTTCAATAATCTCTCTTCTTCATGCTCTGAAAGGTTAGCACTAATAATAACATGATATATCTTTTTCTCATCAAGATAAGCATATTTAAGAGTATCAGGTAATGGTCTAAGCTCAAACACGGGATCACCCTTCGGTGGAGGAGGATCCCCTAGGATTTCAACAGGCTAATTGTGTTTCAGGATGGGTTCTTGTTTAAAGAATACTTCATCTATTTCCCTTCTTTCATTCATAAACATATCATTTTCGTGGTCTAACAAATATTGTTCTAAAGGATCACTAGGAGGTACGGCAATAGAAGCAAGACCAATAATTTCATCCTTACTAGGTAATTCCTCTTCATGGTGTTGTCTACTAAATTTAGAGAAATTAAACTCAAGAGACATATCACCTAGACCAATAGTAACAACATCCTTTTCGCAGTCTATCTTAGCATTAACAGTGTTCAAGACGGGTCTACCAAAAATAATGGAACAGAAGCTATCTTGTGGGGAACCAAGAACAAGAAAATCAGCAGGGTATTTAGTTTTCCCACATAAGACTTCAACATCTCTAACAATTCCAATGGGTGATATTGTATCTCTATTGGCAAGCTTAATGGTAACATCAATATCTTCTAACTCAGTAGGTGCAATATCATGCTTAATTTCTTTGTATAAGTCATGAGGTATAGCACTAGCACTAGCACCCATATCACATAAGCCATGATAACAATGATCTCCTATTTTAACAGAAATAACAGGCATGCCTACCACAGGTCTATGTTTATCTTTAGCACAAGGTTTGGCAATTAAAGCAGTTTCATCACGGAAATGAGTAACATGCCCATCAATATTATCAGACAAGAGATCTTTAACAATAGCAATATTAGGTTCAACTTTGATTTGCTCAGGAGGTGTATAAGTTCTAATATTGCTTTTACGAACCACGGTTGAAGCTTTAGCATGATCCTTTATCCTAACAGGGAAAGGTGGTTTCTCAACATAAGAAGTAGGAACAATAGGATCATTATAAGTGATAATATTTTCTTCAACTTTAATAGGTGCAGCTACTTTTACTTCTATGGGAGGATGATATTTAAACCACTTCTCCTTAGGGAGATCAATATGAGCAGCAAAAGATTCACAAAAAGAAGCTACTATCTCTCAGAGTCAAGTGCATATTTAGTGCTAAACTTACGGAAAACATCGGTATCCATAAAAGATTTAACACAATCAAACTTAGGTGTCATACCTGACTCCTTACCTTCGTCGAGATCCCAATCTTCAGAGTTGCATTTAATTCTTTCCAATAAATCCCATTTGAATTCAACAGTCTTCATCATAAAAGAGCCAGCATAAGAAGTATTGAGCATGGTGCGATTGTTATCAGAAAGCCGAGCATAAAAATTTTGAATAATTATTTCTGTTGAGAGCTCATGATTGGGGCATGAATATAACATTGATTTAAGCCTCCCCCAAGCTTGAGCGGTGCTTTCTCCTTCGCGAGGCCAGAAACTATATATATAATTGTGATCACGATGAACAAGATGCATAGGATGAAACTTCGGATGAAATTCCAATTTCAGTCGTCTGTAGTTCCATGATCTCGTGTCATCACATAGCCTATACCATGTCAATGCATCTCCCTTCAAAGATAAAGGGAAGACCTTTGAGGGAGTCCTGGATTAGGGGGTGTCCGGATGGCCAGACTATACCTTCAGCCGGACTCCTGGACTATGAAGATACAAGATTGAAGACTTCGTCCCGTGTCCGGGAGGGACTTTCCTTGGCGTGGAAGGCAAGCTTGGCGATACGGATATGTAGATCTCCTACCATTGTAGCCGACTTTGTGTAACCCTAACCCTCTCAGGTGTCTATATAAACTAGAGGGTTTTAGTCCGTAAGACAACATACAGAACAACAATCATACCATAGGCTAGCTTCTAGGGTTTAGCCTCTCCGATCTCGTGGTAGATCTACTCTTGTACTACCCATATCATCAATATTAATCAAGCAGGACGTAGGGTTTTACCTCCATCAAGAGGGCCCAAACCTGGCTAAAACTTCGTGTCCCTTGCCTCCTGTTACCATCCGGCCTAGATGCACAGTTCAGGACCCCCTACCCGAGATCCGCCGGTTTTGACACCGACATTGGTGCTTTCATTGAGAGTTCCTCTGTGTCGTCGCCATTAGGAAGGATGCCTCGCCCCATCTTTAAAGACGGCACCGTTGCTAAGGGAGCTTTGGCTGTTGGCCAAACCCTCCGGCGGTTGCAATGCTTATGTCAAAAAGCTTCAACCTGATAAGCTCGAACCCAAATCGGAGAAATGTGTCTTCATAGGATACCAAAAGGAAACTGTTGGGTACACCTTCTATCACAGATCGAAGGCAAGATATTCGTTGCTAAGAATGGATCCTATCTAGAGAAGGAGTTTCTCTCGAAAGAAGTGAGTGGGAGGAAAGTAAAGCTTGATGAGGTAATTATACCTTCTCCCGAATTGGAAAGTAGTTCATCACATAAATCAGTTCCAGTGATTCCTACAAGAATTAGTGAGGAATCTAATGATGATGATCATGAAACTTCAGATCAAGTTACTACCGAACCTCGTAGGTCATACAGAGTACAATCCGCACCAGAGTGGTACGGTAATCCTATTCTGGAAGTCATGTTACTAGACCGTGACGAATGTACGAACTATGAGGAAGCGATGATGAGCCCATATTCCGCGAAATGGATTGAGGCCCTGAAATTTGAGATGGGATCCATGTATGAGAACAAATTGTGGACTTTGGTTGACTTGCCCGATGATCAGCAAGCCATAGAGAATAAATGGATTTTCAAGAAGAAGACTGACACCGACGGTAATGCTACTGTCTACAAAGCTTGATTTGTTGCGAAAGGTTTTCGACAAGTTCAAGGAGTTGACTACAATGAGACCTTCTCACCCGTAGTGACGCTTAAGTCTATACGAATCATGTTAGAAATTGCCGCATTTTATGATTATGAAATTTGGCAAATGGATGTCAAAAGTGCATTTCTTAAGATATCTTCCAAAAAATATCTGTAAATTTTTATCGCGTTTGGACTCTGTTTGATATGGATTTTCTGCGAAACAAAAAACATGCAACAAATAGGAACTAGCACTGGGCACTGGATCAATATGTTAGTCCAAGAAAATCATATAAATTGTTGCCAAAAGTATGTAAAAGTTGTATAATATTGGCATGGAATGATAAAAATGTATAGATACGACGGAGACGTATCAAGGACAACGGCGATGGCGACAACTACAGCGCCTTCGGCAAGCTCTTTGGCGTGTAGGCGGCGCGACGTAGTAGTAGTCGTTTTTTCATTTTGTTTTTAAATTATGTTTCCAGTGTGTAAAAAAACAATGGAATGCCTAAATTTCGCCCAATTTAGTTCTGAAAAAATGGCGTCTGGGCGGCCTTGGGGCGGTGGCTGGAAAACCTACCGCTCCCACACCGAATTTATCGCCGGTTCGCCCCCAGGCGACGCTATTTCAAGCCCTTGGGGGCCGAATGGTTGGAGATGCTCTAAGGGGGAAACTCCAATTGGCCGACCCAATTAGTTCGCGCATGTGCATTTAGATCAAAACATACAAAAGCATCGGCCCAACGCGCCGACTCAAACTCAAAACGCGTTTGCTTGGTGTCCATCTGGATAGATGGCCCAAATGGACACAACGTGCCCTCTCGGTGTCCGTCGTGGCCCTACCTGTCAGCCGCCTAACTAGCAATCGTGGTCATGTTAAATGCGGCCACCTACGTCGGGCCCGCCTGACAGTGGGTGGAAGTGCCCATGTTCGCCTTTTTAATGCAAGCGCGCAGGGGGGGATCATCGTCCACATCTGGCCATGCTTGCTCCCTCTCCGGCAACCACAAACCCTAGCCAGCAAACCAGTCATGGGCTTCTTCAGCGAGAAGGGGAAGGGGAAGTTTAGCGCAGGCACGATCTCTTCCCGCGCGCCTCCTCCTCTGCCGCCGCCGGCTCGACGTCGCTCGCCACCACGGGTGCGGGAGCGGCTGTACATACCAGTCCACCAGGCATGGTGGCACTGGCAGTACTGCAGCCCCTGCAATATCGGGACGTCAACCTGCCGCACGACTAGCTTCTAGATCTGCAACGAATCCCCATTCCGGAGGTGCCGCGCTCGGCGGGTGCACGCCGAGGAGGTTAGTTGGCGCCACTAGCTCCTTACGTCGGAGCAGCGCGCAATGCGTGCCTACACGCTAGACTCCCCTAACTGGAAGCGCTAGTTTGCATTAGAGCACGAGCAGGACCACCACCGCGCCTTCCACATTGACCATACCGTTCCCCCCGCTCCCAAAGGTCTTGCCGGAGGAGGAGGAGGTGGAGGCGGTGTGCCAAGTGGCGTGGCCCTGCAGCGCGCTTGAGGAGAGCCGGCTGGAGGAGGATGCGCATTGGGATGGCCTGGAGTAGGCTCTCGCCTTGTTGGCGGTAGGGGAATCCATCCACGCTCCCACGCTCCCATGTTCGTCCTGCCGTCGCCACCGACGCCTTTCGTCGAGTCGAAGGCTGAGCCGAAGCCCTCACGCCCACGCGTAAGCGGTCGCCGCCGCCGCCTGCTTGGCCCGAGGAGTCCTACCACTGGACCGGCGAGTTCCACGAGTGGGTGAACACGCCTCTTGGCGCCGGACGAGGAGGTGGCCCACCGGGAGCGCTGGAAGGCGCATTGGCTCGCCGAGGAGCAGGCCAACGGCAAGCGCCAGATGCTTTCGGTGGGTAAGGAGGAGGCGCGTCGCAGGGAGGAGGAAGAGGAGCGTGCCCGCCGGGCCGCAATGCCGCCGCAGCAGCAGACGCCGGAGGAGGCTGCCCTGGCGGCATGGCAGAGTGTGTTCGTGTGGGCTGGGCCACCGCCCGCCTTCATCGACCTCACCGGCGACCGCGACGACCGCAAGGGCAAGGGCAAGGCCGACGCCTAGGACAGCTTGCATGCGTGGAGTTTTTTTAAATGTTTAATTAATGTTAAGTGGACTTTGGCCGGTGGTTGATAGTTCAATTTTATGTTTAATTATGTTAATTAAGTTTTTTCGGTCGTGTGTTTTATATATTTGTTTTGTTTGGACGCCAGCCAAATATGAGTCTGGCGCCCGTTGGACACACGACCCCATCCAATTCAAAAAACGGACACACTCGTCTGCTCGGCCGACCCAAAAAAACAAAAACGGACAAAGCGCGCGTCCGTTTAGCCGCCGTGTTGGAGTTGCCCTAACTTGTCCGAGTTTACGTCTTGTGTTCGAATCTTGCTAAGTGCACTATTATTTTAAACATATTTTAATTCTTTCTTTGTTATTGACAGATGGGACCCTCACGCAGGTATGGAGGGTGGGCCAGCAGGCCTGCAGAGTTTAACGGATAGTTACGACATTAGATGGAAATACGCAAAACGCAAGTTGTAGGACCGATTGTATCAATTTTAAGTTTATGCATGGATATGTACATCGAGTACAAGTTCATGTATCAAAATTGTAGGTAACTCCCCTAAAGAATATGCCGTAAAAAAAACTTCCCTAAAGAATAAACATGTTGGCCAGGCCAGGCCAGGCCAACGTTACCTCGGTGGATTGGTGGCTACCGCGAGTTCGACAGCAACTGTTGCCGACGCATACACATCCTTGTCATGAATTGCATCTGGAAGAATAGAAATCGGAGGGTGTTCGACAAGCTATCTACGACTGCGATTCGGCTTGTGGCAAGTATCACCAAGGAGTGGCGGACCTGGCAACTTGCTTCCCCTGCCTCCGCCGGCGTCTTCCCACCGGCCTCGGCAGCATCCCAGTGCATTAGGGAAAGTGGCACTGGGAGCACCGCATCTCCCTCCCATACCTTGACGTCACATTGCCACATGAGTGACACTTGGATTCGGAGAGGATCTCAGCGCAGGCACGCGGAGGAAGTGCGACGCCGGCGGCAGCAGCTGACGCCGGAGTAATGCCTCAACCCTGCCTACACATCAGACTCTCCTGAATGGGAGGTCTAGTTCGCGTTCGAGCATGAGGAGAGGAGTTGGCGCTAGACGGCGCTAGCGGCTGCCCTCCATGAAAACGAGGAGAAAAAGCGACGCAAGGCGGAGGAGGCGGCGTACCAGGTGCGTCTGTCAAAGGCCATGGAGCTCTCCGCTGCCGGCGACTGCGTTGTGCCACTGCTCATGCCGCCGTCCCCCGTCACGGCCGAGCCGGCGCCGACCCCCCTCAAGCCCAAGCGCTACACAAGAGACGGGTACGTGCGGAGTAGGTCAGCACGCCACTTGTCTAGCTTGGGGTGACGCCCGCGCAAGAGCAGATCTACCTGGAACAATGGTGGTAGCGCAGGCTAGCGGAGGACTGCCGCGAGGGCGAGCGGCTCAAGCAGTTGGAGCGCGACGCGGAGGAGGAGGAGCACCGTGCCCGCGGTGGGCCAGCCAAGCCGGCGGCGGTATAGCCACCAACGGAGGACGTCGCCACAGCCTGGGAGACGGCGTCCCCCTGGGCTGGCCCGACGCTGGCACTCATCGACCTCACTGGCCCCAATGACGATGACGAGGATGCCTAGGGCAGCGCGCTTCCTTCTAGTATTTAGTTTTATTAAATGTTTTAACTTAGTGTAAAAGTGGACTCGTGGACTTTGGTCGGCCTTGTGGCCGGCATTAATGTTTAATTAACATTTTTTTATTTTCAATAAAATCGCGGTATATTTTTTCGCATGACCTCAAAAATAGAATCACCCAGCATTTGGCGCAAGCGTCGATCCAAAAGCGAAAGCGGATATGGTTGTCCGCCGGGCCGACCCAAACGAAGAAAAAACGGACAAAATCGCCGTTCTTTTGGGTCGGTTGGTTGAAGTTCCTCTTAGAATCTACAATGGATGATGTTGTGGTGGTGTATGCCCCTCAAACAGGCTTGATGTAATTTGAACTTTATCCCAATCTTAATGAAATGACGCGCAAGTGTCATGCGTGTTTCAAAAAAAAGTTTCTATATCAAGAAACTGATTATTGATAAAAAAAATCATGAGAATCAACAAATGGAAAGAAACTTCGTCCACAAGAAATGCATTTTTGTTTAATAATATCATGTGCCTTTTTTCATGTAAGACCTAGCAGAATTTTACGTGGATGCTTGCATTTTCAAATCACTATATATTCCAAAAAGATCTTTTGTTCTTCGAATCCTCTCGCACATCAAAGGAAAAGTTGCTCCAGTCAGCTAGCGCAGGGCTTGACTATGCGTGAGAAAGGCTGTCGTGTCCCTCCCTCCCTAGGGGGCGACTCGGGCAGCGATCAAATCGCCACGACCTCCGGCCGCCTCTCCTCCCCATCCACCTCCTCGCCATTGCCGGCGCCTCTAGCTGGTGAAGCTTGCGTCGAGCAGGCGGTGGTGGCGGCGAGGCCCCTTCTGCGGTGGGCAGCTTCTTCCACGAGAAGGGGAACTCCTGGCGGTGCGGCGTCGGAAGGAGGGCGGCTCTGATCAGACCGGAGCGGCATCGCGCCTCTCGCATATCAGGCATCGGTGACCCGCGGCTTCTCGGCCTGGGGTTGCTGGTGCTGGCTCATGCGGCACTGGTTGCTGCCCGTTCCTGGGGGATCGGATCCGCACGGATCTGGCCTCCTGTGCGGTGGCCACGCCTTGCGTGTAGGGAGGCAGCACCTTCCCCTCGTTCCTACTCCGGGCTTGGTCGAGGCGGTGCTGGGACTGACCAATGTGGATCTAATGGCTTGCCCGTGGAATCGTTGATGGTGGTTCTCGGGCTGTGGGCAAAGCGGGCCGGTATCCTCCGTCGTGGCAGCGATGGTGTCGGCATGGTGGAGGCAGCGGTGTGGTGGCGGTCTTGTGCTCTTATCGGTGTGGTGGCGGGCTTGTAGCGGTGTGGCGGAGTCTACTATTTGAAAATGCGAACAATGTTTCGAAATCATAAAAATTTGGAATATTCTTTTTTAAATGTGAACATTTTAAAAATTATGACAAAACAAATTTTGAACCCTAAACAAATTTAAAAAGTGAATTTTAAATACACACTAAACATTTTCCTACTATACGGTAAACTTATTCAAATACACAGTGAACATTTTTTAAAATATACTAGTTTTAGTTGGTAAACAAAGGCTAAGGCCTACTTGTGGTAATGATAAAATGATTTGTTATGCATATGAGTAATTACTTAAAGTTATTTTCTTGCATAAATAAAATAGTTAAATTTGCTAGAAAATATTTTGTTAATTACTTGTTTAGTCATTTACAGGATGTTTGAACCTAACTTGGTTGGTAAAGAAATTAGGATTTGATTGTGGTGATGGTAGTAAATTTTTGCTATGCATATGAGAAATTAATCGAAGTTATCTTCTTGCACGAGAAAATAATAATACTTGCTGCAAAATATATTGTTAAAGTGTGTCAGGACCCCGATTCTAAGTCACATCGATCTAGCCGGTAACACCTCATATCACATTGCGGCCTCACGCACAGTATCTCCACGGGTGTCGCCTTACCATGGCCCGGGACCGTTTGTGCCTTTTGGCTCACGTATATGATAGTGTCGCTAGCATCCATATGACAGAGAACCCGGACCGAGATGGCTAGTCATGAACCCAAAGCGGCACAGACCTATGGAGACAGGCATACATGGATCCCATTGAGCATGTCGGTCAACAGCGTGTGAATCCGGGCTGTAGCACTGGGCTAACAGGACTCCGGGGAACCCGGGCTGTAGCAGGCTAGGCAGAACTCCAGATGTCACCGCGTGACATTTCCCCGAAGGGACAGACAAGGGAACGAAGTGAAACACATGCCGGCCAGTCAAGTGTCCTGAGCAGTAGTGCTGGGCTAGCAGGACTCCGGCGAACTGGGCTGTAGCGGACTACTATGGCTCGAGGAGCACTAGACTACATTTTCCCATAAGAGAGGCTACGAAGGATAAACAACTGGATTGTCGGATCCCACACATACCAAGCATTTCAATCATACACACAGTATGCTCGATATGTGCAAATACAACATGGCATCACAACAAAACTCTACAACTCAAGTACTTTATTTAAAGGCTCCAGAGAGCCATACATAACATGTTCATACAGGTAGGGGTCACATGACCCGACACTCAAGTCATACAAGCATACAAGCACATGAGGAAGCAAATAGTCTGAGTACAGACACTAGAAAGAAAGAAGGCTTGTCGAAGCCTGTCTATCTACATAGGCCCTCCATGGCTAGGATCACCACCTGGGTGGCAAGTTACTCATCGACGTCGAGGTCTACATAAAACCCATCGGAGGGGGCGGTGTTGTCGTCTGAAAACAGTAATTAAAGCAAACATGAGTACAAAGGTACTCAGCAAGTCTTACAACAGAACCTACTATACATGCTCATTCTCAAGAAGGTGGTGGAGTTATTGCAGCAAGCCAGCTTTGACTCTTGGCTAAGCTATCCTACGAGACACCACTAATAAAATAGTTTTCGCACACGAGTCCACTAATCACCAACACAATACTCCACCGGGGATCCTCCCTCGTCATCCTACGAGAGGGCCATCCTCGGTACTCACACTTATCTTGAGTCTTTTAGTAGTAACCATTAAATTGTCTATGAACTGTATAGGCAACCAAGTAGTCCTTTACCGCGGACGTGGCTATTCGAATAGATGATGTTAACCCTGCAGGGGTGTACTTCTTCATACACGCTCTCACCACTTACCGTCGTTTACACGACCTGTACTCGGCAACCTTCAAGCGGAAGCCCAACGAGGGTGTCGACCACGGCCTACCTAAACACTCAAGTCTCTAGTCCAGGTTTATCGCCTATCCAGGTTCCATCCGCAGAGTGTCCGGCCGAGGTTTCCACATACGGCCCCGAACGATGTGAACAGGGTCCCGAGATGCCAAACGGGCGCCCAGCATACCCGGCCACGGTGTATCTACCGCATCATAGCCCACCCCTAGGGTCAGCGCTACGCACGGCCGCCAACACATAACCTACAAACACCAGAAACTAATTGCAACTCCTGGACATAGTACTGGGGTGATTAAGAAGCCGAGAGGGTCAATTAAGGATCCCAATGCATGGTAGTAGCTGATTCTTAAATCAAACATACAGATCTCAGTTCTTAGGGACGGCCTCAATGAAACAACCCACCATGTACTCCTACATGGCCTCTCATCGATACCTTTACCAAATCATGTTCAACACATCTCTCACATTACCGACATAATCATTTTACTCTAGCCCATCCCCCAGATGAACCAGACCTGACACAACTCTAAGCATAGCAGGCATAGCAAGGTAGGAAACACATACATGGCTCAATCAACTCCTACACATGCTAGTGGGTTTCATCTAGTTACTGTGGCAATGACAGGTCATGCAGAGGCTAAGGGTTCAACTACCGTAGCACACAACAGTTTTGAAACGTTGTTGTCTTAATGCAGTAAATGAGAGTAGAGGGGAGAACATGGGATTGTATCAATATGATCAATGGGGCTGCTTGCCTGATGGAGTGGTAGTAGGGTACTGCCCTTCAGCAGGATACTCGGAGATATCCTCGGAGGCAGAACCTACCACGAAAGACACCATAGAACACATTCATCACATGTCAATATGCAACAATATGATGCATGCTATGAAATGGCAATATGAGGTGTCCTGCCTAATGCAATGTGAAACAAGTTGAAATGGGTCCAATTGAATCAAAGATTCAAATGGAAGCTTAAGTTCTTATGCATTATAAGTGTATTAGCTTCTTTCACCTAAACAGCAAGGTTAAAGTGTTTTGTCATGCATGAAACCATTACAGATGGAAATACTGAATTTTTCTGATCATTTTTCATATATAATTTGTTTGATTTGGAGCTACGGTTGATTTTCTATGATTTTTAGAAGTTTTGGCTATTTTCTGGAATTTCCTATATAAAAATAATTCGAGAAAATAATTAACTACGTCAGCACTGCGTCACTGTGACGTCAGCGGGTCAAAGACGCCAGCCCAGGTCAAACCTGACTGGTGGGCCCCATCTGTCAGTGTCTCAGCTAACTAACAGAGTTAGTTAAAGTTTAGTTAGCACTAAACTAGATTAGTTAGGCCCTGGGCCCACATGTCAGTGAGAGAGAGTTAGTTAACGAGGTCGTTATCCTCTAAAAGAGTGATTAGCATTAATTAAAAACTAATCTAATTTAGTTAGGAGCCGGCCCCACATGTCAGTGACTCACGCGGGGTCAAACTGGGATCAAACAGGGTCAATCTCGCCGGCGTTTAGCCGCCGGCGAGGCCAAACGCGGCGGTGCAGGTGCGGGTTTCATCTACAGGGCACCGTTCAAGGCGCCGTTGGGTTCTACGGGCAGCTAGGAACGAGCCGCGGCGAGTGGTGCTAGTGGTTGAGCTCGGGGTCGCCGGAGATGACGCCGACGGCGAGTTTGGTGGCGGTCGGAGCTCGGGTGAGCTCGAACTCGTCGCTAGGGGGCACAGAGAGGCGCGTGGGTTAGTGTGTTGGGTTCCTGGGGGTGCAGTAGGCCTAGTGGTCAAGGTGGCGCGGCCGTTGGGTGGCCGGAGCCTCGTCGGCGACGAGCTCCGCGGCGGCGCGTGCGGGTGAGCTACGTGCAATCGCTACGGGGCTTGAGAGAGGGAACGGAGAGGGTGGGGAGGTAGCTAGGCTCACGGCGGTTACGCGGAGCTGACGGCGAGGTCGGGGACGGCCTGTGGCGACGGTGACGGCGAAGGGGGTCTCCGGCGGTGGTGGAGTCGGGCGAGGTTGATGCGGTGGCTTCGGGGCACGCGAGCGCTCGGGTCTCGGCCTGCTCGACGGAGAGGAGGGTGGCGGAGCTCGTGGACACGGTAGGGCGGCGCAGAGACGACGGTGGCTACGGCTACGGCGGCAGGACGACGGCGGCTGCTTCGGCCATGGCGTCGTGGGAGAGAGGGAGAGAGCAGGGGGGAGTGTGAGGTGTCCAGGGGGTCGGGGGCGCGACGTGGAGGTCGTCCAGCCCGTCCAGCGGCGAAGTGGCAAGCAGGAGGTGGCGCTCGGCGGTGCGCGCGCGTCGGGCACGCGCCCGTCCGCCTGGAAAAGGGGGAAGACGACAGGGGAGGGGAGCAGGTGGGCTGGGCCGGCCACTTGGGCCGCCAGGTGGCTGCACAGGTGAGGTAAGCCCAGGTAAGTTCTAACCCTTTCTTTTTCTGTTTTTATTTATTTTTTATTATTTCTGTAACTTTAGGGCTTTATTAAAAATGCCAAGGCATTTCCAAAAATCATAAAATTAATCATGGCTACTGCTTTGAATATATCCAACAATATACATTTTAGTTTATGATTATTGGAGCATTTAAAATATTTTATAGCATTTAAATGCCCAAATGCAAATACTATATGGATTAAGCCAATGACCTTAAGATGTCCTAGAAAAATGTGCACCATTTTTGTCAAAGGTTTTAACCCAAAACAAAAAGGATGGACTTTTTAGAAGAGCATTTCAGATTCATTGAAAAAGTTTTTAGTAAACCCTAGTTGATCCAGGGGGGTGTTGGGGGTTCTATCATCCCCATTTAATCTTTCTGGAAAATTTAAACATGATGCAATCACTTTAATGCAGGAACTAGCTAGGATGTGACAAAGTGAGAGTTACCCTGTCCAGGAAAGTAATATAAGTTGTTGATGCTTATGCTTAGTGTGAATATGGTTGACATCATTCATTTTCGTTAATATGGGATGCATGTGTAGTATTGCATTTCATGGCATGCTATGACACCGGTCATTTTCATTTTAAGTTGAACGTGAATATAACTCAACTTGAATATATCATTGACTGGGTCATGGTGCCGCTGAATCGAGATTTTCCCAGTGCAACCACATTTGCCTTTGTGGGAAGGCCTTGATTCGGTCCATTGACATGCCTCTGGTCGGTGCCTCCAACTAGGGAAGGTTATGGGCATGCTTACCCTGGCCTGGTAAGCAGGCATAACCTTGTGTGCCCGTTGTTGAGATTATGGTACTGGGTCCCCGAGTGGGATCGTTTTGGCCACGACGATGGTCATTGTGTCTTTGGTAGACACGGGGCCACCCAGGACTAGCCCGTTGGGGATTGGGTCGGAGTGGCCGGGAGAGTGTCATGGCAATGGAAGGGTTTCGTTGGAATGTCACTGGTCCACCCGAATGGGAGTGTGAGGCCATGGGTTCCGTGGTGTGGGTACCGTGTGCTACCTCTGCAGAGTGTATAATCTATCGATAGCCGAGTCCACGGTCACGGACGCCTCGTAGTAGGTCCCACCATGAATCAATGTTTAATAAACTTGCACACTAAGTCATGAACTTTGCACAGTTGATGATGGCGGAAAGGCCATCGAGATGTTCGAGACCAAATATTGGTCATGGTTGTGATCGCCGTAAGGATCACGAGTTACTCTGGTCAAGACCACGATGGTGGTTTGTTCGTGATCCGAGAACGATCACGGTTGGTAAGTTGGTCCCCAGGGACGTTTATCACAAGAGCATGATCACAGCATGTTGGAACATTATTGCATTAATAACTGGTTAATTATCATGATATTGTTTGTCATTATGATTATGCCTGTTGTGAGCTTGCAAGTACATTCAATGTACTGACCTGGCGTGTCATGCCAGATTTCAGAAAGTCGCGTTGGAAAGGAGCGTTGCTTGAGTCTAGATCGTGTCCACATCGGTGTCCCTGTGCTATGGAGTTTCCGCTACGACGTTGTTCCGCTGCCGAGTAGTTGTTATGATTGAGACCCCTTTATGTTCACTAAATAATGTACATATTGTTCAGTCGCACCGTGAGTGCTGCTTGGCCTCGACATCTGTTGTAATATAAACTCTAATCCGCTAGCATCAATAAAGCGGTTGTTTTTCTGTACCAAGATGTTGTGTGTTGCCAGAAGACATGGTCTCTGGGCTGGCAATGCAGGGTAAACCGGTCGCTCTGAGTCGGGGTGCCACATCGATTGATGATAGCTTGCTGTTGCTGATGAAACTGAAGAAACTGTATCTATTACGGGCCAGTTGCCAACCAAACCAACATTGTCTCAATTACTGGTTCAAAGATGTCCCAAATCACGCACAAACATTTCAGTTGATACATACACCATAAGTTTGGTTGTCTGCTCTTTTAGATGCCCAGAAGCATGATTCTCAAGATCATTGCTCACTGAACATAAGATCAAATGTTCCAATTTATTTTATTGCTCAAAGAAGAATTGGTGTTCTGTTGTGTTATCCTATGACACTATATGGCATCAGGTTGTTTGCTTCCATCAATTGGCTTGTGGGGTGTGCTTTGCACTATTATCAGTGTTTCTATCAGATTATTGTCTAGCTTAATGATCTGTTCCACCAACAGGTATGGAAGTTGTTGGTGTGGTGATCGCCGTAGGGCCCGGGCTGACTGGCAAGAAAGATGGGGATGTTGTCGCGTACGTAGGCAAGCCGATGGGCTCTTACGCTAAAGAGCGGATTATTCCAGCCAATGTTGGTTCCCGTCACGCCTTTGATTGATCACATAGCGGATGCTATCATGCTGAAGGGGATGACTGTCCATATGCTGGTTCGCCACATATTTATGGTACATTTTGTCTTGTTCCTTCTGTGTGACATACTGACCCGCTGCACATCCATGTGAAGCACAACCACCCACTGCCGGAGGCGCCCCGCGCCCATGGTGATCTCAAGGCCCGGAAGACGCCGGGCTCCATACCGTTGACCCCGTAGAACTAAGCGCCGCCATATTTTTTTGGGTAGGAGAAGAAGTAATAAATAGGGGACTCGGGGATGTATGTGCTCTAGAATCTACAATGCTTGTGAATTTGTTCGCAGGTGTTGGCATCTAAACACTGAATACTCCATCTTTCTGTTTCACCTGGTTATGTTGGATTCAGTATGAATGAGTGCGTTTGGTGGTTATGAGTTGGATTGTGGTTTTGTTGTGCACATCACTGTTTGAAGCATGACGAGTTGTAAAGACCAATATTTTTCAATATAGTGACTTAGAAGGACAAGTATTTCCCTCAGTTTGTATATTATTTATATTCATGTCCACTTATACACTAGACTAATTATAACATGATGGATGTATAAGGCATGATGAGTTCATGTCAAGCACCTACAAGTCGGTCGTCAGCAAGTCGATAACATGGCATACTTGGTTTTACAAATTAAAGTAACAAGCGCAAACACCAATCCGCTGGTGCACCATAAGGCGGCATCAGCATTGCCGGATGAGAGGCTGCGGTGGATCGGCGTTGCTAGGAATTGATTTGGTTGTGTCAGGTGTGGGCTTGTAGCAAGCCTCTCTGGCCTCCTACCCCGGCATTGGGGGTAGACGGAAGATGGGTAATTAAACAAAGATATATGTAAAATTGTAAAATCAAATGCTTTTTTCTTGCACTAGTTCCAAACATTCTGTAAATCAAGCATAATGACTAACAAATACTTGAAAGAATATAAATAACATAATAGTTATTTAAATGCATGGATTAATCATTTCATTCAAGTAAGAAAGTCATCAATATTGAAATGACACCATAAAAATGTTGTTGTGGCTTGCCTTAGTGCAGATGAGGTTCACAAGCCTTCTGGTGATCCTCAAGACAAGCCTCACCCTCTGAAAATAAATTTAAGCACAAGAAGAAAATATCAAGAACTCTTCTGAAAATCACCAGAAATTCTAGACAGCTCAGAAAAATCTCATTTTTGGTGAGCTGCTACATTTCTTTACAAAGAACATGATGCAAAAAGAATCAATTCATTTGGACTTATGTTTGAAGCTCTCTGGAAATGGATTGAATTTGAATTTAAATAAAACAGACTAGGGGGGTGACGTCGAAGACGTCAAGCCTCGGGGCGCCACCACTCGTACCGCTTCGCGCGCGTACTGAGTGGCTGACTAGCGGGCCCCGCTAGTCAGGTGAGAAGGAGGGGAGAAGGAAACAGAGGGGGGTCGCGGCTTCGCCGGAGCTCTTGCCGACAACGAGGGCTCCTTGGCCAAAACGAGAGGGAGGGATCGAGAGAGGGGGTGGAGGCGCACCTGCCCGTACCCGTAGCGTAGCTAGGGGTGGTCGGACGGCGTCGGAATCGACCTCGCAAGCGGAGGCAGAGGGCGGTGGTCGCCGGAGATGAGGAAGACGGCGAGCAGAGGCAACTTCAAGGGCTCCAGTGGGACGGGATGGCTTCACCGGAGAGAGGCGGAGGCCCTGGAAGGATCGCCCTGGCCTGGGAGGGGCTGGAGCTACCGCGACGACCAGAGGGGATCGCCGGCGAGCTCGAGCTCGAGGACGGCGGCCCGTGGCCTGCTCGGCCGGGCTACGGTTTCCTACGCCCTTGTGGGGTGTGTGGGAGTGGTGGATGGTGCTTGAGGAGGCTGGGGGCGGCTCCATTTATAGGCGAGCGGAGAGGGGGGTTTCGGGCTCCGCCGGTGGACACCTGTCCACGGTGCCCGGCGACGAGCGGCGTCAGTGAGAGGGGGAGAAGGCGACGCAGCTCACGCGACGACTGTTGGCGAATGGGGACGAGCACAGGAACGAGGAGAAGGCGACGAGCACAGTGCGCACCGCACTGTTAGGTTGGCCGGACTGTGCCCGTGCTCACTACGGTGAGCTCCAGCGTCGGCGAGCGCCGGGGGGAGCTAATGGCGTTGAGACGAGGATGGTGGCGAAGTTTGGCACGCTCGAGCAGACGAGGGAAGCGAGCACGCGCGAACAGAGCAATCGGCGGCACCCAGAGCGTGCCGACAAGCATGCTGGCATCATGGACACGCGTGGTCACCGCGTGAACTCCTCCCTCAAGCCGACCAACATCCAAAGATCATGTCTGGCTTGATGTTCGTGGTAGTTTTGAGGATTACCACTCTTTGGTTTGGCTCCAGATGCAGTAGAGAAGATTTTACACGCAGGTAAGTTTCTGATCAGTAACTTTGAGATGTTACTGAGGTCAAATGGCTGGGAGTTGGGGGTTGTGCTTTGAAGGCTAGCCATCATCTACCAAGGTGATGATGCACAAGAAAATTGAGGCACAATGGAGCAAGTAAAATGATAGTTGCTGTAGAAACCATCATTTCTGTTCAAAACAAAAAATATTTTCTGTAGCAAAAATATTCCAAAAAGTGATGAAATACTTTTGCTCAGGAAGGTGCCCTAGGGTTCAAAGAATATTTGGGATTTTTCTCAGATTTTTGTGGGCAAGAAAAATGAGGGTTGCTTTGGAGCTCATTGAACTAGCTAGGGTTTTAGAGAGGAAAAATGAATATTTTTCATTTAAGAAAAATATTCCCAAGATTATTGTGAGGTGGATCAGGAGGGGAATGATGATTAGAGAGGGGAATGATGCACTTGGGTGAAAGCCAAGGGTACCCAAGTGTTTAAGTCCATATGAAAAGATTCAAAAACCCCAATTTTCAAAATAAATCCAAATGGAGGACGTGGGCATAGCCCAGTGGTTGGGGGCGCATGATTGTAAACCTAACGACCAGAGTTCGATCCACGTCGGGGACGAATTTCTGGAATTCTCATGAGGGATGCTTCTTCTATATCAATAAATCCGTGGGTGCTAGTGCCCATGGAGTTTCATTTTTTTTTCAAAATAAATCCAAATGAAAATCAGGCAAATAAGAGAGGGCAAAAATCAGGCTGTCACAATTGATCTAGTGAAATAATTGCAAGGCGTTTCATCCATACTGTACAAACAGGGGATCTAGCAAAATCAATTGGGCAAAGTACAAAGTACTTTTACGAACTAAAAGCTGCACTTATATGGATAATATGATTGTATTAGGAGAATAAAGATGTTGATAATGAACTATGGAGAAATACAATGATATCAAAACAACATTTTTTCCGTTAGATCCATATATAACAGTAGAAGAACATCCAATTGATTGTATTATTACTTCAATGAACTAACTGGGAAGTAGCATTATTTAGAGCTACATATATTCAAGATGAAAGCATGTACACCAAACATTTTTGTGACCAAAACCAATAAAGCGTCAAACATTTCGCGGATCCATAGACATAAGAACATAGTGGACTGATACCCACACACCTAATAACTTCATGCCCTTTAGTGTGTCATTTGCAAGATATCCAGTAAAAGGATTATAAAGAGAGCTTAGCCATTCCACCTCTAGACAATACAATCAGATCTTTAGCTTAAGCTTAACAACTGAACTACAAGAGTAAACATGACACTCATGATAACAGATCAAAATGTCAACTTTCTTGCCTCACGGTGACATGTCAACCTACTTGCCTCACGGTGTACCGTGTACACCAAAAATCAGAGCTGGTGAGTGAATAAAACCTGCGGGCGGCTATGATCAGTGTCACTAGATTAAATAGTCCAAATATTTGTCGTAGGTCAAAGTGGTGTTCGAAACCTTTGAGAATCTGAAGTTCAGACTTGAGAATATAGAATGGCAAGACACATGTGCATGATGCACCCAGGAAGAATTCGCCTTCAGAGTGGCATCCAGGTAGAACTCAAAATAAAATCTACACTTATATGGAC
This sequence comes from Triticum dicoccoides, assembly GCF_002162155.2. NCBI lineage: Eukaryota > Viridiplantae > Streptophyta > Magnoliopsida > Poales > Poaceae > Triticum > Triticum dicoccoides. Next base: position 103,913,381 of record NC_041382.1, on the reverse strand, counting down.
AATATGACTATATTAGGAGAATAGAGCTGTAGATACTGTACTATGGAGAAAAACTATCATAAGTAAATATCAAGAAGTATTTGTGCGGACAAATACAGTGGAATGCTGTACAACAAACCAGGTTTGACTCAAATCAAGTGCTTGGGTGTATCACTCTTGCATCTTTTCACTCTCCTTTCTGCTCAAACATTAGCCTTACATATTCTCTCCAACCTAAATAAACAAAATTGGGAAATAGTTAGTCACTAACAATATTCAGAAAATTGACGGTAAAATAATCATGTTGATATAAAAAACACAAAATTGGACCATAAGCCCATAATACGCGTAGACTGGTCGGCGCCCGTCATTGACGCTTCTTTCTCGGCGTCGCTAGGCACAAGCCCGTGTCGCTCGACCCACTGGTGTCATTAGACATCGGCATCACATCTCACCATGTCCCGCCTGGCATCTATATTCTGGCTTCTCACTTTGTCCTTGACGAGCTTTTCATCTCCCTTGATGTGTCCGGACCCAGTTCCTCAACTTTGACCAAATTCATGGCAATAAGCTACAGGTGCAGGAAGTACCTCGCAGAGGGCGTCCTCATGTCCAACTTGACAAATTAGTTTTTAAAGTTTTAAATATTCCCTTGCGTGGATGCAGTGACATGTGTGCACGTGGGGTGGCATGCTCATTGTCATGGAATTGCATGTGGGGTGGTATGCTCATTGTCATGGAATTGACCATGTTTCGACACATTGTGAACTGGACACCACAGCCATCATAGGCGACGGTAGAAAGAAGGATGCTGCCTTTTTCTCATGGATGAGTGGCAAAATCTGTGGGAGATGTTCGGCTAGACTGTTAAGGGCTGAACTGGCTTATTTCGGTGAATTTGAACATTCTATGGGATGACACTCATGGAATAATCACTGCCCATTAGGCCGTTACTGTCTGGTTGTTTGCTCATGTTCTCATATTCAGTAATTTTAATTTACAAAATAGTCTATGTAAACTTGTCCTGCAATTTAAGTGTTCAAGGAAGTGACTGAGGATTTCTGATGTCAATATCTTTAGATGGTAACTGGTTATGCACTCCTCATTTTCAAGTGGGTTCGACTTCTATTAAGTATATGAAAGTGCATTTGTTTCTTATGGCTTGTGTTATTTCTTCTTTAGAGGGTCACGGACATGGCTTTCTTCGCTGAGGACGACCATCGTTTAGCAAGGTATTGTGTACGGAACAATAACATAATCTGGATTTGTTCACCCAGTTGGCAGCCCAACAAAAAGCTGTCTTCACTCTCCTTTGGAGATGACATACTTAACAGTCTGGGGTCATGCTTCTTTATTATTTATACTATATAAAAATATCTAATCCTTTTCCTTATTCTTTATTATTGTGTGGGTCATATATGCTAAGTTGCTCTCTTCTACTGCAGCGCAAGTGTGGATGGACAGACATACAGTAATCTCATGTCTGGCTAACATATTTATTTTTTGCAAGAAAAGTGAATTTTGGAGTTTCAGCTAAAAACTTCCACGAGCAATCCAGGTTGTGTCTACACACGGACCTTGACAGCTTCAAAGGGGCACAGAGTGATATCAGAAATTACCTCAACAGAAGTTGAACCTGCAAGGTAAATTAGGGTCTTGTACTTCACGGCATTGTCAGGCCCAGCCATATCTGAGTAGGTCTTCTTAAAGAACTTGTAGAACCCAAACTTGCAAGCCCCCTGAGCACTGTAACCAAGCAAGGTACCCATCCCCTGAAGAATCCCCTAGCTCCTTGCTCCTTTAACAGAACACCAAATCCAGATAAGATGCTCTTGTAATTCGTCGGGTCAATCTAAAACAATTGATAGAAATGTGTTAAGTCCAAAATACTTACTTCAAACCTATCAACACTTCAGCAATTGTAGCTTAGAATTCCAAGATGGAGAGCAAACACATAGCAGTACATCTCAAATTCCATTATTCTCAACCAAGAAGAAACCCTTTTCTTAGAAATCAGAGTACATCTCATGAATAAATCACACCCACCTCAATTATCCAGTTATATGCATCACATGCATCAGCTAATCAACCCATATGAACTGCTTGCTTGTTTTATTTTATACAGTAGCTAATCCACCAAAAGAAGCTAAGGAACCCGGAACAAAAGCACACAAGGAATCATTGCAGGTAGTTCTATGTCCTGGAAGAAACACAAGAACCAGGCACATATCATGAAGAATCATCACCTACAGGTGTATTTCTTAAGCACACACATTGGAAGAACCATCAGATGCAGGCAAATACAACAAACACGTACACATGGAGAGTTTCGTCGTCCTGTAGGGAGCAGCCGGCCCCATTTAACCTCATCGTGGATCTGGTCATGGCCATGGCGGCTAGACATGGATCTCGCTGTTGCCTTGGCCTCCCGTCTCACCTTCCTCCTCCTCTCTCCACACCGGAACCGGCCGGTCTGCCCCAGATCGAGCAAGCCCACACTAACCCACACTAGCAGGAGATCGTCGCCTGGGTGTTAGTTCATGGTGTTGCTGCCCCAAATCGGGGGGTGGGGGAGGAGCGGTTGGTGCTCTAGTTCGGCGATGGGAGGAGCCGGGAGGGGGAGAGAAAGGAGTGCCCAGTGCGAGGGTGCTCCACGACGGGAGGGTAGCTAGGGAAGGGAGGCCGGCGTGGTGGGAGAAGGCGGCGAGCGGGAGACGCGCCGGCGAAGCCCTGCCCGAAACCCTAGCCATGGGGGTGGGGATGGGAGCGGGCGATAGAGGCTGGGAGCGGAGAAACTGGCTAGAGGGGAGGGAGGCGCAGACTGTGGGGAGCTCGGGTACGTGTTGCGCGGCGCCGGAGCTCACTGGAAGCGGCCGACGTGGGTGGTGGCGGCGGCAAGGACATCTGCGCGAGAGGGAGAGGAGGCGAGTGCGAGCCCGTGCTCTGTTTGTGGTCGGGTGTTTTTTTTTCTTTACAAAAAACAAAATGTTGCCCACTTAAATAGGACTGCGTGTTAAATTCTCAGAAATAGAGGGACTTTTCTGCAAAAACACTGACAACGTAAGACCAAAAGCAATCGCTGGTTTATTATTAGGGAGAGATGTTGAACTTTTTTGAAATGCACGCTTAACAAATTTCTATAGATGATGAACATTTTTTATACGTAGCGAATTTTTTTTCAATGTACAGTTAACACTTTTCTTCAATACATTGAATTATTTTTAATATATACAATTTTAAGAAATGAAAAAAAAGGAATTTTGAACTTTTATTGGAATTCGGAATTCCAATTTTTTTAAATGTGAGTTAATTTGGGGAAAATGAACAATTTTTTATGACGTGAGCAAAATTTGGAATTTCAAACATTTTTTTTGGAAATTCTGAATATTTTTTGAAAATTTAAATTTATGGGAAACAGAAAGGCACAAAATAAGGTAAAAAGGAAAAATATAAGGAAGAAATAAGCAGAAAGAAAAATAATATGAAGAAACCAGAAAAAAAACTATAAATGAAATCAAAATAGTAGAAAAACTTAGAGAACCTTCTAAAATGTTCCCAAAATTGGTTGCTTGCTCGAAGTGGGCCGGCCGGTGTCATGTCGGGCGCTCGCTTTGCTTGAGCGAAGCCGCGATTGTTTGACACCCATGGGCGGCAAATAGGATTCGCTGTTCGGGGAGTAGAGTTATATAGACGGCGCCAAGCACAAAAGGCCGCCTGGCCGAGGCTTCCCATTGTCGCATGCGGAAACTGGGAAAAATATATCAAACAAGAAATGGGAGTGCGAGGGATCAAACCCTATAATCCCACAGCTGACCGCTCGTTGCTAGGCACAAACGCTCACAAGCTTTCATGTCTTACTACAAAAGCGTGGACTACTAGAACTATCTTTTCAGCGTCCGGTTTACTGTAGCGAACAGGTCTTTTTTCCACTTTTTCTGTTAGTTTTTTTGTTTCTTTTGCATTTTTCTAGTTTTTCTTTTCCTTTTTCAAAAAATGCCCGCCCTTCTAAAAATTTGTCCAAAATTTCAAAAAATGTTTGCTTTCCAAATTTTGTTAATAAAATACAAATATTCTCTTTTAAAAAATTATACAAAAATTTCCAAAAAAATGTCTGAGTCTTTCTAAATTGCTTAGAATGTCAAACTACGAACATTTGTTAAAAATGGCAAACAAAATTGTCAACACAAACATTTTATGAATTTTGGATAATTTTTGAAATGCATTAAAAAATTGTAATTAAAAGAAACAGAAAGTAGGAACAGAAAATTGAAACATTTTTTAATTTCCATGAATATTTGTGTATTTGTGTAGAAAAAACACCATGTTAAACTTAGGATGTCCGGGTAGCCGAGAAGGCTTCCGTTAGCATGTAGTTTTCCTAAGTTGAATGCCCCATTTATTTGCAATTTTCGTTAATCCTGTTGGGTACCCGTTGTGCCGGCCCAAGTATTCACAGATTTAAAATAAGTTCATCAATTATGAAAATATGTAACGAATTTAAAAAAAATACGGGTTTTGGATTTTTTTCGTAAAAGTTGAAAATAGTGAGTGGGTTTGGAAACAAGTGCATGGAGTTGAAAACAAAGTTCGCGAATTTAAGAAAACATTCATGAATTTGAAAATTTCACCGATTTAAGAAAAAGTTCATGATTTAAAAATAGTTCACGTTTAAAAATAGTTCATGATTTGTTTTTGTGAAATTCATGAACTTTTTTGTGCAAGTGATCTGATTGGTCCATGTAATTGACGCCCAGCCGCATACGCGTTGGCCGGTACATGTGACACGCGCGCTCGTCGCTACATGTGACATGAATTTTTCAACATCAACACAAAAAAACAAAAAAGATTGTTTTTTAGTGTGGTCTTCAGTCTATCGCTTTTTGTGCCCACCCATAGCTCCAAGGATGAAGAAGGTTTATGAAATTGAAAAAGTTCATCGATTTGAAAAAAAATCATGAATTGGACAAAAAATATCATGAAATTGAAAATGTTTGTCGATTTGAAAAAAAGTTCATGAATTAAATAATATGTTCACAGGAGGCCGTCCGACTAGGCCGGTCTATTGTCACGCACGGAAATAGGAAAAAATTAGAATAACAATTTTAAGTACTTGTTTAAA